>NC_058524.1:114330745-114633775 GCF_904849725.1 Hordeum vulgare subsp. vulgare | reverse complement strand
CTACTTGGATGAGTTCTTGACTTGATCTTCCTCCCCGGCAACGGCGCCAGAAACCCTTCTGCTACTTCTCAAACAACAGCGCCAGAAATTGACACGTTGACAGAGATTGGGCTTGCGTTGGTTTTTCCCTTGAAGAGGAAAGGGTGATGCAGCACAGGAGCAGTAAGTATTTCCCTCAGTTTGAGAACCAAGGTATGATCCAGAAGGAGGGTCTCGTCAAGTCCAGAGTACCTGCGCAAACACAAACAATCTTGCACCCAATGCTTCAAAGGGGTTGTCAATCCCTTCAAGATTGTATGCAAAGTGAGATCTGAAGGCGGAAAGTGCAACAAAGTAAAAAGTGTAAGGCTGAAAATATGGTGTGTAGTAGACCCTGGGGGCCATAGTGTTCACTGGAGGCTTCTCTCAAAATAGCAAGTATTACGGTGGGTGAACAAATTACCGTCGAGCAATTGACAGAACCGCGCAAAGTCATGACGATATCTAAGGCAATGATCCAGCATATAGGCATCACGTCCAAGACAAGTAGACTGATACTTTCTACATCTAGTACTATTACTCCACACATCGACCGCTATCCAGCATGCATCTAGTGTATTGAGTTCATGACAAACAGAGTAACGCCTTAAGCAAGATGACATGATGTAGAGAGATAAATTCATGCAATAGATATAAACCCCATCTTTTTACCCTTGATGGCAACAACATGATGTGTGCCTTGCTACCTCTTCTATCACTGGGTGAGGTCATCGCACGGTATGAACCCAAAACCAAGCACTTCTCCCATTGCAAGAATCATAGATGTAGTTGGCCAGACAAAACCCACAACTCGAAGAGAATTACAAGGATATGAAATCATGCATAAGAGAAATCAGAAGAAACTCAAATAAGATTCATAGGTAATCTGATCATAAATCCACAATTCATCGGATCTCGACAAACACAACGCAAAAGATGATTACATCGGATAGATCTCCATGAAGATCATGGAGAACTTTGTATTGAAAATCTAAGGGAGAGAAGTAGCCATCTAGTTACTAGCTATGGACCGGTAGGTCTATGGTGAACTACTCACGCATCATCGGAGAAGTCATGGTGTTGATGAAGAAGCCTTCCGTGTACGAATGCCCCTTCGGCAGGGCACTAGGACGTGCCCCAGATGGGATCTTGCAGAGACAGAAGCTTGCGGCGGCGGAAAAATGATTACAATGCTCCCCTGATTTTTTTGGGAATATTTGGGATTTTATAGGCGCAAGATCTAGGTCAGAGGACCTACAGGGGGCTCACAAGCCTGCATGGCGCGGCCCCCCTGGCCGCGGGGTGGGGGATTGTGGGGCCCCTGGGGCTCTTCTGGCTTGGCCCCCAAGCTCTCCGATCTTCTTCCGTTCTAGAAAAAATCTTTTCAGGGATTTTCTTTCGTTTGGACTCCGTTTCAAAATCTCCTCTGGAAGGGGTAAAAAAACATGGAAAAAACAGGAACTCGCACTTGGCACTGGAATAATTAGTTAGTCCCAAAATAAATAAATAAAAGGCATGCAAAACACCCTAAGTTTGACAAGATAATAGCATGAAACCATCTAAAATTATAGATATTTTGGAGACGTATCAAGAGGTTGTAGTAGTCTTGCGGGTCGCTGATGCTTAGCTTTAACTTGCTAACACACAACACACTTGGCCACATACGACGCGATTTCACTCTTCATGCCGTGCCACCAGAATCTTTCTCGGAGATCTTGATACATCTTGGTACCACCGGGGTGAATGGAGTAGGGTGTATCACGAGCTTCCTGTAGGATGAGTTCCTTGAGTTCAGACTTGTTGGGTACGCATAAACATTTCCCAAACCACACCACTCCTTGATCATCCTCCAAGAATCCTGGGGCCTTGCCTTCTGGAATCTTCTTCTTGATACCTTCAATGCTCTTGTGACCCTTCTCAGCTCCTTTGATGTTGTCTTCCAGCGTTGGCTTGACTTCGAGGTTATCTAGAAATCTTGGTTCCACGAGTTCCAATCCGAAGTCCTCCAATTCTTCATACAAGGCGGGCTGCCTTTCCTTAAGCATGACGTTTAAGGTGCTCGTCTTCCGACTCAAGGCATCAGCCACTACATTTGCCTTACCGGGGTGATATTGAATGCTGAGGTCGTAGTCTTTGATTAACTCCAACCATCTCTGTTGCCTCATATTCAATTCCCTTTGGGTGCAGATATACTTCAGACTCTTGTGGTCGGTGTATATTTCACATCGCTTCCCCAGAAGGTAATGTCGCCATGTCTTCAGGGCAAGTACCACTGTTGCCAACTCGAGACCATGGGTGGCATAATTTTCCTCGTGCGGGCGCAGTTGCCGTGACAAGTATGCCACGACCCTGCCATCCTGCATTAGAACCCCACCTAGCCCGGTCCTTGACGCATCGCAATATATCACGAACTCCTTGCTGATATCTGGAGTGGCCAATACCGGGGCGGTGGTTAACCTCTTCTTCAACTCTTGGAAGCTTGCCTCACACTCCGGCGTCCAATCGAACTTCTTGCCTTTCTTCAGGAACTGAGTCATAGGTCGCGCAATGCGGGAGAATCCTTCTACGAACTTGTGGTAATATCCTGCGAGTCCGAGGAAGCTCCTAACTTCCTTCACGTCGATTGGCGATTCCCAGTTGGTTACCGTGGTAATCTTAGAGGGATCAACTGCCAATCCACTTGTTGTCATGGTATGACCCAGAAATCCAACTTCGTTTAGCCAAAACTGGTATTTGCTGAACTTGGCATACAGTTAGTGCTCTCGAAGCTTCTCCAATAATAACCTCGAGTGTTGCTCATGCTCTTCTTCAGACTTGGAAAAGACTAATATGTCATCAATGAATACGACGACAAACTTGTCCAGGTATTCCATGAAGACCTTATTCATGACGTACATGAAGTAAGCTGGGGCATTTGTCAATCCAAAGGACATGACAGTGCATTCGTACAGACCGTACCGGGTCACAAATGCCGTCTTCGGAATGTCTTCGGGTCGAATCTTAAGTTGGTAATATCCAGATCGGAGGTCGATCTTGGAGAATACCTTTGCTCCATTAAGCTGGTCGAACAAGTCTTCAATCTTGGGGAGTGGATACTTGTTCTTGATCTGAAATCATTGGGGATCGTGGACTCACTACCCCAAGGTGACGCACTTGGACGAATAAACCCTTTCTTGAGTTGCTCATCCAATTGCTTCTTCAACTCCGCTAGCTCTTCGGATCCCATCCAGTAAGGCTTCTTATAGATAGGACTTGATCCTGGCATGACTTCGATGATGAACTCAATGTCTCGGTCAGGAGGCATCCCTGGTAGCTCATCAGGAAAGACGTTCGGGTATTCACAAACTTTCGGCACTCGGTCGAGTCCTTCCTCTGATAGGCTATTGACTCGTGGCACTCGAGTGGGTACTGGCTTAGAGACATACTTGACTTTGACCCCTTGGTCACTTGTCATGGCAATGGCCCTGTTAGCACAGTCCAATATACTCTGATGCTTGGCCAACCAGTTCATACCGAGAATTAGTTCTAGGCCTTGCGACTTAAGCACAATGAGATCCGCTGAGAAGCTCGTCCCATTGATAACTATCCCGACCTTCCTACACCCTAGGTTGGTCCTCAAAACTGCTCCTGGGGTTTGAATTGACATATGCCCACGAACCAAGGTAGGTTCTAGACCACACTTTTCTGAAAACTTTTGCGTAACAAAAGAATGCGAAGCACCACAATCAAACAATACTGTTGCTGGGGTAGAGTTGATGAGGAATGTACCCAGAATGCAGTCCGGGTCTTCCTATGCCTCTTCTGCGGAAATATGATTAATCCGCCCCTTGCTGTGATACTGCTGATTGTGGGGAGCCTGGTTCCTGCCTGGTGCTCCTTGGCCTAGATTTGGCGCATTGGGGCGCGGAGCATCGTGTTTCTTGTTGGGGCACTCCGTGGAATAGTGCCCTGGTTGTCCACACCCGAAACAGGTAACTTGCGCTGGAAGGTTGGTCTTGCCTCCACCATTGTTTCGCGGAGTGCTTGCTGGCTTGACGCTGACTTGTTGAGGTTGGAAATTCTGGCGAAACGTTGGATGCTTGTACTACTGCTGCTGATAGTTGGGTCTTGCTGGGGCTGACTGCCACGGTCGTGGTTTCGAGCTAATCGGTCCTCCACTACCCATTAGCTTGCGCTTACGGATGTCGTCCATTGCACGAAGCTTGTCTTCCAACATAAGAGCCTTGTTAACCAGGTCATTGAAGGTACGACATTTACAAACAACCAACTGATATTGGAGTGACTGCTGCAGTCCTTCCATAAAGCGCTCCACTTTGGCAGCCTCGGTGCTGACGTCTTGTGACAGCCCGAGACTGACGTTCCAGAAGATTCCCCTTTATTTGCTTATTTGTCGCGTGTCTATTTTTCTTTTGTCGCATCATGTGCATCATCTGCCTTGCATCGGCATCTCCGTTGCCGCCAGTTTTTCAAACTTGCATCCGTTGTTAGTTGCCGGTTCACGTCGTTGTCCATTCTGAGCCCGATCGCACACGCACGCGCCCACGGCATCGTCAAAACCCTGTTATAAAAGTGTGCGTAAAACTTTCTCTGATCGGGCTGAAACTTGACATGCGGTCGTAATTTCTTTTAGCTAGGCCGCATGTCGAATTTAGTCGCGATCGGAGACCGTCTCGTACCCGAACGGTCGAATATAGCGGCACCGTATTCGGTCTACCGTCGGACGTTTGTCGGTGTTCTAAAATTCGTTGCCGTGCCGCCCGTTCCCACTCTCCTCTTCGGATATCCACTCTACACGGCCTCATAACCGTACCCGCGCTCGGAATCGTCCAAATCCGACCGCACAGTTGGATCCGGAACGAAATTCTGGCTAACCTAGCCCCCTTTCTCTATAAATAGACCCCCTTCCTATTTATTTAGACAGCCAACCCCCTGCCTCGGGATCCGCGCACCAACCCCAGAAACCATAGCCTCCCGCACCCTTTCTCTCCTCCCATCGGTACCTCAGCCGCCGCCAGGGCCCGCCGAGCCCAGATCGGGCCCGGTCGATCCCATCCGCCGTAGCCGCCACTTCATCCACGTCCCTGCTGCTCGAGCTCCAGATCAGGGAGGAGCCCTGATCCAGAGCCCCTTCGCCTCCCCCCGTCCTCGCGCTGGTCGCCGGAGCTCCGACCAGCCGGAGTGTTCGCCGCACCGGCCAAGGTCGCCAAAGCCACTCCCAGTACCCATCGCGAGGAGCTCAACGTCGCAGCAGTCCGGATCCCATCGATGGAGCTTCCGCTCCCGTTGACCAGCTCGCAGATCCTCGGCCCGAGCGCTCGATCCCTGCCGCCTATTCCCTTCGCGGACGTCGCTGGAGCTGTGCATCGCTGGGGCGCCGCCGTGCCTCTTGCCCTCGTCCCGTAGGAGGTGCACGACGAGGCCTTACCCCTGGCTCGCCCCAGAGCCGCCCCGCTCGCCCCAGAGTTGCCCCATCGGCCCAGGCGGCCTGCCTCGCCCGACGGCCCAGCTCGGCCTGCCGGCCCACGTCCCCTCTCTCCTCCAACCAGGACGTGGCCTAGCTCCGCTCCGCCCTCCGTCTTCAGATCCGGCCTGGTGAGATCGCCCCTATCCTTCGCCCTAGGCACCGTTTATTATCCTGCGCACCCCGTGTAGCCCATTAGTAATTAGATTTGGCCCGGTTAGATTAATTAGGATTTTTAGAATTATTTTAAATTGCAGATTATAGACGTATTTTAGACCGACCGTAACTTTTAAACCGTAAATTGGTTCACGACGTATAGCATATGTATCTTGGCTAGAATTTCGCGTAGAATCCGATTTCACAACTTGGATATTTGTTTGACGTGTTTTAGCGTGTCGTATGCCTGGAAACGTGTACTGTTCCTATAGGTTTCATCCCGTTTTATTTTCTCGTGCGTGTCCGGTTTGCCCGTATGCCGTAGCTTCAATGCCCATGTTTTAGGAACCAATTTTCCATGTATTTTAGAGTAGACTTTGGTATTTTTGCATGTAGGGCTTTGCCGCTAGTTTATTTTCCGTGCTTAGGACATTATCTCGCATTTACGTGTGGCAATTTTTTTTCCGCAACCCCACATATTCTATATGTTTTCGCGGTAGAAAAATCCTATAGATTTAGCTTTTGAGCAAGTTAGTTCACGCGATATTTTGCCATCTTGCCCTCTTGTCTTTTTCGTAGGATTTATTTCGTGCTTCGTTTGAAGGAGTTGTCAACTAGGGAGTTGTTCTTGGATGTTTACTCTAGCCCCTTGTATTTTTGGTTGCAATAGAAATGCATGTTTAGGTGTGGTTTGCTTGCTCTCAAGTTGCTATTAATAGTGCTCATTTGGAGGTGCTGAAATATGTCTAAGTCTGGAATCTATTATATTTTGTTGTTGTCTTGTCTTGCTTCTATCTTGTGATCTGTAGCTCTTTTGAGGTTGGTGCAATGGTGTTAGTTGTAGACTTTGTGTTTCTCTAGCATGCTGGGAATTTTCATGCCATTTGGAGCCCTGTAGCTATAGGTTTTGCTGCTGTCAATATGCCTTCTGATAGAAAACTACAGCTTCATAAACTCCTATTTTCACTAAGTCTGAAATAGTGTGTGAGAAGCCATTTTGTGACTTCTTTTCCTAGTGTTCCTTGCTGCCATGCTAGTTTTTGTTAGTTGTTTGTTGTAGTGCTTCATACCCTCTTTCGAGTCATGCCTTGGTTGATTATATTTGAGTTGTGTAGCTCGTAGTTGTGGGGTGTAGAAAGTGCTATGTGGCTGATTTTGGCAGTTTGTGGTGATATCTTGTTTTGCTCGTAGTTTTTGATCCATAGCTCCGATTTGATCGTGTCCTATATGAAACTTTCTTAGAATCGTGTGTAGTTTCATTTTCTCTTGCAGGTTGTATGTTTTGAAGTGCTCGTGACCGTCGTTGCACACATATTGCATTCAGGCCATGATATCTTGCGGTGTTTGTATCTTTTGATCCGTAGCTCCGTTGGAGATGTTCTCTATGTGGAAATTGCTTGTAGCGACGCGTAGAATCACGTGAACCTATTTTTTTTGCTGTTTAATAACTAATTAAATGTGTTAGTTCAGATCTAGACAGAATTGTAAATTAACGCATGACGTCGTCTCGGAGATGTTATATGTCATTTCCGACCTCATTTAAAATGCCTAGATAGGTAGTGTAATTACGCTTCACCTCTTGCCATGTTTAACCACATTAAATATTGCCGTATATCTAATCAGGATAGAACTAAATAATTAACATGGAGTTTCGTCAATATGCAACTCGTTGCATATTGAACTTCACTTAATGTGTAGTGTTTGAGTGTTGTGAATTGTCATGACGTGACTTGCATGTATTCAACTACTCATGCATCATTTGTGTTGTGCACCGTGTGGTGAATTCCGTTTGTTGATTTGTGTTTCCGGTTTGTTTCGTCTCGATAGAGTTCCGAAGCGTGTCGGACTGTGAGGACCCGTTCGACAACGTTGGTTCGTCTGCTTCACGGAGGCATTCTTCTTCCAAGCGGGATCCCAGGCAAGATGACCATTTCCCCAGGTACCATTAGTATCATTGCCATGCTAGTTTTACCGCTTCTATCATTATGTCTCGTTGCCTACCACATGTTAAATATCAGCCTCTCAATAACGCCATGATAACCTTCAACCTGTTCGACCTAGCAAACCACTGTTTGGCTATGTTACTGCTTGCTTGACCATGTTGTTAGCGTTGCTAGTTGCAGGTGCAGTTGCTTCCATGTGAAAACATGGGTTTCTTGTTATATCACCATATTAATGCTATTTAAATTAATGCACCTATATACTTGGTAAAAGGTGGAAGGCTCGGCCTTTCTAGCCTGGTGTTTGTTCCACCTTTCCCCCCTTAGTTTCGGCTACCGATGTTATGTTCCATAATTGACCGCTCCTAACACGATCGGGGTTGTTATGGGAACCCCCTTGATAATTCGTTTTAGATTAAAGCTGGTCGGGATATCTTGTGCGGCTCCTATCGGAGTCGTTGACACGTCGGGCGGCCTTGATGGATTAGTTTTACCTTTGACGAGATATCTTGTGCATCGGGATTCCGGTGATACTTTGGGTAATCTCAGAGTTGAGGTTTTCCACTAGGGAATCCGACGAGATCGCGAGCTTCGCGATTGAGGATTTCTATGCGGCTTGTGGTAATTTGTGATGGACTAGTTGGAGCACCCCTACAGGGTTAAATCTTTTCGAAAGCCGTGCCCGTGGTTATGTGGCAACGTGGAAGATTTGTTTAACACTGGTTCTAGACAACTTGAAATTAACTTAATTAAAATGTGCCAACTGTGTGCGTAACCGTGACTGTCTCTTTCATGAGTTCCTTCTCCGATCGAAGACTTGATGGGGTTATGTCTGACGTAGGTAGGTATTCAGGATCATTCAGTTGATCATCAGTAGTTCGAGTCCGATATGCGTAGAACTTCCCCTCTCTATTTCTTGTACTCGTAAGTTAGCCACCAAATATATGCTTAGCCGCTGCTGTAACCTCACCACTTAACCATACCTCACCTAATAAGCTTTGCTAGTCTTGATATCTTTGGAAATGAGATTGATAAGTCCCCTGTGGCTCACAGATTACTACAACACCAGTTGCAGGTATAGGTAAAGGTTACTTGACGTGAGAGCGTTGATTGTTCATTTGGAGTTGCTTCTTCTTCTTCTTCATCATCGATCTAGGATGGGTTCCAGGCCGACAGCCTGGGATAGCAAGGATGGAAGTCGTTCTTATTTTCTCGTTTGTTTTCGTCCATAGTCGGACCCTCCTCTTACTCTTGATGAATATGTAATGTACTGATGTGACTCTGATGTAGCTTGTGGCGAGTGTAAGCTAATTCTTTGTATATATCTCTTCTTTTCAGTACATGTACTTGTAACGATATCCATTCTTGCGATACGACGAGATGCGCTTCTATCCCTGACGAGGCCTTCGTGCCAAATTGAGGATAGGGTCGCATCTTGGGCGTGACAAGTTGGTATTAGAGCAGTACCGACCTAGGAGCCCCCTTGATTGATCGAACTTGGCCGAGTCGAGTCTAGTGAAAAACTGCTTTGAGTATAGTTATATATCGGAGACTAGGATTCTTTTTTCTCCTCTTCTATTCTCTGGTGAGGAATCTTGACGTAATAATTTACTCTACTCCTCTTCTCACTCAAATTTTTTTAGGATCACGTGGATATTTTTGGAATCTATATGATACCGATATGACGGAGTTCTGCCTTGGTTCCTCCTGTCTGACTTGATTTTATTCCGGGGAGTTGAGGTCCAGGGAATTCTCGAGCACATCGTTATCATTCAGGTTTCTTAATATCTCAGGACGAAGGATGTTTGTAATTGCTTCAATACTAGTAGTGGCAAGATAACCCCGATGTCCCCAGTACTGGTGCAGATTGTTCAGGAGTACTGTCATACTTTGTATCGTTGTGATCACGAGGGTCTGTTGTAGATGAAGGTCCGAGATTCTGGTTGTGTGTTGACGGATGTGATACAGGTGACGGGTTAGTATATGAGTTGTGTGATATTACTCCTCGTATCCGTGTACCAGATTGCATGACCAGATATTTCGGGAATTCTTAGGTGGGAATTCAAGTAGTTGCTTATATGACAATCTTCCAACAAATGCACGATGTTAGGTTGGGGTTCGACATCTAGTGGATTCGTTTGTTGACGGTCGACTTACAACGGTTCTCGTTGTGTCTTAAAGAGTCCTTGTAGCTTCCTACGACTCGGGGATGCTTCATATGTCGGGTGCACTGCCTTGCACTTGATGTCTACTGTAAGGATCGAGCCCGTGCGATCCTGTCCATGAAAATATCAAACGGAAATCTCTCTCATGAGTTTGTTCTGGCTAATTGTAAGCCTCATCCCTTTGTTTTTGCTGAATATGGTAATTCAAGTTGCTTCGATGTTTAGTGGTGATTTCAAATCTTTCCTAAGAGGTGTTCTCATATTTTTATGTGAATGCAAATTCTTTGCTCAATCAATCGTCTTATCAATTCTTGTCAACCGGAGTCGTCGTATCAATTCCATTCAACCGGTGTGCTTCTCTGCAACTGAATTCAATCTTCTCCAAGTTGTTGCAGATCATTCTCTCATTTTATTCCGGTGTTCATCTCATGTGTCCCATGTTGTCTTTGTTTTTCCCGCCCTCCCACCCTTTTCTTCAGTGATTCAATTTTCATCCAAGAGTTTCTTTTCATTGTGCTTCCGCTGTGTGTTCTTTTCTCTCTTACCCGGTGATTGGTTGTGAAGATTCTCAGGAGCTTCATGTTCATCTTTATTCATTCTTGTCATCCTTACCGGTGAATTCAGTTCAGTTATCCTTGGTCATCATATCCTTTTCAACAATTAAATTCTTTCTGACGTTGGAAATTCTTTCAGCCTATCTTGTTTATTAATTCCTCTCTCTTTCTATCTGGAGTGTTTAAGATATTTCAGAAGTTCTGGTTTTCAATCCTTCAGTTATTTCGAGGTGCTAACCTCATCTAGTTTTCTTGTACCGGTGCAATATCTCCTGTTCTAGTAATCTTTTCAACCGTGATTTCTTTGAGTGGGCCCATAACCCACAGGTTTTTCCCAGGATCTGTTATAGCTCTTGTAATCTTCCGGAGATCTTTAATTCTTTCAACTATGATGTAAGTATGATTTCCATCAGTCATATTTAATTCTTCAAGTTATATTCGAATTAATTCTCATATTTGGCTCAACCTTGCATTCTTCTTTATTCCGGAGTGTCTCAGTTATTCTTGGTGAGGTTCTTCTCGTCATTTTCTCCATTGAAGATTTGAAGGAGTGTTTCTCTCAATGTTAGTTCATTCTCTTGGAGAATAATCATTTCATCTTGGTGCCATCATCTTAATTGTTCCAATCTTGAGTAGTCCCTTTTCTTGCTATCCGGTGCTTTTCTGAGTTGTTTTCATTCTCGATGCTCCGAAGGCCATCATTGTAGAAGATTTTGTTCGTTCTCAGCTTGCAGCTTTCATTCTCAAATTCTTCTCCATTGTTGTCTCTTTGTTCGTCTCTCGTTTATTCTGGTGCCTTGTTCTAGTTTTCTCTCAGGTGGCTCATGATCTCTTCATTCTCATGTATCTCCATTCATTCTTGGTTGCCTCGTTCATTTCAATTCTCACCGGTGTTTCTTGCAACAATTCTTCTAGTTTGTGCTCATATCTCTCCTCAATCTTTTCAGAAGAATAAGTTGTATGCTAGATCCGTTGCTTGTCATCAATTTAATTTGATGAAGGATGAGCATAACAATAATTCTTATTATTTTCCTTCCTTCTTCCAAGAGATTTCAATTCTTCTTCTGGAGGGCTCATGATATCAATTCTTTTCTCAAGTTCCTATCTTTCTTTTCCGGAGTTCCAAGTTCTTTTAAGTATCTCTTTGTGAGGCTTCATCTAAATCTTGGCAAGGTCATAATCTTATTCTTTTCTACCTTCATATCGTTGCATCATTCATTCATATACGGAGGTCCTTCATGGTGGTTCATCAAGGTTTCAATCCATTCTCAAGTGTTCTTCAATATTCTTGTTGGAGAACCTCAAGTATCTTTTCTATTGCATTTCAAAGTGCAATTCTTCCTCCTTTATCCTTTGATGTGGTGTTATAGCATTCTTGTTAGTGTAGGAGCCTCGAAGAGTTTTCCTTTCAAGAATGACATAATTAAATCCACCAATTCTATGATCATGAGATATTTCAACCCATGATTTCTTCATTCAGCTATCTTGGTTTGTATTTCACCTAAAGTTTTTCCTATGGATGTTGCTATCATGGTGCTTGTCATTAATCCAAGTTCTCAATGTATCCTCTTGGTGTAAGAAATTGTTCATATCTTGTTTCTGTTAATCAATCCTTGTTTCTGTTAGTGGCTGGTTGTCACTTCATGAGTTTGAAAAGGTTTCCATAAGCCCACTACTGTCTTGTTCTTCTCGTTGTTGTTTTTCCATTAACTCTGTTCAATTCTTTTTGCAAGGATGCTTGCCAAGTTCATTTGAGTTAGTAGTTGTCATTCTTTTCTTCATTCTCTTCTTCCGTATGAGATAGTCCCTATTGTATTGTTCCGGAGGCATTGTGATGTTGCTCTTTTGGGTCTATTATGTTGTTCTATCAAGATCATGGTGTTCCCTTGTTCTAATTAGTTGTTTGTTGTGAATATTGTCTATTTCTTCCATCTTATCGAATTTTTTGTCCCATTTTCCTACCGAAGTGCTGCCGAAATTTTCCGTGAATTCTTTCTTGTTTCTCATATCATTCCTCAGCTCTTTGAAACCTTAAGGATCGTTGTTTTCACTCATTTGTCAAAGAAGCAATTAAGTTTCACCTCTTGTCCTTTCTCATCCTCTCCCCCTTTCATTCTTGGATCTCGGGGCAAGATCCTCTTGTAGTGTAGGAGAGTTGTGACAGCCCGAGACCGACGTTCCAGAAGATTCCCCTTTATTTCCGTTTTTGTCGTGTGTTGATTTTTCTTTTGTCGCATCATCATCACATCATGCGCATCATCTGCATTGCATCGGCATCTCCGTTGCCGCCAGTTTTTCAAACTTGCATCCGTTGTTAGTTGCCGGTTCACGTCGTTGTCCGTTCTGAGCCCGACCGCACACACACGCGCCTGCGGCATCGTCAAAACCCTGTTTTAAAAGTGTATGTAAAACTTTCTCTGATTGGGGTCAAACTTGGCATGCGGTCGTAATTTTTTTAGCTAGGCCGCCTGTCGAATTTCGTCGCGATCGGAGACCGTCTTGTACCCGAACGGTCGACCGTAGCGGCACCATTTTCGGTCTACCGTCGGACGACTGTCCGTGTTTCAAAATTCGTTGCCGCGCCGCTCGTTCTCCCTCTCATCTCCGGATACCCACTCTACACGGCCTCGTAACCGTTCCGGCGCTCGGAATCGTTCAAATCCCACCGCACGGTTGGATCCGAACGAAATTCCGGCTAACCTAGCCCCCTTTTCTCTATAAATAGACCCCCTTCCTATTTATTTAGACAGCGAACCCCCGTACCTTGGGATCCGCGCACCAACCCCCAAAACCCTAGCCTCCCGCACCCTCTCTCTCCTCCCATCGGTTCCTCAGCTGCCGCCAGGGCCCGCCGAGCCCAGATCGGGCCCGGCCGAGCCAATCCGTCGTAGCCGCCACCGCAACCGGGTCCCTGCTGCCCGAGCTCCAGATCGGGGAGGAGCACCGATCTAGAGCCCCTTCGCCTCCCCCCGTCCTCGCGCCGGTCGCCGGAGCTCCGACCAGCCGGAGTGTTCGCTGCGCCGGCCAAGGTCGCCGAAGCCGCTGCCTGTACCCATCGCGAGGAGCTCAACGTCGCAGTAGTCCAGATCCCATCGATGGACCTTCCGCTCCCGTTGACCAGCTCGCAGATCCTCGGCCCGAGCGCTCGATCCCCGCCACCGGTTCCCTTCACGGACGTCGCGGGAGCTTATGCATCCTTGGCGCGCCGCCGTGCCACCTGCCCTCATCCCGCGGGAGGTGCACGACGAGGCGCTACGCCCCACTCGCCCCAGAGTTGCCCCATCGGCCCAGGCGGCCTGCCTCGCCCGACGGCCCAGCTCGGCCTGCCGGCCCAGGTCCCCTCTCTCCTCCAACCAGGACGTAGCCAGCTCCGCTCCGCCCTCCGTCTTCAGATCCGGCCTGGTGAGATCGCCCCTATCCTTCGCCCTAGGCACCGTTTATTATCCTGCGCACCCCGTGTAGCCCATTAGTAATTAGATTTGGCCCTGTTAGATTAATTAGGATTTTCTGAATTATTTTAAATTCCAGATTATAGACGTATTTTAGAACGACCGTAGCTTTTAAACCGTAAATCGGTTCGCGACGTATAGCATATGTATCTTGGCTAGAATTTCGCGTAGAATCCGATTTCACAACTTGCATATTTGTTTGACGTGTTTTAGCGTGCCGTATGTATAGAAACGCGTGTTGTTCCAATAGGTTTCGTCCCATTTTATTTTCTCGTGCATGTCCTCCCGTATGCCGTAGGTTAAATTCCCATGTTTTAGGAACCATTTTTCTATGTATTTTAGAGTAGACGTTGGTATTTTTGCGCGTAGGGATTTGCCGCTAGTTTATTTTTCGTGCTTAGGACATTATCTCGCATTTACGTGTGGCAATATTTTTTGTTGCGCAACCCCACATATTTTATATGTTTTCGGGGTAGAAAAATCCATAGCCCTACGCGCAAAGGGTTTAGTGAAATTATATTAAACTTTTGAGCAAGTTAGTTCGTGCGATATTTTGCCATGTTGCCCTCTTGTCTTTTTCGTTGGATTTATTTCGTGCTTCGTTTGAAGGAGTTGTCAACTAGGGAGTTGTTCTTGGATGTTTACTCTAGCCCCTGGTATTTTTGATTGCAATAGAAGTGCATGTTTAGGTGTGGTTTGCTTGCTCTCAAATTGCTAGAAATAGTGCTGATTTGGAGGTGCTGAAATATTTCTAAGTCTGAGATCTGTTATATTTTGTTGCTGTTTTGTTTTGCTTCTATCTTGTGATCCGTAGCTCTTTTGAGGTTGGTGCAATGGAGTTAGTTGTAGCCCTTGTGTTTCTCTAGCATGCTGTGATTTTTCATGCCATTTGGAGCCCTGTAGCTATAGGTTTTTCTGCTGTCAATATGCCTTCAGATCAAAAACTGCAGCTTCATAAACTGCTATTTTCACTAAGTCTGAAGTAGTGTTTGAGAAGCCATTTTTGTGACTTCTTTTCCTAGTGTTCCTTGCTGGTATGCTAGTTGTTGTTAGTTGTTTGTTTTAGTGCTTCTTACCCTCTTTCGAGTCATGCCTTGGTTTATTATATTTGAGTTGTGTAGCTCGTAGTTGTGGGGTGTAGAAAGTGCTATGTGGCTGATTTTGGCAGTTTGTGGTGATATCTTGTTTTGCTCGTAGTTTTTGATCCGTAGCTCCGTTTTCATCGTGTCCTATATGAAACTTGCTTAGAATCTTGTGTAGTTTCATTTTATATTGCTGGTTGTATGTTTTGAAGTGCTTGTGACCGTCGTTGCACACATATTGCATTCATGCCATCATATCTTGCGGTGCTTGTATCTTTTGATCAGTAGCTCCGTTAGAGATGTTCTCTATGTGGAAATTGCTTGTAACGGCGCGTAGAATCACGTGAACCTATTTGTTTTGCTGTTTAACAACTAGTTAAATGTGTATTAATGCATGAGGTCGTCTCGGAAATGTTATATGTCATTTCCGACCTCATTTAAAATGCCTAGATAGGTAGTGTAATTACGCTTCACCTCTTGCCATGTTTAACCACATTAAATATTGTCGTGTATCTAATCGGGATAGAACTAAATAATTAACATGGAGTTTCGTCAATATGCAACTCGTTGCATATTGAACTTCACTTAATGTGTAGTGTTTGAGTGTTGTGAATTGTCATGACGTGCCTTGAATGTATTCAGCTGCTCATGCATCATTTGTGTTGTGCATTGTGTGGTGAATTCTGTGTGTTGATTTGTGTTTCCGGTTTGCTTCGTCTCGATAGAGTTTCGCAGCGTGTCGGACTGTGAGGACCCGTTCGACTACGTCGGTTCGTCTGCTTCATGGAGGCATTCTTCTTCCAAGCGGGATCTCAGGCAAGATGACCATTTCCCCAGATACCATTACTATTATTGCCATGCTAGTTTTACCGCTTCTATCGTTATGTCTCGTTGCCTACCACATGTTAAATATTAGCCTCTCAACAATGTCATGATAACCCTCAACCTGTTCGACCTAGCAAACCACTGTTTGGGTATGTTACTGCTTGCTTGACCATGTTGTTAGCGTTGCTAGTTGCAGGTGCAGTTGCTTCCATGTGAACACATGGGTTTCTTGTTATATCACCATATTAATGTTATTTAAATTAATGCACCTATATACTTGGTAAAAGGTGGAAGGCTCGGCCTTTCTAGCCTAGTGTTTGTTCCACCTTTCCCCCCTTAGTTTCCGCTACCGACGTTATGTCCCATAATTGAGCGCTCCTAACACGATCGGGGTTGTTATGGGGACCCCCTTGATAATTCGTTTTAGATTAAAGCTGGTCTGGCAAGGCCCAGCATTGGTACTGCATTTTCCTAAACACCTAATAAAATTGCATAGGGACTTTTCGGACCCCGAGGATAATTTAATCAACCCCCAGACCAGTGCTCCTCATGAGTGTTGGTCCAAAACAGAGCAGCTTATTAACGCTACCCGGGGCAATTCGGCGTTTCGCGTGGTAACCATCGCTCATCCGTCGTGTCCTGAGAACAAGATACGTGGCTCCTATCGGGATCGTCGACACGTCGGGGGCCTTGCTGGATTAGTTTTACCTTTGACGAGATAACTTGTGCATTGGGATTCCGGTGATACTTTGGATAATCTCAGAGTTGAGGTTTTCCACTAGGGAATCCGACGAGATCGCGAGCTTCGTGATTGAGGATTTATATGCGGCTTGTGGTAATTTGGGATGGACTAGTTGGAGCACCCCTGCAGGGTTAAATCTTTCGGAAAGCCGTGCCCGCGGTTATGTGGCAACGTGGAAGCTTTGTTTAACACTGGTTCTAGACAACTTGAAGTTAACTTAATTAAAATATGCCAACTGTGTGCGTAACCATGACTATCTCTTTTGTGAGTTCCTTCTCCGATCGAGGACACGGTGGGGTTATGTCTGACGTAGGTAGGTGTTCAGGATCATTCAGTTGATCATCAGTAGTTCACGTCCGATATGCGTAGATCTTCCCCTCTCTATTTCTTGTACTCGTAAGTTAGCCACCAAATATATGCTTAGCCGCTGCTGTAACCTCACCACTTAACCATACCTCACCTAATAAGCTTTGCTAGTCTTGATATCTTTGGAAATGAGATTGCTGAGTCCCCTGTGGCTCATAGATTACTACAACACCAGTTGCAGGTTCAGGTAAAGGTTACTTGATGTGAGCGCGTTGATTGTTCATTTGGAGTTGCTTCATCTTCTTCTTCTTCATCGATCTAGGATGGGTTCCAAGCCGGCAGCCTGGGATAGCAAGGATGGACGTCGTTCTTCTTTTCTCGTTTGTTTTCGTTCGTAGTTGGACCCTGCTCTTACTCTTGATGAATATGTAATGTACTGCTGTGACTCTGATGTAGCTTGTGGCGAGTGTAAGCCAATTCTTTATATATATCTCTTCTTTTCAGTACATGTACTTGTAACGATATCCATTCTTGCGACACGACGAGATGCACTTCTATCCCTGATGAGGCCTTCGTGCCAAATTGAGGGTAGGGTCGCATCTCGGGCGTGACACGTTTTCAGGTGCATATCTTGATAGGAGGTTGAACTTCTGCAAATACTCCTTGACTGATCCACTGCCTTGCCTTAAGGCTCGGAATTCCCTCTTTTTAGTGGTCATCATTCCCGGAGGAATGTGAGCGGCGCGGAACCCATCCTTGAACACGGCCCAAGTGATGACTTGCCTGGCTCGCATGATCTGAAATCCATCCCACCAGCCTCTCGTTGTGCCTCCGAGACAGTCGGTTGCATAGAGGACTTTCTCATTGTCGTCAGTGCGCTTGACCAGTGCGAGAAGGTCTTCAATAGTGCGGATCCAGTCATCGCCATCCAAGGGCTTAGTCGTCTCCGTGAATATGGGCGGCGTAGTCTGCATAAACTCAAAGAGAGTTGAGCGACCGTTGCCATTCTCATTCTGTGGCGGGTGGTTTACCAAGGTTTGAGCAAGCTGCTGGATATCAACATTGTTGGCTTGACGCTCCTCCCGAAGAGCTTGAAGGAACAGAGCCATGGTCAAGCTTTCAGGGGAAGGCGGCGGCGGTGGAACATCATCTTGCTGCACATGGTGATATCCAGCTTGAGCTTCCCCTCCGGTTCCCTGCGGTTGTCCTGAAGAGGCAGAGCCGGGGTTGCCGAAGGTGCTGTTGCGAGTTGCATTCACCATCCTATCAGGGGAGTAGACATGTCAATCTTTGCCACTTCTTGCATTTGATAGGGATGATGTTCTAGTAAAGAGGGGGTCTCGTGTTGTGCTAGTGTGCAAGGTTTTCATGACAAAGGTTTTAAAAAGAACTACTGCATTAATTTGAAACAAGTGATGTAATCGCTCACAAGTTGCTTAAGGCAGAATGCGACTTGCATCCAACAGGTTCACGCAACATCCGGGTCATAAGATCCTGATACAAGAGCTCCTACGTTCGGTGCATCCTATGCTGCTCAGTGATCGACTGCGCGGTCTCATAAGCCGGCTCTGTGGGATCTTCGTCCTCATCTTCCTCTCTATCTTCATCTTCATTAGTGCCCCCCTTCCTCGAGGGAGTAGGGGAAGGAAGCAGACCATCACGACGTCTCTTGGTTGGTGAGGTAGCAAAGAGCTCGATGTACTCTTCTGCGGTTAAACGACGACTCTGAAGAGGAACCGCCTGAAGCGGGGGTATTCCTCCTCGGAAAGCAAAGCCAGGTGATATTACGGGTGCTCCTTCTTTCTTCACCTTGCGGTTCTTCATCTTCTCCATACGAAGTAGGTCCTTAACTTGGTGCAGCTCTTGGCGGATCCTAGTCGACTCCTTGATCAAAAGATGCGTCAAGGTGTCTGAGGAGAGGCTAAAGTAGGTCTGAAACCTTAATGGCATACCGTCCTCGGATGAGGGGTTGAGTGTCCAACTCCCGTCTACCTTATCCTTAACAAAAGGTAGGTGACAAGTAGCGGGCTCATCCACCATCTCGGGAAGGATGTCGCGGAGCCGCACGAGTGCCTCTCGTGCTGCAGTCTCCACGGCCAACATCAGATCCTCCATTTGTGGCCCTTCAAAGAACCACCTAGTTGGGGAGTCGTTAGCCTTCACTATCACGTCCACGTGATACTCCTTGGTGTCGGCGTTGACCCAGTGTTCGTGGTAGAGAAAGACGGGCGTGGGACGCACTTGACACTTCTCAAGGCTATCACTCAAAAGCAGAGGAAAGCCTGTTTCCAGAAGCGTCTCGGGTACGGCAGCCATGTACAAGGTGTAGAGGAGAGGGTTAGAAATATATAGTGGGTGCGGTTCTCGGGTCATTCTATGTGCACTAATTGTCTCGGATATTGCCCATGCTACCTAAGTCTTTCTATAGTCAAGACGGCTCTGATACCAGCTCTGTGGGGACCCCGACTTACTAGTCGAGAATCGCCGTGCTCAGTGATCCCAGAGATCAATGCTCACCGAACACAGATACTAAATAAAGAGTCTTACATCCAAGTATCGGTTATTACATCACGTGACTGAAGGGTCAAGTTCACAAGACAGGGCCTAAGGCCAAATTGTATGAGTACACTAATAGCGGAAAACAAAGGGGCTAAGCAGGTGCCCATGCCATCAAGCCTACACCGACATGCATTCTGACTCGGAAGCGTCCTTGTTCGCAGGGGTGTCTCCGAAGACGTACTCATCTCCAAACTCCGGTCCTTCCAGGTCTGTCCAATGAAATAACCAGTGGAAAGCCAATGAGTACTTTGAATGTACTCGCAAGCAACCCATGATATAATCAACGAAAGTGGAGGATAACAATATCATGCATCTCTAGTATAACTCACCTGGGTGGAATGATCATGAATATGCATCAAGTTAAAGAATTACTCTTGAAGAACAGGTTACAGATATCGATATATCTGTCGAGGGCTGAACCATCCGGGTTCACCCTACATGCCAAGTCTCCGAACTTGGTCATATCATTTGCTATCATAGCAACACCTTTCTCATCACCATACACACACACACTCACGCACACTTGGTTTATGCGGAAATATCAGGACGTAGTTTAAGCAGGATTACCCAACTGTCCTTGACCATGGACACGGCTATTCAAATAGTTTACACTCTGCAGAGGTAGTACGCTGGACCCACGAGATCCGGGAAACTTCCGTGTCATCCATGACTCGCGGTATATCACACACCCAAGGTAAGTACCCGATCAATGCCTTTCCACTGACGATACTAGACAAAGAGATCCACTCGATTGGTACCCAGCCCACATGTTGTATGTCTTACGAGCACCAACTCTGGACAGTACCAACCATGCAGGGACCAACAGTGTGACTGGAACTCATAAAAATGGCATAGTCATCCTACCCGACACGACCCCATCACGAGAGTGACCACACATCACTCCCGCCACTAGTAATGTGGCTCTTTGCTAGCAACGACCATAGTAATTAACATAGCCCCATCCCATAAGGGGTAACGTGGTCGTACTGGTAAGGTTGGGACGGTCGACACATCATAAATCTAATCCCATTTCCGAAACCTTACTCACACAAAATGCCGAGTGCATCACTTCACCAAAAGTGACCACCTAACTCGTCATCACCCTCGGGAGTGGCACCCGACGGGGTTTTCAAAAAATTCTTGTTTTGTGACAACAACATGCTCATGATGAATCTACATCTATCTTTACTTGTCAACATGGTATTAGCATGACCCTCAAGGGGTAGAGTCAAGCTCAATACAAATGCTCCGGAGGAGCCTTCGGTAAAATCATATCAAATGATTACCGACACTTATGATCATATGCAACGGGAATACTTGTGTAACATCCCAAATTTTGGAATGTTAAAATAATTATTAGAATGATTGTTTGTTTGATTGAGTGATTGAAACTTGAGTGAAATTTGAAACTTTTCAAAACTTTTGAATGAGAGGGAATAAAATGACTTTCCCCTTCTTCGGTGAATTCAAATTCAATCATTTAAAAGCAAAGAGAGAAGATGACGTGACTTCTTCAACTATAAAGAATTTGAACGGAGATTTGCGTTTGAATTCTTTCAAAAAATTTATTTTGCATTTCTATTTGTTTTCTTCATGCAAGAACTGCCGGGAAATAATTTCTTGCAAGCAAGAAAGAGCGGAGAAAATGACCCTCCAAAATGTGAGGCACTTTTGAAAATATTTGAGCCAAGAAAAACCCAAGTTTATGGGGAAAATATTTTGCAAAAGAAAATAAAGCTTTTAGAGGATTTTCTGAAAAACATTTTTTTTAAAGTTTTTATTTTGGTCGTGGAAAAATGTTAAACAAATTCTATTTTTTTCAGCTGATAATTTTGGTATATAACAGGCCCATATTCGGAATTTTTTTGATTGCCTAAATCTTCCTTTTACCTTCCTGTTTTAATTAAAAGGAAAATCTTCCTAAATTAGGAAAATCGCTAGAGGCCCAATAGGAAGGTTTGGGCCCGATCCCCTTTCTTCTTCCCGTGATCGTCTCCTTCCTTCTTTCGTTCCAGGTAGTTCCATCCATGGTGGGAAGCACCGGATCTTCCGCGATCTCCCTCCCCTTGCCTCTTGGAGCACATCTGTGGCCGCCTATAAATCCCCACCGTCCTCCTCTCTCCATTTTCCTCACCATCACTACCACCCCCTGCCGCACGTCGCCGCGCCACCCGCCTTAAACTCGCCAGAGCCGAAGCTCCGGGAGCCTTCTGGTCTCCTCCTCCCGCCGCACCCCCTCCTGCCGCACCCCCCTACAGCCCTCCCCTACCCCGTTGCACCACCCCACGCCCCCCACTTACCCTGCCACCTGCAGGACCCCAGCGCCGGCGCCTCCCTGCTCAAGACGACCAGGAGCCCTCGCCAGGAGCACGCCCCTCGCCCCTGCTCGACCAGGAGCTCCCTGGAGCCTCGCCACCACTCCCCTCCGTCGCCCGCACCCCCCGCCGGCGACCCCACCCCGCCGGAGTTGCCCCATCGCCGGAGTGCCCTCGCCGCTACACCTCCTGCCATCGTGGGTGTTCTCTGAAGCACGAGGTAATCCCTCTCCTTTTTTTTTCTTTTTCCTTTCTTTTGTTTTACTTCTACCGTTAGATCTCTAAGCAACACGCTAGATTGGATCTAAGTTACCCCTTCGGTTTTCTAAAAAGAACCGGTCAACGTGTGAAGTTAACCGAAATATTTTACTTAAATAGTGGCCGTTTGTTAGTTTTCCCCACAGCACTCACCCCCTTAGCCAATCAGAGAGCGCCACGTGGACCCCCTGTTCACTAGTTAGATTTTTTCTATTTTAAGTTTTCAAAAACAGAGAGAGTTTCAATTTTCTTTTGCTCATAACGTTTTATCTAGAAGTCCAATGAGGTTGATTATTTTTCCAGTAGATCACAATTATTCTGTAGTTTTTAAAAACATATAATTTGTCTATGTTTGAAATTTTCAAATTTGAATTAGATCAGATTTAGTTTAAACCTTGTTTTGCCTATTCCAGGAGTTTAAAAATAGCTTTTAATTTGATTCCTTTTGCTACTGACCACTAGTGATCTTATTTATCGTTGTTAAAAATTTCAGATTTGTTTGAGTATTTTAGCTCATTGTTTCTTGTGAAACAATTTATGTTTCACCTCTTTTAGGATTATGGCTATTTCCTTTTCTATAATTGTTTTTAAATTATTTTCTTTTATATTTCAGAAATAGTATGTTTTGTTTCTGTTAGTTAACAGTATGTTTGCAACAAGTTTTGATTTTACTTTTATATGTTATCATGAAATCAATTCTGGTTCTCTAATAACTTGCAATTGGTTTCTCCACTGTTTCAAATCCCGATTGGAAATACTTTCAAATAGTTTTGTGAAAAAATACTTTATTTATTCTTAGTTAAATTTATATCTTAGTTCCCTGTTATTTAAGTATTTTATTTTCAGTTGGACAAAAACTATTTAGTGTTTGATGTAGTAGAAGACTCCCTAGTCTTATTTGAAGTTTCCTTCGGATTCTTATTTGCTCTCTCTTTTGTTTTGATTGCTAGAATGATTGCTAGTATGACTGCTTATGTGAATGATATGTTTGTTATATAGATTTCATCGAAGAGTGACGAGTAGTCTATCAAGTTATTTCTCGAGAAATTCTTCTTCGTCAACATCACCAGACAAGTCATTTGATCATGTATCACCTATGTTTTATGCATCGTAGTTCTACCATCCTATGCCCAATTGCATGCTGAGTAGGTACTTGGAAATTATGGTTATATATTGTAGTATCATGTGGTAGGCACTTAACAACCCCGTTACTTGGCCCGGGACGACAAATTTCATATTGCTATGCTTGAGTAGACGGGATTCTGGTTGAGAGTTTATCACGAGTGATGCGAGACTACTTTAATAACCAAGACCGGTTAAGTCAAGACTTTTCAAGACCTCGTGATGCAATGCAACTCTGGGTGAAGGACGATTGATCGGCTCCCTGGAGACACCAGTGGATGACCCGGGATGCTGGAGACGGCCATGACATCCTGCGGAAAGCTTCACCCAGGCTCAAAGAGACGGACGGATATTTTCAAGACCCAAGGCTTACCTGCACAGCCACAAGTCATTATGGGCTCTAGCTTGGTTGGACAACGCGACGACTCTGGACAGGCGGTGCTAGCAGATGTAGAAGAACGGTAGGAATGGATGGGCACCGACAGGGATTCAGAGGGACCCGTTGAAAGACCATGTTTTGATCATCCGGTCTTCAAACACCTTGAAGTGCGAGGACATACTCGGAGGCGATCAAATCTTGTGGGGAACGTGTGCAAAACTCTGCAGAGTACTCAAACCTAATCGATTAGCCGTGTCCACGGTCATGGACAACTTGAGCCAGAGGAACTGAAGTTATCTGAAATTCTCAACACAAATAATAATATTGATGTGGGAATTATTGACAACTCGGGTACGAGAACTGGTTGGCGGAACCTTCTCTTTAACAACCAACCTTGTAGTAATATTTTGCTTTTAGCCCCTCTTGTTGTAGGAGAAAATTTGCTTTACGCTAAAAACTTACAACACCACCTGCCATATATGCATATAGTATAGATGATATTTTACCCCCTCTCATATGTGACTTGCCGGCATATTCAATATGCTGACCTACACGGCTGCAACGTCTTATGTTGCAGATATTTTTCTTCGACGAGTAAGAGTACGATTCAGGGTTACGGTCTACACTCAACTTGCCGTTGGTGTTTATTGGGACTCCACTCCCTTGACTGCTTCCGCTGAGATATTTAAGGTATATATCAGTTTTACGCTATTTACATGTGATTGCACTTTGATATATACATTGATGTACTGTGTGTGCCAGCATACTGATCCAGGGATGGCACAGAAACACAGAGGCTTGACTCGTCTTGTGTCGGGTCGCTACAGAAATGGTATCAGAGCACATGTTGACTGTAGGACGTGACCCTAGAAACTGGAAACTTCTTAGGAGAGGATCTCTCAAAAATCTTATTTTCGAGAACACCTTTTACTTCTCATCTCTTCTGATTTCATCAAATGTTCTCTCCCACCTCAAATAGTTATGAAATCCCCTTACCCCTTTAACCACATGAAGGATCAACTGAGTCCCACTTGATAGTAAAGAGGATTTCATCATGCATTTGAAGAATTGAAGCTGCACCAATTGAAGCTCTCAAGACCCGAAGAACTCGAAGACCCTGAAGTGTTCGAATAATTATATGACCATTAGTAGTCCAAACCCCTTTTATATACTCACGTTAGATACGATGATTTGTGAGCCTTCATTGGTGTGTGTTTTCCGACGGCCACAAATAAAACATATTCTCAAAAATATTGTTTGTATTGTGTGTATCTCCCTCCCTCTCTTACCCGTCTCATCCCCAAAACCTCAACCCTACCAGATGGAGTATGAAGCTGGACTTGTAGTCTCTGGACCAATGACCCAGCTGGAAGCTGATATATGGATTCAAAACATGGAGAACCACTTCGGGAGCAACTTGATCTCAAGGAAGTATGAAGTGGAACACGCTCTTCAGTACTTTACACAAAGTGTTGCGATCTGGTGGAAAATGCACCATGCCATACAAGGATTTAGTGGAGCAGAAACTTGGGACGAATTCAAGAACACTCTGTTAAGATCCCGACTTATTCAGAAGTGCTATGACAATCCGAAGGAGAAGACTTGTGCATGCAAGATCTGTGGAGAAATAGGACACACCCACGAAGAACACAAGGATGGATGCACTCATTGTGAAGAAAATCACCGAGTTGAGGAGTGCCCAAGTAGTCATGTAACATCCCAATTTTCCTAATTGGGAATGTTTACAATTGTAGCTAAGCATCTATGCATATTGTATGAAATAAATATAGCTCGTGAAATTTTCCTTCGTCTTTGATTTGCATTTTTCCATTTTTCCCTCGCACGAGAAATGCCCGGAGAAAACTCTCTTGCACGCAAGAGAGAGAGCGGAGGAAAATGACACTCCAAAAGTGCGGGCAAATCTCTGAAATATTTGAGCAAAGAAAACCCAAAATTCATTTGCAAAAATAATTGCAAAAAAGAAATAAAGTAAATTGGGAATTTCTGAAAAAACATTTTTTAAAAGTTTTTATTTTGGCTTTAGTAAAATGTTATTCGGGTAGAGATCCTTTTTTTGTTTTTTTGATATATGATATCATATATAAATATTTTTATTTATTTTTATTTTTAGCTTTTATTTATTTCTGTTTTCGAAAAGTTATAGAAAAGGAAAACTTTTTTTTTATTTCTAACCTAACCGCCGCCCCTGGGCAAGCCCAGCCCGAGATCCCACTTCTCC
Organism: Hordeum vulgare subsp. vulgare; assembly: GCF_904849725.1. Lineage (NCBI taxonomy): Eukaryota > Viridiplantae > Streptophyta > Magnoliopsida > Poales > Poaceae > Hordeum > Hordeum vulgare. The sequence continues at coordinate 114,608,205 of NC_058524.1, read as the reverse complement.
CTGGGATCAAATCCCAGATCCCCTACAAACTATACCCCCCTCTCACTTACGTGCGGGCCGTGCACCGAGCCCCCTCTCCCCACGTCACCCTCTCTTTCCTCTCTCCTCTCCCTCCTTTTTCTCTGCTTCCCCGAGACCGCACCACCTCCAGCCACGGTTTCCTTTCCCAGTACTCCCTCTCTTTCCTTAACTCCCCCTCCCTCCTCTCTCCTGCCCAAGGACCGCACCGTGACAGAAGCCTTCTTCCCCCCCCCCCCCGTCACCCTCTCTTTCCTCCCTCCTCTTTCCTTCTCTCACCAGTACCGAAACCGAGCCCTTCTCCGTCGCGATTCCCTCCCCAAGGCTCTCTCCTCCTTCCATAGTACCACCCTCCCCAAGGCCTATATATACCCCCTCCTCGGCCACCCCTTCCCAACCCTAGCCCCGCCGCCTCCACGAGCCGTCGCCGCCCGAAGCCGCCGCCGCCACGAGCCCTTGTCGGTGCAGCAGCAGCTGCAAGCTACTGCACCCCACGGCTCGACCCTGGGAGCAGCCCCGTCGCCCCCTCCCCCCCCCCCGAGCGCCTCCCCCCCGAGGAGGAGCACCTCCGCCGCCGCCTCCCCCCGAAGCCTCACCGCCCCGGAGCCCCCTCCCTCGCCGGCAGCGCCCTCCCCCGCCGGAGCAGCAGCTGCAGCAAGGTAGTCTCCCTCTCCCTCTCGTTATTTCTTGTATACTTTTCCTTAGCCGTTAGAGATTAGATGTAAGGCCCAGCTTAAATCACTACACACCCTTTCGGTTTATCCTAGAAAACCAGTAGGTTCTTTTAGTCACTTATGAATTAACCAGCAGACTTGCTAGTCTTCGGCTGTTTGCCCGAAACCATTCAACAAACAGCCCTGCAGCCACTAATAGCCTGACACGTGTAACTCCCTGTTAGCACTAGTAGTTTTATGTTTTTCTGTCTATTTTACAAAAACAGAAACTTTCAATTTTGTATTTGGCCACAACTTTTTATCCCGAAGTCCAATGACATTGATTCTTTTTCCAGTAGCTCACAAATTTCCTGTAGTTTGTAAAAGCATATAAGTTGTCTGTGTTTGAAATTTTTAAATATAAGTTAGAGCAGATTTAGTTTAAACACTGTTTTGCCTATTCCAGGAGTTTGAAAAATGATATTGAGTTGATTCTTTTTGCTACTGTTTTCTAGTGATAAAATCTTATTGTGATAGAAGTTTCAGAATTTTTAGAGCATTTTTACTGGTGTTTTCAACAGAAACAAGTTTCTGCCATACCGGGGCGCGATAAATTCTTTTGTGTAGTCTTTTGCAAATCATTGCATGTGATGTTAGTTTACTTGTGGCATGATTGAAGTGCTTATGGTGTGCTTTGTGTTTGTATCGGTAGATCATCCGGAGTGCGAAGCGTGTTACTTAGAGACGCTCGAGCAGGACAACTATCATCAAGGCAAGTTATCTTTGATCATGTTATTTTACCTATGTTTTCAATGCATAGTAGATCACCTTCTTTGCCCAATTTGCATGCTGCCTAGGTACTTGGAAACTTTAGTGTAATTGTAGTTTCATGTGGTAGGAACACAACACCCCGATACTTGGCCCCGGGACGACAATGTTATATTTGCTATGCTTAAGTAGACGGGTTATCGGTTGAGTGTATACCATGAGTGATGCGAGGTTGATATAATAATCAAGACCGGACTAAGACAAGATTTTCAAGACCTTGGACGCAATGCAACTCTGGGTGAAGGACGGTTGATCGGCTCCCTGGAGAACTCAGTGGATGCCCGGGATGCTGGAGAGGCCATGTCATCCTGCGGAAAGCTTCACCCAGGCTCGAAGAGACGGACGGAGACTTCAAGACTCAAGGCTTACCTGCACAGCCACAAGTCATTATGGGCTCTGGCTTGGTTGGACAACGGGGCGACTCTGGACAGGCGGTGCTAGCAGATGTAGACGAACGGTAGGAATGGATGGGCACCGACAGGGATTCAGAGGGACCCGTTGAAAGACCATGTTTTGATCATCCGGTCTTCAAACACCCTGAAGTGCGAGGACAAACCCGGAGGCGATCAAATCTTGTGGGGAACGTGTGCAAAACTCTGCAGAGTGCCCAACCTAATCGATTAGCCGTGTCCATGGTCATGGACAACTTGAGCCGAAGGCATTGAATTTCCCCTGAACTCTTGACATAACTTAATAATGGTGTGGGTGTTAACAACTATTCGGGTACGAGAACTGGTTGGCGGAACAATCTCGTTAACAACGAACTTTGTAGTAAACTTTGCTTTCAACCCCTTTTGTTGTAGGATAAAACTGGCTTTATGCAAAACTTAGCTCCACCGGCCAAATATGCATGTAGAGATAGTTGATTATTATTTTACCCCTCTCTTTGATGACTTGCCGGCATATTCAATATGCTGACCTACACGACTGCAACGTATCATGTTGCAGAGTACTTTTCCAACCAGGAGTGAGGCTACGGTTCTACGCTCAGCGACATGCCCTTGGAGTCGGATGGACTCGTCTACCTGATGCTTCCGCTTAGTCTTCATTAGATAATCTCATGAGTTGGCCTTCAGCCATTTTACTGTACTCCTTTATTGTAATAAAGTACTCTTTATGAGATTTCGATTATTAAAGTTGTGTGATTGCACTCTTGAATATATACATTATGTACTGTGTGTGTACCAGCATGATCTTGGGATGGTACATAAACACCAGAGGCTTGACTCGTCATGAGTCGGGTCGCTACAGAAATGGTATTCAGAGCACACGCTGACCTTAGGACGTAACCTCTAGGAATGGAAAAGCCTTAGGAAGAAAAATATTTTTCTCTTATATCTTCTATTTCCTCTTCTGATCATTTCTGACTTCTCTCCGATTTTTCCAATGTTTAGATGGCCACCTTCGTCCCTGTTAAGTTCACGGAGTTTTGCCAGCCCGACACCGCTATGCCGTTCGGAAAGGAGCTGGTGTAGATCACCAAGGATTTGAGGATTGCTCTGCCGTCTATCACAGGGAAGCCAACTTCGTCTTACCCGGAGGACTCACGCTACAGGATCGAGGTGCACATTCCCGGAAGGACATTCGAACCGCGCACTGAGCCGATGGATTTCAAGTTCATCGCACCCAGCTGGATTCTCGGAAGGGACATGGCGATCCATTGTGCACTCGGACGTATCAAGGATGAATACAAAGGCTTCCCTATTTCTCCAGACCTATTCGCTGTATCCCGGAGAAATGAAGACGGAGACATCATCTCAAGCAAGACCAATGACGCTCTCTTGTCTTATGCCCAGACCTTGGAGAAGCACAGTGGGACTCTGGAGTATCACGCGATCAAGGACGCCACGAAGATCAAACAACTGTCACTCCGCGAGCTTGAGCTTGAAGATGCAGCCCGGGAAGCCCACTATGAGCATTGGCTAGAAGTGAAGGACTTTCTGGAGCGGATCGAGAAGCTAAAGACTCGAGTTGCATACCTGGAGGAGGAACTGGACATGGGCGAGAACCTTCATCCCGAAGGAGACGTAGCCCCCGTGATCAGCAACGACGAGGACTATGAAGAAAGCTCCACCGAAGGACCTGACATCATGCTATTCTGAGGAGAACATTTAGACTAGACCAGCAAATTTACTTTATCGTTTTACGTTTTAGGCCGATGCTTAGGATTATCGAATTTTGTATCCTCGTGTGAACCTTTGTGATGATTGAATAAAATGTGTGGTGTGATACTTGTGTCTTGCATTCATATGGGTAGTGTAATTACTGTTAGACCATTGTTCTATGCTAATCTCACCCCTATACAAACCTCAGATGCCTCCAAGATGCGCCCCTGAGCCGAACTTCCCGCCGGAACTCACCCAGTTGATCCAGCAACAAAACGCCTTGATGCAGCTGATCATCCAGAACCAGAACAACAACAACCATCATCCACCCCAGGCTGACAATCTCACCCGTTTTCTGAGGTTGAACCCTCCAACTTTCTCCAGCAGCATTGAGCCCATTGTGGCAGATGATTGGCTCCGCAAGATGGAGCGTGAACTTATCACTGCTGGTTGTTCTGAAGCTGAGAAGGTGCGTTTTGCCGCGCATCAACTTGAAGGCCCTGCAGCTGCTTGGTGGGAGAACTACACCACCACTTATCCCATTGTTGGAGTCACTTGGGAGCAATTCAAGCAAGCCTTCCGCACCGTGCATGTCTCAGCTGGTGCAATGAGTCTGAAGAAGTGTGAGTTTCGCAAATTACGCCAGGGGAATCGCACTGTGGCTCAGTACGTTGATGATTTCAGCATGCTCGCCCGTTATGCACCTGGAGACGTGGCCGATGATGCGGCCAAGCAGGAAAAGTTCTTGGAAGGACTGAATGATGAGCTGAGCATTCAGTTGACAGTAGCCACCTTCAACAACTACCAGGAGCTGGTTGATAAGGCCCTCATTTTGGAGGGGAAACACCAGCAGATGGAGAACCACAAGCGAAAGTATGGGGTTGGAAAGTTCAACTCCGGCACTCAGCAGAAGCCTCGCTACACCCCTTATTCAGGGAATACCGGGACTGGATCCGGTAAGTTTGGAGGACACGTTCAGCATAACCACCCTGTGCACAACCATGGAGGCCACAACCATGGAGGAAATGGGAACCACCGCAACAACAGCAACTTCAAGAATGGCGGTACTGGCACTCAGCAGCATTCAGCTCCAGCTCAGAAGGATCTGACGCACATCACATGCTTCAAGTGTCAGAAGACGGGACACTATGCCACTGATTGTCCCCAGAACAAGCAGGGAAATGGAAACGGCAACGACAACTCTGCAGCAAAGAAGCCCAATCCTTTTCCTCGAGCTCAGGTGAACCACATTGATGTGGAAGAGGTCTATGATCACCCCGATACTGTGGTTGGTAAGTTTTTGCTAAATTCACTTCCAGTATTGGTACTTTTTGATTCTGGTGCAACGCATTCATTCATATCAAGGGTAGTTGTGGAAAAGTATAGTTTGCGAACTAGAACCCTCAGCCAACCTATTAAGGTCAGTTCCCCAGGAGGCATGATGACAGCCGGGATAGGATGCCATGCTTTGAGTCTCAACATCGGGAACCATAATTTTCCCACCGACCTCATCGTATTAGAGTCCCAGGGATTGGATGTAATCCTAGGCATGGATTGGTTGGCTAAGTATGAAGGTAATATCGATTGTTCCCTTAAGTCTATTTTGCTCACCACCCCCGAGCAGAAGCGGATTAAGTACGTGTCACAGCGCCCGACACGGAGTAAGCGAGTAAACTCTCTCACGGGAGTAGTCCAGGAGGAAGTACCGATCGTACAGGAGTACCCAGATGTATTTTCGGAGGAATTGCCGGGCATGCCACCCGATAGAGAGATTGAATTCTTGATTGAGCTATTACCCGGAACAGCCCCGATATCCAAGAGACCTTATCGGATGCCCGCAAATGACTTGATAGAAATCAAGAAGCAAATTAACGAGTTATTGGACAAAGGGTATATTCGCCCAAGTTCTTCACCTTGGGGAGCCCCAGTGCTCTTGGTTGAAAAGAAGGACAAGTCCTTGAGAATGGTTGTCGATTATCGTGCACTGAACGATGTGACCATCAAGAACAAGTACCCCTTGCCGATGATCAATGATTTGTTCGATCAGTTAGTTGGAGCTCGCGTATTCTCAAAGATCCATCTTCGATCCGGGTATCATCAGTTGAAGATTCGTGAACAGGATATACCCAAGACAGCCTTTACCACTCGGTATGGCTTGTATGAGTACACAGTCATGTCATTTGGACTGACTAATGCTCCGGCATATTTTATGAATCTGATGAACAAGGTATTTATGGAATACTTGGACAAGTTTGTCGTGGTGTTCATCAATGACATACTGATATTCTCCAAGAACGAAGAGGAACACAAGGAACATATGCGTCTAGTTCTGGAGAAGCTTCGAGAGCATAAGCTATATGCGAAGTTTAGCAAATGTGAGTTTTGGTTGAAGGAAGTCAGATTTCTCGGACACGTCATCTCAGGAGAAGGAATAGCAGTGGACCCTGCCAAGGTCGCAGCAGTCACCGAATGGGTAGCACCCACTTCAGTCAAGGAGATCTGCAGTTTCCTCGGACTTGCCGGATATTACCGGAGGTTCATTGAAAATTTCTCTAAGATTGCTAAGCCCATGACTGAGTTGTTGAAGAAGGAATCCAAGTATATTTGGACTGAGGAATGTGAAACCAGTTTTCAAGAGCTGAAGAAACGTCTTGTGATAGTCCCAGTGCTGATATTGCCGAACATTCGGAAGGATTTACATGTTTACTGTGACGCTTCTCGTCAAGGACTCGGAGGAGTGCTCATGCAAGAAGGCAAAGTTGTAGCCTATGCATCCAGACACCTCAGACCGCATGAGTTGAATTATGCCACACATGACTTGGAACTAGCAGCCGTAGTGCACGCTCTCAAGACCTGGAGACATTTCCTGATCGGGAATAGTTGTGATGTTTACACGGATCACAAGAGCCTGAAATATATCTTCACGTAGAAGGAGTTGAACCTCAGACAGAGGCGATGGCTAGAGTTGATCAAGGACTATGACATGAGATTGCATTATCACCCAGGCAAGGCAAATGTTGTAGCCGATGCGTTGAGCCGCAAGAGTTATGTGAACACGCTCACAGCTGGAGGATTACACCAAGAGTTAGTCGATGATCTCCGAGAGCTCAAATTGGAGATAGTTCCAAGAGGATTTGTTGCCACTCTGGAAATTCAGTCTACTTTGACAGAAAAGATCCGTGAAGCACAGAAAGCTGACAAGGAGATAGCTGAGATTAAGCAGAAAATGGAAGACGGGAAAGCTAAAGGTTTTCGTGAGGATGAACACGAAACTTTATGGTTTGAGGATCGCATCTATGTGCCCAATGATCCCGAACTCAGGAAGTTGATACTTCAGGAAGCTCATGATTCCCAGTACTCGATACATCCCGGTAACACCAGGATGTATCTGGATCTGAAAGAATTTTCTGGTGGACAGGATTGAAGAAAGACATTGCCGAGTACGTAGCTATATGCGATGTTTGTCAGCGAGTAAAAGCCGAGCATCAGAAACCAGCAGGTTTGCTCCAACCTCTGCCGATACCCGAATGGAAATGGGAAAAGCTTGGTATGGACTTCATCACAGGATTACCCAGGACCCGTTCCGGCTATGATTCTATTTGGGTTGTGGTCGATCGTTTGACCAAGGTAGCTCACTTCATTCCGGTGAAGACTACTTACACGAGTGCCAAGCTGGCCAAGATATATATGACGAGGATCGTATGTCTGCACGGAGTACCGAAGAGCATTGTGTCCGATAGAGGGACTCAGTTCACATCGAAATTTTGGCACCAACTGCATGAAACCTTGGGAACAAGATTGGAGTTCAGCACAGCATTTCACCCGCAGACAGATGGACAGACCGAGAGAGTTAATCAGATTCTGGAGGACATGTTGAGAGCTTGCGCACTAGACTATGGGTCTAGTTGGGATGACAATTTACCGTATGCCGAGTTCTCATACAACAACAGCTACCAGACCAGTCTAAAGATGGCCCCTTTCGAAGCTCTATACGGAAGGAGGTGCAGAACACCGTTGATGTGGGATGGAGTTGGAGACCGACAACTTTTTGGTCCCAACCTTATCCGAGATTCTGAAGAGAAGGTCAAGCTTATCCGTGACCGACTCAAGATAGCTCAGTCCAGGCAGAAGAGCTATGCCGACAACAAAAGCAAGGAAGTAACGTACGAAGTGGGAGATCGAGCATACCTTCGGGTGTCTCCACTTCGAGGAATCAAGAGATTCGGTGTGAAAGGAAAATTAGAACCACGTTTCATTGGCCCCTACAAAATTCTTGAACGTAGAGGCGAAGTTGCATACAAACTGGAACTGCCGGAAGGATTGTCCGGAGTTCATGATGTCTTCCATGTTTCCCAGTTGAAGAAATGCCACGCTGAGATGGCCGATGTTCCGTTGAGAGATACAGTGCCCCTAGAGGCCATACAGCTTGACAGTGATCTGACGTATGAGGAGAAACCCGTCCGGATTCTCGGGACTGCCAACAGAGTTACCCGCAGCAAGACCGTCAAGTTCTGCAAGGTGTTGTGGAGCCACCACACCGAGGAAGAAGCCACCTGGGAACGAGAAGAGGATCTTCGTCGAGACCACGCGCACCTATTTTCTAGCCAACCCGAATCTCGAGGGCGAGATTCATCTTAAGGTGGGTAGGTTTGTAACATCCCAATTTTCCTAATTGGGAATGTTTACAATTGTAGCTAAGCATCTATGCATATTGTATGAAATAAATATAGCTCGTGAAATTTTCCTTCGTCTTTGATTTGCATTTTTTCATTTTTCCCTCGCACGAGAAATGCCCGGAGAAAACTCTCTTGCACGCAAGAGAGAGAGCGGAGGAAAATGACACTCCAAAAGTGCGGGCAAATCTTTGAAATATTTGACCAAAGAAAACCCAAAATTCTTTTGCAAAAATAATTGCAAAAAAGAAATAAAGTAAATTGGGAATTTCTGAAAAAACATTTTTTAGAAGTTTTTATTTTGGCTTTAGTAAAATGTTATTCGGGTAGAGATCCTTAATCTGTTTTTTTTATATATGATATCATATATAAATATTTTTATTTATTTTTCTTTTTAGCTTTTATTTATTTCTGTTTTGGAAAAGTTATAGAAAAGGAAAGCTTTTTTTTTTATTGCTAACCTAACCGCCGCCCCTGGGCAAGCCCAGCCCGAGATCCCACTTCTCCCTGGGATCAAATCCCAGATCCCCTACAAACTATACCCCGCTCTCACTTACGTGCGGGCCCTGCACCGAGCCCCCTCTCCCCACGTCACCCTCTCTTTCCTCTCTCCTCTCCCTCCTTTTTCTCTGCTTCCCCGAGACCGCACCACCTCCAGCCACGGTTTCCTTTCCCAGTACTCCCTCTCTTTCCTTAACTCCCCCTCCCTCCTCTCTCCTGCCCAAGGACCCCACCGCGACCGAAGCCTTCTTCCCCCCCGTCACCCTCTCTTTCCTCCCTCCTCTTTCCTTCTCTCACCAGTACCGAAACCGAGCCCTTCTCCCTCGCGATTCCCTCCCCAAGACTCTCTCCTCCTTTCATAGTACCACCCTCCCCAAGGCCTATATATACCCCCTCCTCGGCCACCCCTTCCCAACCCTAGCCGCCGCCGCCTCCACGAGCCGCCGCCGCCACGAGCCCTCGCCGGTGCAGCAGCAGCTGCAAGCTACTGCACCCCACGGCTCGCCCCTGGGAGCAGCCCCGTCGCCCCCTCCCCCCCCCCCCCCCGAGCGCCTCCCCCCGAGGAGGAGCACCTCCACCGCCACCTCCCCCCGAAGCCTTACCGCCCCGGAGCCCCCTCCCTCGCCGGCAGCGCCCTCCCCCGCCGGAGCAGCAGCTGCAGCAAGGTAGTCTCCCTCTCCCTCTCGTTATTTCTTGTATACTTTTCCTTAGCTGTTAGATATTAGATGTAAGGCCCAGATTAAATCACTACATACCCTTTCGGTTTATCCTAGAAAACCAGTAGGTTCTTTTAGTCACTTATGAATTAACCAGCAGACTTCCTAGTCTTCGGCCGTTTGCCCGAAATCATTCAACAAACAGCCCCGCAGCCACTAATAGCCTGACACGTGTAACTCCCTGTTAGCACTAGTAGTTTTATGTTTTTCTGTCTATTTTACAAAAACAGAAACTTTCAATTTTGTTTTGGCCACAACTTTTTATCCCGACGTCCAATGACAGTGATTCGTTTTCCAATAGCTCACAAATTTCCTGTAGTTTTTAAAAACATATAATTTGTCAGTGTTTGAAGTTTTCAAATATAAGTTAGAGCAGATTTAGTTTAAACACTGTTTTGCCTATTCCAGGAGTTTGAAAAATAATATTGAGTTGATTCTTTTTGCTACTGTTTTCTAGTGATAAAATGTTATTGTGGTAGAAGTTTCAGAATTTTTAAAGCATTTTTACTTGTGTTTTCAACAGAAACAAGTTTCTGCCATACCGGCGCGCGATAAATTCTTTTGCATAGTCTTTTGCAAATCATTGCATGTGATGTTATTTTACTTGTGGCATGATTGAAGTGCTTATGGTGTGCTTTTTGTTTGTATTGGTAGATCATGCGGAGTGCGAAGCGTGTTACTTAGAGACGCTCGAGCAGGACAACTATCATCAAGGCAAGTTATCTTTGATCATGTTATTTTACCTATGTTTTCAATGCATAGTAGATCACCTTCTTTGCCCAATTTGCATGCTGCCCAGGTACTTGGAAACTTTAGTGTAATTGTAGTACCATGTGGTAGGAACACAACACCCCGATACTTGGCCCCGGGACGACAATGTTATATTTGCTATGCTTAAGTAGACGGGTTATCGGTTGAGTGTATACCACGAGTGATGCGAGGTTGATATAATAATCAAGACCGGACTAAGACAAGATTTTCAAGACCTTGGACGCAATGCAACTCTGGGTGAAGGACGGTTGATCGGCTCCCTGGAGAACTCAGTGGATGCCCGGGATGCTGGAGAGGCCATGTCATCCTGCGGAAAGCTTCACCCAGGCTCGAAGAGACGGACGGAGACTTCAAGACTCAAGGCTTACCTGCACAGCCACAAGTCATTATGGGCTCTGGCTTGGTTGGACAACGCGGCGACTCTGGACAGGCGGTGCTAGCAGATGTAGACGAACGTAAGGAATGGATGGGCACCGACAGGGATTCAGAGGGACCCGTTGAAAGACCATGTTTTGATCATCCGGTCTTCAAACACCCTGAAGTGCGAGGACAAACCCGGAGGCGATCAAATTTTGTGGGGAACGTGTGCAAAACTCTGCAGAGTGCCCAACCTAATCGATTAGCCGTGTCCACGGTCATGGACAACTTGAGCCGAAGGCATTGAATTTCCCTTGAACTCTCGACACAACTTAATAATGGTGTGGGTGTTAACAACTATTCGGGTACGAGAACTGGTTGGCGGAACCATCTCGTTAACAACGAACTTTGTAGTAAATTTTGCTTTCAACCCCTTTTGTTGTAGGATAAAACTGGCTTTATGCAAAACTTAGCTCCACCGGCCAAATATGCATGTAGAGATAGTTGATTATTATTTTACCCCTCTCTTTGATGACTTGCCGGCATATTCAATATGCTAACCTACACGGCTGCAACGTATCATGTTGCAGAGTACTTTTCCGACCAGTAGTGAGGCTACGGTTCTACGCTCAGCGACATGCCCTTGGAGTCGGATGGACTCGTCTACCTGATGCTTCCGCTTAGTCTTCGTTAGATAATCTCATGAGTTGGCCTTCAGCCATTTTATTGTACTCCTTTATTGTAATAAAGTACTCTTTATGAGATTTCGATTATTAAAGTTGTGTGATTGCATTCTTGAATATATACATTATGTACTATGTGTGTACCAGCATGATCTTGGGATGATACAGAAACACCAGAGGCTTGACTCGTCATGAGTCGGGGCGCTACAAGTCAGGTGACTTGTTTCCTTTGTGAAGGAACCACCCACTACCTTGCTCAGTGTCACATTTACCCCAAGGTGCAACAATTTGTCAAGCAGCAGAAAGATGCAATGAAGGAAACCCTCAAGAAGAAGATTCTAGAAGAACCTGTGATGAACGAAAATATAGAAGACCCTGATGAACAAGGTCTGACCAGATTTTTCTCCAATGCGTGTTACTCATGTGGAGAAGAAGGACATTATTCACAGGATTGCACGAAGGGAAGCCAAGAGTATCTGGGAAACTTCCCGACGGAAAAAGTGGAGTTTGATCCACTTGAAATAGAAGAACTGGCCAAAATGAAGGAGTCCAGAAAGAAGAAAAAGTACCCTCGGAGGGGCCAAATCTCTGCAGATAAAGATCTGAGTCATGTCACATGTTTCAAGTGTATGGAATTTGGCCACTAAAAATACATGTGTTCAGGAAGGAAGCCGGAAACCCAAGGAGCAAAAGCAAACACTAAGAAGCCTCGAGACTTGTGAGAACTCATTTGCTTTCGTTGCAAGGAAGCAGGACATTATGCTAATGATTGCCACCTGGGAAGAAAGCTAGAATGGAGTAGTTAAGTTTTGACCATGGAAATTAGGGTAATCTGAAGAACTCTTGTTTTTCATGAGATCATGGAGTGAAATTTTTTGTAACAGAAGTTCCTGAGATTGTAATAACATCGTGAATAAATGGAATTTATTGTCTCATGATTGCCTACGTTGAAAATGTATGCGTTGTTTCTCTTCGAACAAAGATCTCTGAACAATTATGAGGATATGAGAAAATATGGTCTATGCAGGCATGAGTATAATTCATTTTAAGTGTGGTAATAATCGGTAAACCCAGAGGATCCACTAAGTAGGAATGTACCATAACTACCAAGGAGACATATACATTCCTCTGAGTACCCATTTACTGACACCTGCAGATGACAACTCTCTATGAGTCATTCCTCAAGGGCCCAAAATCGATCATGACCCTGACCAGTGATCATGATTACCCGAAAATCCGGAAGGACATGATGAAGCACATTCACCTTCAAGGAGATGCAGTCTACAAAGGCTACCCATTCATGGAGAATGGAGTGGAACTTTGGTATGTGGAAGTACACCTCCACCATGTGAAAGGAGTTTGTCCAAAGACTATGGGGCAATACTTTTTCATTTCACGTGTGCCAGGAGCAATTTTATTTGATGCTGTTCGTGAAGCTGCCATGGAAGCCATACGACAGATTGGAGAAATACTTGAAGCAAGACTCCGTCATACCCAGGAATACCTGAGTGAAGTGCATGTGGAGATGATGGAAATGAAGCTCATGGCCACCATGAGAAAGCAAAAGATGGATGATTTCAAGGAACACATCGCAAAGTTCCACTAGAACTAAGGTATCTCCAAGGGAGACAAATGAATAAAGCTGGCAGGAATGCTTGACCATACCAAACAATGTGGATGGCAGCATTTGTAATAAAGTTATTTTTGAATTTGGAGTTTTGAGAAGAAATGAAGGATGTAATAAAGGATTGAATATGAAATAAATATGATTTATGGATGAAGCAATACCTTTTATGGTAAACACACCCATGGAAAAAAGGGGTATCCCACAGAGTGGCGTGTGAACCAAAAAAAAATAAGTCTGAGGATTTTTATTATATGATGGTTACTGCAAGAGCATGATGGAATGAAACACTATAGGATTTTAAAGGCAGAGTAACCCCAAGTATGCCTGAAACCAATAGACCCCGGGACTAATAAGGATCAAGTACTACCTTTTTGGAGAAGGAAACTTGGAAGAAGCTATTATGGATCAGCAAACGTTTTCTTAGGAGCATACGAAAACCCGAGAGTGGTGAAGAAACGATAGATGTTTTGTTAAGCTTGCAGAACCAATGGTTTATCCGAACTTCGTTCGTGGAGAAGAGAAACTCTGCAACGCTTGTGAGGATGCCCAAGTGTTAGAATACGAGGTAATGATTTCAGTGCGACATGGCTTGGCCACCATGACGACTTACTATTATCATTCTCTTGCTATTCGGAATGGTAAATCTAATAGACTTACCCATAGTGAGAGACGATGTTCTTTGAAGCTTTTATTTAAGCCTTAGAATGGTATGATGAAAGCCCCATCTACATGGAATTTATTGTCACGCGTAGGAAATTTTACGATGAGGATGAAGACAAGACCTCTCTCTCTGCAGGATAACCACAAATGGTAGACCACCATGAGAATCATTGATAGGTTATTTAGAATTGACCGCGAGACTGTCAGTAAAGAAGACCCAGTAACGGAAGAAGCTTATATCCATAGAGGAACCCTCGATTTTGATGGAAAGGTTATGAATATAACGGGAGAGCATCACCAAAGGATTTAATATGAAGACAATGAGAAGTCAGTTGCCAAAACCCAGAGGATCGTTAAACATTTTGAGGGCCCAGTAATCCTCATTTTAAGTGTGGTAGCATCCCACTTTGCCGGAAGTTGGCTTTGTTCGAAGACCCCCCAAACCCTAACCTTTTCTTTCTAGCCCCTTCGAACTCGAGGACGAGATTCATTTTAAGTGTGGTAGATTTGTAACATCCCAAATTTTGGAATGTTAAAATAATTATTAGAATGATTGTTTGTTTGATTGAGTGATTGAAACTTGAGTGAAATTCGAAACTTTTCAAAACTTTTGAATGAGAGGGAATAAAATGACTTTCCCCTTCTCCGGTGAATTCAAATTCAATCATTTAAAAGCAAAGAGAGAAGATGACGTGACTTCTTCAACTATAAAGAATTTGAACGGAGATTTGCATTTGAATTCTTTCAAAATTTTCTTTTGCATTTCTATTTGTTTTCTTCGTGCAAGAAGTGCCGGGAAATAATTTCTTGCAAGCAAGAAAGAGCGGAGGAAAATGACCCTCCAAAATGTGAGACACTTTTGAAAATATTTGAGCCAAGAAAAAGCCAAGTTTATGGGGAAAATATTTTGCAAAAGAAAATAAAGCTTTTAGAGGATTTTCTGAAAAACATTTTTTTTTAAGTTTTTATTTTGGTCGTGGAAAAATGTTAAATAAATTCTATTTTTTTCTGCTCATAATTTTGGTATATAACATGCCCATATTCGGAATTTTTTTGATTGCCTAAATCTTCCTTTTACCTTCCTGTTTTAATTAAAAGGAAAATCATTCTAAACTAGTAAAATCGCTAGAGGCCCAATAGGAAGGTTTGGGCCCGATCCCCTTTCTTCTTCCCCTGATCGTCACCTTCCTTCTTTCGTTCCAGGAACTTCCATCCATGGTGGGAAGCACCGGATCTCCCGCGATCTCCGTCCCCTTGCCTCTTGGAGCACGTCCGAGGCCGCCTATAAATCCCCACCGTCCTCCTCTCTCCATTTTCCTCACAATCACTACCGCCCCCTGCCCCACGTCGCCGCGCCACCCGCCTTAAACTCGTCGGAGCCGAAGCTCCGGGAGCCTTCTGGTCTCCCCCTCCCGTCGCACCCCCTCCTGCCGCACCCCCCCTGCAACCCTCCCCTAGCCCGCTGCACCACCCCACGCCCCCCACTTACACCGTCACCTGCAGGACCCCAGCGCCGGCGCCTCCCAGCTCAGGACGACTAGGAGCACGCCCCTCGCCCCTGCTCGACCAGGAGCTCCCTGGAGCCTCGCCGCCACCCCCCTCCGTCGCCCGCACCCCCCGCCGGCGACCCCACCCCGCCGGAGTTGCCCCATCACCGGAGTGCCCTCGCCGCTGCACCACCTGCCATCGTGGGTGTTCTCTGAAGCACGAGGTAATCCCTCTCCTTTCTTTTTTTTATTTTTCCTTTCTTTTGTTTTACTTCTACCGTTAGATATTTTTCTTATGTTGTAGATATTTTTCTTCGACGAGTAAGAGTACGATTCAGGGTTACGGTCTACACTCAACTTGCCGTTGGTGTTTATTGGGACTCCACTCCCTTGACTGCTTCCGCTGAGATATTTAAGGTATATATCAGTTTTACGCTATTTACATGTGATTGCACTTTGATATATACATTTACGCTGGTCAGCTATTCTATTATGCAAAGTAACATATGCTCAGTCTTGGTCAAAGGGCTGCTTGCCTTGGTCAGCTAAGTATCCGGGGTCTTCGAGGTCTTTCGCTCCGATTCCCTCGTCACATGGATTTTCTATCGTCGATAAAACAATAAATAAGAAGTAGCTCACACAGAAACAGTCCACAAAGTTATTTTAAAAAAATGTTCCCTATCTCTCATAAATCTAAGATATCATTTTGAAAATATTTGCCTTAGTTTTCTTTGAAGGAATATTTTTGAAAACAACCAAGCAGAAGGAAAACTATTTCATTTTAGCCCTTTTTATTATTATAAAATAGAATAGTTGCTAGCAAAATTCATCTAAGCATCTCATTAAATACTAGTCATTTTTAGAAAAATAATAGTGGAAGTATTATATTTTTACACTGGTTAAATGTTTTTATAAAAATCTTAGAAATCCAGGTTTAAAAATAAAAAAGAAAAACATGCTAGCTCTCGCCTGGCTCGGCCCAGAGCTGGGCTGGCCCATGGCCTGTCGACGGCTTGCCCAGGCGCGCGCCATCAGGTTTGAACCTGATGTGCGGGGCCCTGCAATCAGTGGCCGAGGCCAGCGCGAGGGAGGAGGATGGCCACTGACAGGTGGGGCACACCTATCGGGGTCGTCTCCTACCTCCAGCTAGAGAGGAGGAGGAGGACGCCGACAAGGTTGCCGACGCGCTCATGCCCCAATGAACACGAGAATGGGTTTGCTTGGCCGTCGCCTACCTGCTGGTGGTCGAAACAATGATGGGGAGGTAGGGGTTCGCCGGCGACGAGGAGGCTATGGCGGAGGAGTTTCGGGAAGTGGTCGAGAGGGTGGCTAGAGACATGGAAAAGCTCGGGCGAGTTGGGGGAAAGCTTCCTAGGATCAAGGGGGTCAGTTTGGTGGGTCGAGTGGCGCAGGAGCCGTCGTGTAGCCGGAGGTCGACCGGAGCTCCAAGGTGGAGGGGCCTCGGTCGATCTTGAGCACCAGGGCTCTACTGGTTTCCTGGGGTGGCTAGGGAGGTACTAGTGATCATGTCAAAGCTATCTGAGGGGTGCTGGAGCGAGGGGGAGGGCTATTTATAGGCCCGCGACGGTGAGCAGATTCGGGAGCGCCGGTGACTCACCGTGGCGCGCATGGGGGTGCAAAGAGAGGTTGGGGTTGAAACCACGGTCTCAGGACGTGGTATTGGACCGCCCGAACCATCTGCTGCAGAGAGAGAGAGAGGAGAGCCGTGCATTCATGGCCGCGCAACCTTGGCCGGTTCTGGAGCGCGCGGGCACGCGTCGTGCGAGCTCTAGCGCGAGAGAGGAGGGGCCCTGAGGCTTGCCCGATGCAGAGGGGGTGTCGGGGAAGAGGTTGGACATCTCGGGGGAGGCTAGAACTAGCCGAGGGCATCGCCCCCACCTCGGTGACTCCCTGTAGCACGCCTAGAGCGCAGTTTGGCATGCCACGACAAGCTGGTGTGCTCTGAGGCACTTTGGACGTGTCTAGCATGTCCTGGCACTTGCTGGAGGTGTGGCTAGCCATTTTATTTTAGTGGGAGCTTCGGCTGGTCAAAGGAGGCAAGAAATACTGGTGCTGTCAGTCATGAACTGATGTCTAAATTGGGGTTTTTGGCCTTTCCACTTTGAACCAGTGAGGGGCCAGTTGACTCGGGTTAGATACAGGTACTATCCACTTAATCTAAGAGTTTGAAGCAAAGGAGTTTGGTTCAGCTGTGGCTAAGGTGGCTTTTTTCCTATCTGTCAGAAGGTGTTCGACAGTGGGTTTAGGGGGTTGCACCCCACCACTGGTGCTGGGACTTAACAAGTTTGGTTTTGGTGATAAACCATGGAGTTCCACCAAATTTGAGCTCCAAAGGATACGTTTAGGTTTGTAAACTTGAAATCACTACAATATGACCAGATATGTTCCTTCCAAAGGGAGTGTGGGCAAACTAAGTCCCACAAATCCCATTTTTGGTGTAGAACCCTCATTTTAGGTATTAGGCACTCCTCCAAAGTTTTAGCCTCATTGGACAAACTTTGCTATGTAGAGTTGCTCTAACTTGATTCTGGACAAACACGGTTTTTCGGTTATTTGGGGTCCTTATCCACCTTTGATCAAGGAATCAAGGCTTAGGGATACCACTGGAATTTTTTAGGAATTTATTGAGAATATTTCCTTTGGAAATATTTCAAAATGCCAAAACAGACAGAAATAGGTTTTATAGTTTTAATCAATAAATATAATATAAAATGGGGTTTAAAATCCTATGTATGGAAATATATGTCCTTCTGATCATCTCTAAATTTAATCAGATTTTTCCAAGGCAGAAAAGTATTTTCCCATGTTGGAATACCAATTCTGGCCTCAGAAATGGACAGGTTATTTAATTAGAAAAATAATCACAAAATAATTATTGTTGTGGTTTTGAAATATAAAGATAGGTAAAAATCAGATTACCAAATATGAGTAGAAGCACTACTTGCTATCAAGGACATGTAGTGCAACTCAAGGTGGTTTTACTTTGGTCAACAAAGGTTTTTGGAAATCAGTATAATACCAAAGGAGTTTAGCGTTTTAAAACCTCACATGGTCAAGCATGGCAATGTCAATCATGGCACTCACAACATTAGTTTTGAAAAAGTTTTAACAATCTCAGAATTTTACAACACACAGAGGTGATAGCAAAAACAGGGTGTGACAGGCATCACGTCCGAGACAAGTAGGCAGATACTTTCTGCATCTACTACTATTACTCCACACATTGACCTCTATCCAACATGCATCTAGTGTATTGAGTTCATGACGAACAGAGTAATGCTGTAAGCAAGATGACATGATGTAGAGGGATAATCTCAAAGCAATGATGAAAACCCCATATTTTTACCGTTGATGGCAACAACATGATGCGTGCCTCGCTACCCCTTCTTTCACTGGGCGAGGTCACCTCACGGTATGAACCCAAAACCAAGCACTTCTCCCATTGCAAGAATCATAGATCTAGTTGGCTAGACAAAACCCACAACTCGAAGAGAATTACAAGGATATGAAATCGTGCATAAGAGAGATCAGAAGAAACTCAAATAAGATTCATAGATCATCTGATCATAAATCCACAATTCATCGGATCTCGACAAACACACCGCAAAAGAAGATTACATCGGAGAGATCTCCATGAAGATCATGGAGAACTTTGTATTGAAGATCCAAGAGAGAGAAGAAGCCATCTAGTTACTAGGTATGGACCCGTAGGTCTATGGTGAACTACTCACACATCATCGGAGAGGTCATGGTGTTGATGAAGAAACCCTCCGTGTCCGAATCTCCCATCGGCAGGGCACCAGAACGTGCCCCAGATGGGATCTTGCAAAGACAGAAGCTTGCGGTGGCGGAAAAGTACTTTCGATGATCTCCTGATTTTTTGGGAATTTTTGGGAATATATAGGCGCAACACCTAGGTCAGGGGACGCTCAGGGGGCCCACAAGCCTGGATGGCACGGCCTCCCCCCTGGCCGCGGGGTGGGGGCTTGTAGGGCTCCTGTGGATCCCCTGCCTTGGCTCCCAAGCTCCCCGGTCTTCTTTCGTTCCAAAAAAAATCTTTTCGAGGATTTTCTTTCATTTGGACTCCGTTTCAAAATCTCCTCTGAAAGGGGTTAAAAACATGGAAAAAAACAGGAACTGACACTTGGCACTGAGTTAATAAGTTAGTCCCAAAAAATAAATAAAAGACATGCAAAACATCCAAAGTTTGACAAGATAATAGCATGAAACCATCAAAAATTATAGATACGTTGGAGACGTATCAACGTCTAACTTGTTTTTGCATGGTATGCTATGTGATGTGATATGGCCCAAAGGATGTGATGTTATATATGTGATGTATGAGATTGATCATGTTCTTCTAATAGGATTCACGACTTGCATGTCGATGAGTATGACAACCGGCAGGAGCCATAGGAGTTGTCTTAATTTATTGTATGAGATGCAACGCCATGTGATTACTTTACTTTATTGCTAACCGTTAGCTATAGTATTAGAAGTAATAGTTGGCGAGACGACTTCGCAAAGACACAATTACGGAGATCATGGTGTCATGCTGGTGTCAATGTGTTGGGGAACATCACATGGGAAACAAAGATTTTCCTACGCGCACGAAGACCTATCATCGAGATGTCCATCTATGAGAGGAGATTTGGATCTACGTACCCTTGTAGATTGCATAGCAGGAAGCGTGAAGAAATGCGGTTGATGTAGTGGAACGTCCTCACGTCCCTCGATCCGCCCCGCGAACAGTCCCACGATCCGTCCCACGATCCGCTCCGATCTAATCCCGAACGGACGGCACCTCCATGTTCAGCACACGTACAACTCGACGATGATCTCGGCCTTCTTGGTCCAGCAAGCAAGACGAAGAATTAGATGAGTTCTCCGGCAGCGTGACGGCGCTCCAGTGGTGGTGAAGGATCTACTCCTGCAGGGCTCCGCCCGAGCTTCGGAGAAATACGATCTAGAGGAAAAACCGTGATGTTTTGTGGTCGGGCTGCCGTGGCAAAGTTGTCTCAAATCATCCCTAGAGCTTCACTATATATAGGAGGAGGTGTGGGGAGGCTTGCCTTGGGGTCCAAGACCCCAAGGGTCCGCCGGCCAAGGAGGTGGAGTAGTCCACCTCCAATCCTAGTCCAACTAGGATTGGAAGGTGGAGTCCTTCCTTTCCTTCCTACCTTTTTTTTCTTTTTCCTTTGATTTCTTATATCATGCGCATGGGCCCTCTTGGGCTGTCCCACCAGCCCACGCAGCACCCCTAAGGCCTATGGGCTTCCCCCGTGTGGGTTGGCCCCCCGGTGAACATCCGGAACCCATTCGTCAGTCCCGGTACATTCCCGGTAATGCACGAAAACTTTCCGGTAATCAAATGAAGTCATCCTATATATCAATCTTCGTCTCTGGACCATTCCGGAAACCCTCGTGACGTCCGTGATCTCATCTGGGACTCTGAACATAATTTGGTAACCACACATATAACTCAACTGTACTAAAACATCATCGAACCTTAAGTATGCAGACACTGCGGGTTCGAGAACTATGCAGACATGCCCCGATGTACTCCTCGGTCAATTTCCAATATCGGGACCTGGATGCCCATATTGGATCCTACATATTCTCCGGATAACTTATCGCTTGAACCTCAATGTCAAGGATTTAGGCAATCCCGTATGTCATTCCCTTTGTCCTTCGATATGTTACTTGCCCGAGATTCGATCGTCGGTATCCGCATACCTATTTCAATCTCGTTACTGGCATGTCTCTTTTCTCGTTCTGTAATACAAGATCCCGTGAATTACACTTAGTCACATTGCTTGCAAGGCTTGTGTGTGATGTTGTATTACCGAGTGGGCCCCGAGATACCTCTCCGTCACAGGAGTGACAAATCCCAGTCTTGATCCATACTAACCAAATGGACACCTTCGGAGATACCTGTAGAGCACCTTTATAGTCACCCAGTTACGTTGTGACGTTTGATGCACACAAGGCATCCCTCCGGTGCCAGTGGATTATATGATCTCATGGTCATAGGAACAAATACTTTACACGCAGAAAACAATAGCAATAAAATGACATGATCAATATGCTATGTTCATAGTTTGGGTCTAGTCCATCACATGATTCCCCTAATGATGTGATCCAATTATCAAGCAACAACACTTTGCACATAGTAAGAAAACCTTGACTATCCTTTATCAACTGGCTATCCAACTAGAGTCTTGCTAGGGACATTGTTATGTCTATTTATCCACACGTGTATCTATGTTTTCATTCAATACAATTATAGCATGGATAATAAACGATTATCTCTAAACAGTAAATATAATAATAACTATTTATCATTGCCTCTAGGGCATATTTCCAACAGTCTCCCACTTGCACTAGAGTCAATAATCTAGTCCTCACATCATCATGCGATTTACATTGTAATAAATCGAACACCCATACAGTTCTGGTGTTGATCATGTTTTGCCCGTGGAAGAGGTTTAGTCAGTGGGTCTGCTACATTCAGATCCATTTGCACTTTGCAAATATTCACGTCCTCTCCTTCGATGTAGTCGCGGATGAGGTTGAAGCATCGTTTGATCTGTCTAGTCTTCTTGTGAAACCTTGGTTCCTTTGCTAAGGCAATGGCACCAGTGTTGTCACATAACAGAGTCAATGGATCCAGTGCACTTGGCATAACTCCAAGATCTGTCATGAACTGCTTCATCCAGACACCCTTTTTTGCGGCCTCTGAGGAAGCCATGTACTCCGTTTCACATGTAGAATCTTCTCTGATGCTCTGCTTGGAACTGCGCCAGCTTACCACACCCCCATTAAGAATAAATACGTATCCGGTTTGAGACTTAGAGTCATACAGATCGGTGTCAAAATTTGTGTCGACGTAACCTTTTACGAAGAGCTCCATCTCACCTCCATACACGAGAAACATTTCCTTAGTCCTTTTCAGGTACTTTAGAATATTCTTGACCGCCGTCCACTGATCCACTCCTCGATTACTCTGAAACCTGCCTGTCATACTTATAGCCAAGCTGACGTCTGGAATAGTGCACAACATTACATACATGATAGAACCTACGGCTGAAGCGTAGGGGACATAACTCATTGTCTTTCTATCCTCCGCAGTTGCTGGGCACTGAGTCTTACTCAATTTTATACCTTGTAATACTGGCAAGAACCCTTTCTTCGACTGATCCATTTTGAACTTCTTCAAAACTTTATCAAGGTATGTGCTTTGTGAAAGTCCTATCAGGCGTTTCGATCTATCCCTATAGATCTTAATGCCTAGAATGTAAGCAGCTTCTCCTAGGTCCTTCACAGAGAGACTTTTATTCAAGTAACCTTTTATGCTCTCCAAAAGCTCCACGTTGTTTCCAATCAGAAATATGTCTTCCACATATAATATTAGAAACGCCAGAGAGCTCCCACTCACTTTCTTGTAAATACAATATTCTCCAACCACTTGTATAAACTCAAATGCTTTGATCACCTCATCAAAACGCTTATTCCAACTCTGAGATGCTTGCACCAGTCCATAAATGGATCGCTGGAGCTTGCACACTTTGTCAGCATTCTTAGGATCGACAAAACCTTCGGGTTGCATCATATACAAATCTTCCTTAAGAAAACCGTTAAGGAGCGTCGTTTTGACATCCATCTGCCAGATATCATAATCGTAAAAGGCAGCTATTGCTAACATGATTTGGACAGACTTAAGCATCGCTACTGGTGAGAAAGTCTCATCGTAGTCAATTCCTTGAACTTGTGAAAAACCCTTTGCCAGAAGTCGAGCTTTACAAACGGTCACATTACCGTTTGCGTCTGTCTTTTTCTTATAGATCCATTTGTTCTGAATAGCCTTGCGGCCTTCAGGTAGTACTTCTAAAGTCCACACTTTGTTCTCGTACAAGGATCCTATCTCGGACTTCATGGCCTCCACCATTTGTTGGAATCCGGGCCAACCATTGCTTCTTCATAATTCGCATGTTCATTGTTGTCCAACAACATAAACGTCAAGAAAGGATTATCGTACCACTCGGGAGCAGTACGTGATCTTGTCGACCTACGAGGTTTGACAGTAACTTGATCCAAAGTTTCATGATCATCATCATCAACTTGTTCCTAACCGGTGCCGCAGCAACAGGGGTTTCCCCTTGCCCCGCGCCACCATCAAGAGGAATCAGAGGTCCGACAACCTCATCAAGTTCTATCTTCCTCCCACTCAATTCTTTCGAGAGAAACTCCTTCTCAAGAAAAGCTCCATTTTTAGCAAAAACACTTTTCCCTTGGATTTGAGATAGAAGGTATACCCAACTGTCTCCTTTGGGTAACCTATGAGGACACACTTTTCCACTTTGGGTTCCAGCTTTTCAGGCTGAAGCTTTTTGACATAAGTATCACATCCCCAAACTTTAAGAAACGACAACTTTGGTCTTTTGCCATACCACAGTTCGTATGGTGTAGTCTCAACAGATTTTGATGGTGCCCTATTTAAAGTGAATGCAGCTGTTTCTAATGCATAACCCCAAAAAGATATCGACAAATCGGTAAAAGACATCATAGATCGCACCATCTCTAATAAAGTACGGTTACGATGTTCGGACACACCATTACACTGTGGTGTTCCACGCAGTGTCAAATGTAAAACAATTTCAAATTGTCTTAAGTGAGTACCAAACTCGAAACTCGGATACTCACCCCCACGATTAGACTGTAGGAACTTGATCTTCTTGTAACGATGATTTTCGACTTCACTCTGAAATTGTTTGAAGTTTTCAAACGTCTTAGACTTGTGCTTTATCAAGTAGACATAACCATATCTAATCAAATCGTCAGTGAAGGTGAGAAAATAACGATATCCGCCGTGTGCCTCCACACTCATCGGACCACACACATCGGTATGTATGATTTCTAGCAAGTCACTTGCATGCTCCATTGTTCCGGAGAACGGAGTTTTAGTCATCTTGCCCATGAGGCATGGTTCGCACGTGTCAAGTGAATCAAAGTCAAGTGACGCCAAAAGTCCATCGGTATGGAGTTTCTTCATGCGCTTTACACCAATATGACCTAAGCGGCAGTGCCATAAAAACATGGCACTATCATAGTTAACTCTAACTCTTTTGGTCTCAATGTTATGTATATGTGTATTATCACTATCAAGATTCAATATGAACAATCCTCTCACATTAGGTGCATAACCATAAAAGATATTACTCATAGAAATAGAACAACCATTATTCTGTGACTTAAATGAGTAATCGTCTCGCAATAAACAAGATCCAGATATAATGTTCATGCTTAACGCATGCACTAAATAACATTTATTTAAGTTCATAACTAATCCTGATGGTAACTGAAGTGAAACTCTGCCGACGGTGATTGCATCAACCTTGGAACCATTTCCCACGCGCATCGTCACTTCATCGTTCGCTAGCCTTCGCTTATTCCGCAATTCCTGTTTTGAGTTGCAAATATGAGCAACAGAACCGGTATCGAATACCCAGGCACTACAACGAGAGCTGGTTAAGTACACATCAATAACATGTATATCAAATATACCTGATTTTTCCTTGGCCGCCTTCTTATCAGTCAGATACTTGGGGCAGTTGCGCTTCCAGTGACCCATACCCTTGCAATAATAGCACTCCGTTTCAGGCTTAGGTCCAGCTTTGGGTTTCTTCGTTGGATTGGCAACAGGCTTGCCTCTCTTCTTTGAATTACCCTTCTTTCCTTTTTCGTTTCTTTGAAACTAGTGGTCTTATTCACCATCAACACTTGATGCTCTTTACCGAGTTCTGACTCTGTGACTTTCAGCATCGCGAATAACTCACCGGGTGACTTGTTCATCCCTTGCATGTTATAGTTCAATACAAAGCCCTTATAGCTTGGTGGGAGTGATTGAAGAATTCTGTCAGTGATAGCCTCTTGCGGGAGCTCAATCCCCAGCTCAGCTAGACGGTTTGAGTACCCAAACATTTTGAGCACATGTTCACTCACAGACGAATTCTCCTCCATCTTGCAAGCACAAAATTTATCAGAGGTCTCATACCTCTCGATCCGGGCATTCTTCTGAAAGATAAACTTCAACTCCTGGAACATCTCATATGCTCCATGATGCTCAAAGCGGTGTTGAAGTCCCGGCTCTAAACCATACAAGACTGCACATTGAACTACTGAGTAGTCTTCCTTGCATGTTAACCAAGCGTTCTTAACATCTTGGTCAGCCGCGGCGGGTGGTTCATCTCCTAGCGCAACATTAAGGACATAATCCTTCTTCCCAGCTTGCAGGAGCAACTTAAGATTACGAGCCCAGTCTACAAAGTTGCTTTCATCATCTTTCAACTTAGCTTTCTCTAGGAACGTATTATAATTCAGGGTGACTGTCGCGTGAGCCATTGATCTACAACAAAAATATTTTCAAAGTGGACTTAGACTATGTTCAAGATAATTAGAGTTTAACTAATCAAATTACTTGCTAAACTCCCACTCAAAAAGTACATCTCTCTTAGTCATTTGAGTGGTTCATGATCCAATTTCACTAGCTCAAGTCCGATCATCACGTGAGTTGAGGATAGTTTCAGTGGTAAGCATCCCTATGCTAATCATATCAACTAGTCCCTCTGTTCATTTTTATAAGACGTTTCAGACAGCAGACATTGAACTGTTATGACTGCTGTCTGAAATGGCTTCAGCGTATTATAAAAGTGTATAGAGGGAGTATATGATTCATGATTGACCTTTCGGTCTCATGTGTTTCGAGGCCATGTCTTCACATGCTAGGCTCATCAAGCTTAACCCGAGTGTTCCGCGTGTGAGACTGTTTTGCACCCGTTGTATTTGAACGTTGAGTCTATCACACCCGATCATCACGTTGTGTCTCGAAACGACGAACTGTAGCAACGGTGCACAATCGGGGAGAACACAATTTCATCTTGAAATTTTAGTGAGAAATCACCTCATAATGCTACCGTCGTTCTAAGAAAAATAAGGTGCATAAAATGATTAACATCACATGCAATTCATAAGTAACATGATATGGCCATCATCATGTGCTTCTTGATCTCCATGTAGCGACCCGACTCAAAACGAGTCAAGCCTCTGTGTTTCTGTGCCATCCCTGGATCAGTATGCTGGCACACACAGTACATCAATGTATATATCAAAGTGCAATCACATGTAAATAGCGTAAAACTGATATATACCTTAAATATCTCAGCGGAAGCAGTCAAGGGAGTGGAGTCCCAATAAACACTAACGGCAAGTTGAGTGTAGACCGTAACCCTGAATCGTACTCTTACTCGTCGAAGAAAAATATCTGCAATATAAGACGTTGCAGCCGTGTAGGTCAGCATATTGAATATGCCGGCAAGTCACATAAGAGAGGGGTGAAAAGTAATCATTTATACTATATGCATATATGGCAGGTGGGGCTATAAGCTTCTAGCGAAAAGCAAGTTTTCTCCTACATCAAGAGGGGGCTAAAAGAAAAATGTTACTACATTGTTGGTTGTTAACGAGATGGTTCCGCCAACCAGTTCTCGTACCCGAGTTGTCAATAATTACCCTCATCAAATATATTTAATGGTGTTGAGAAATCCAGATAAATTCAGTTCCTTTGGCTCAAGTTGTCCATGACCGTGGACACGGCTAATCGATTAGGTTTGAGTACTCTGCAGAGTTCTGCACACGTTCCCCACAAGATTTGATCGCCTCCGGGTTTGTCCTCGCACTTCAGGATATTTGAAGACCGGATGATCAAAACATGGTCTTTCAACGGGTCCCTCTGAATCCCTGTCGGTGCCCATCCATTCCTACCGTTCTTCTACATCTGCTAGCACCGCCTGTCTAGAGTCGCCGCGTTGTCCAACCAAGCCAGAGCCCATAATGACTTGTGGCTGTGCAGGTAAGCCTTGGGTCTTGAAAATATCCGTCCGCCTCTTTGAGCCTGGGTGAAGCTTTCCGCAGGATGTCATGGCCGTCCCCAGCATCCTGGGCATCCACTGGGTTCTCCAGGGAGCCGATCAACCGTCCTTCACCCAGAGTTGCATTGCGTCCGAAGTCTTGAAAATCTTGTCTTAACCGGTCTTGATTATTTAATCAACCTCGAATCACTCGTGTTATGCACTCAACCGAAATCCCGTCTACTCAAGCATAGCAATATGAAATTTGTCGTCCCGGGGCCAACTATCGGGGTTGTTGTGTGCCTACCACATGATACTACAATCTATACTAAAATTTCCAAGTACCTAAGCAGCATGCAATTGGGCATAGGATGGTAGAACTACGATGCATAAAACATAGGTGATAGTATGATCAAAGTGACTTGCCTGGTGATGTTGACGAAGAAGAATTTCTCAAGAAATAACTTGACAGACTACTCGTCACTCTCCGATGAAATCTATATAACAAACATATCATTCACATAAGCACGCATACTAGCAATCATTCTAGCAATCAAAACAAAAGAAAGAGCGAATAGGAAACCGAAGGAAACTTCAAATAAGACTAGGGAGTCTTCTACTACGTCAAACACTAAATAGTTTTTGTCTAACAGAAAATAATAACAAGGAACTAAGATATAAGTTTAACTAAGATAAAATGAAGTATTTTTCACAAAACTATTTGAAAGTACTTCCAAACGGGATTTGAAACAGCGGTGAAACCAATTGCAAGTTACTAAGGAACTAGAATTGATTTCGTGAAAACAAATAAAAATAAAATAAAAACTTGTTGCAAAACTACTGTTAACTAACATAAACAAAACAATAATCTTTCTGAAATAATAAAGAAAATATTTTAAAACAAAAATAGAAAAGGAATTAGCCGAAATCCTAAAAGAGGTGAAACAGAAATTGTTTCACATGAAACAGTGAGCTAAAATACTTAAACAAATCTGAAATTTTTACCGCTGATAAATAAGATCACTAGTGATCAGTAGCAAAAAGAATCAAATTAAAAGATATTTTGAACTCCTGGAATAAGAAAAACAAGGTTTAAACTAAATCTGATCTAACTTATATTTGAAAATTTCAAACATAGCCAAATCATATGTTTTTAAAAACAATAGGAAATTTGTGAGCTACTGGAAAAAGAATCAACATCATTGGACTTCGGGATCAAAAGTTATGGGCTAAACAAGATTGGAACTTTTCTGTTTTTGGAATTAAATAGAATAAAAGCTAACTAATGAACGGGCACGTGGCGATCTCTGGTTGGCTTAGACCTGTGCGCTGCGGTGCTAAACTAACAAACGGCCGCATATTAGAAGAAAACTGTTCGGCTAACTAATTAAATAAAACAACCGCTGGTTCTTTTTAGAAAACCGAAGGGGTAAGTACCTATGTAATCTATACCGTGGGATCTAGATCTAACGGTAATACAAAAAAAAGCAAAACAAGTAAAAGAAAAAAAAGAAAGGAGGGAGCCTTACCGTGATGGAAGTTGCTCCCGTAGCTGGCAATGGTGGCCGAGGTAGGGGTGGGGCTCCGGTGGGGTGGGTCGCCGGTGGGGAGGGGATCCGGCGGAGGGGGGGTGGCGGCGAGGCTCCAGGGAGGGGAGGGAGGCGAGGTGGAGGAGGGCAAGGTGGAGGGGGCCGACGGGAGGAAAAGCTCCTGGCTGCTCCTGGTCGTGGTGATGGGGAGGGAGTGCAGCGAGGTGGAGGGGTGGGGTGCCGACGGGAGGGGTGGTGGAGGGGGCCGAAGTGGGGGAGGGGTGGCGGCGGGGTGGGGTGGGTGCAGCGAGGTGGAGGAGGGGTGCAGGGACGATGTGGTGGTGTTCCTGGGAAGTTTCTGGCAGCTCTCTGGTGCCGACTCCGGCGAGGTGGCGCGCGAGCTAGAGGCGAGGAGAGGGAGTGTTTTCAACGGGAATGGAACAAGGAGACCATGGGGGTTCTTATAGAGGCGACGGGAGGCGCTGGGAGGGAAGGTGCTTCGCGAATCCCGGAGGTGGGGATTCCTCTGTCCATGGATGGAAGTTTCTGTGACGTGGGGAAGAGAGGAAAGGTAGGAGATGATCTTGTTGGGCCAGAGAAAAGGTAAGTCTTAATGGGCCACCTGGAGTTTCCTAATAAAAACGATTCCTTTCCTATTTTTAAAACTAGGAAACTAAAACGATAAAAAGGAAATCAAATCAATTCGGAATAAAGAGTTTCTATATACCAAAATTATCAGAAAAATAAAATATAAATGATGGGCATTTTTCCATGGCAAAAATAAAAACTTCAGAAAAAAATATTTTCACAAAATTGCCTAAAAGGTTTATTTTCTTTTGCAAATAATTTTCAAATGACCCTCTAAGTTTGAGGGTTCAAATAACTTTCAAAATGCCCATGGGTTCGAGGGTCATGTTCCTCCTCTCTAGAATGTATTTCCCGGCATTTCTTGCACGAAGAAAACGAATGGAAATGCAAAAGAATTCAATGCAAATATCTCCGTTCAAATTCTTTATAGTTGAAGAAGTCATGTCATCTTCTCTCTTTGCTTTTAAAAGATTGAATTTGAATTCACCGGAGAAGGGGAAAGTCATTTTATTCCCTCTCATTCAAAAGTTTCAAAAAGTTTCAAATTTCACACAAGTTTCAATCACTCAGCAAACAAACAAACAATCAATCTAATAATTATATTAACATTCCAAAATTTATAATTTTGGGATGTTACACTCCATCACCAAAGCACCGACACGGTCTTCTTGTCACCGGCGCCACACCATCATCTTCATCAACGTGTCGCCATTGGGGTTGTCGTGCTACTCGTGCTATTACTACTAAAGCTATGTCCTGGCAATATAGTAAACGCATCTGCAAGGAAAAACGTTAGTTTAAAGACAACCCTATGGCTCCTGCCGATTGTTGTACCATCGACGTGCAAGTCGATATTAACTATTACAACATGATCATCTCATACATCCAATATATCATATCACGTCATTGGCCATATCATATCACAAGCATACCCTGCAAAAACAAGTTAGACGTCCTCTAATTGTTGTTGCACGTTTTACGTGGTTGCAATGGGTATCTAGTAGATCGCATCTTACTTACGCAAAAACCACAACGGAGATGTGAAAATTGCTATTTAACCTCTCCAAGGACTACCTCGGTCAAAACCAATTCAACTAATGTTGAAGAAACAGACACCAGCCAGTCAACTTTATGCAAAGAGGTTGCATGTCAAGCGATGAAACCTGTCTTTCGTAAGCGTATGAATAATGTCGGTCCGGGCCGCTTAAATCCAAGAATACCGTCGAATTGAGAAAAGACTAAGGAGGGAAGCAAATCGAACATCACCATCCACAAAACCTTTTGTGTTCTACTCGAGATTACATCTATGCACAAACCTAGCTCATGATGCCACTTTTGGGGAACATCGCATGGGAAACAAAAAATTTCCTACGCACACGAAGACCTATCATGGAGATGTCCATCTATGAGAGGAGATTTGGATCTACGTACCCTTGTAGATCGCACAACAGGAAGCGTTAAGAAACGCGGTTGATGTAGTGGAATGTCCTCACGTCCCTCGATCTGCCCCGCGAACCGTCCCACGAACCATCCCGCGATCCGTGCCACAATCCGCTCCGATCTAGTGCCGAACGGACGGCACCTCCGCGTTCAGCACACGTACAGCTTGACGATGATCTCGGCCTTCTTGATCCAGCAAGCAATACAGAGAAGTAGATGAGTTCTCCGGCGCGTGACGGCGCTCCGGTGGTGGTGAAGGATCTACTCCTGCATGGCTCCGCCCGAGCTCCGCAGAAATACGATCTAGAGGAAAAACCGTGATGTTTTGTGGTCGGGCTGCCGTGGCAAAGTTGTCTCAAATCAGCCCTAGACCTTCACTATATATAGGAGGAGGGGTGGGGAGGCTTGCCTTGGGGTCCAAGACCCCAAGGGTCCGCCGGCCAAGGAGGTGGAGGAGTCCACCTCCAATCCTAGTCCAACTAGGATTGGAAGGTGGAGTCCTTCCCTTCCTTCCCACCTTTTTTTCCTTTGATTTCTTATCTCCTGCGCATAGGGCCTCTTGGGCTGTCCCACCAGCCCACTAAGGGCTGGTGCGGCACCCCTAAGGCCTATGGGCTTCCCTCGGGTGGACTAGCACCACCCGGTGAACATCGAGAACCCATTCGTCACTCCCGGTACATTCCCGGTAATGCCCGAAAACTTTTCAGTAACCATATGAGGTCATCCTTTATATGAATCTTCATCTCCGGACCTTTCCGGAAACCCTCGTGACGTCTGTGATCTCATCCGGACTCCGAACAACATTTGGTAACCACACATATAACTCAACTATACTAAAACATCGCCGAACCTTAAGTGTACAGACCCTGCGGGTTCGAGAACTATGCAGACATGCCCCGAGGTACTCCTCGGTCAATATCCAATAGCGGGACCTGGATGCCCATATTGGATCCTACATATTTTCCGAATAACTTATCGGTTGAACCTCAGTGTCAAGGATTCAGGTAATCCCGTATGTCATTCCCTTGGTCCTTCGGTATGTTACTTGCCCGAGATTCGATCGTCGGTATCCGCATACCTATTTCAATATCGTTACTGGCAAGTCTCTTTTCTCGTTCTGTAATACAAGATCTCGTGACTTACATTTAGTCACATTGATTGCAAGGCTTGTGTGTGATGTTGTATTACCGAGTGGGCCCCGAGATACCTCTCCGTCACACGGAGTGACAAATCCCAGGCTTGATCCATACTAACCCAATGGACAACTACGGAGATACCTGTAGAGCACCTTTATAGTCACCCATTTATGTTGTGACGTTTGATACACATAAGGAATCCCTCCGGTGCCAGTGGATTATATGATCTCATGGTCATAAGAACAAATACTTGACACGCAGAAAACAATAGCAATAAAATGACACGATCAATATGCTACGTTCATAGTTTGGGTCTAGTCCATCACATGATTCCCCTAATGATGTGATCCAATTATCAAGCAGCAACACTTTGCACATAGTCAGAAAACCTTGACTATCCTTGATCAACTGGTTAGCCAACTAGAGGCTTGCTAGGGACATTGTTATGTCTATTTATCCACACATGTATCTATGTTTTCATTCAATACAATTATATCATGGATAATAAGCGATTATCTTTAAACAGGAAATATAATAATACCTATTTATCATTGCCTCTAGGGCATATTTCCAACATAATGATGATCATGCCGTGCCCCGAAGATGGAGATAAAAGGAGCAAGATGATATTGGCCTTATAATGTCACTATATGATTTGCATGTGATGTTTATCATGTTTTCCATCTTATTGCTTAGAACGACGGTAGCAAAGATAAGATGATCCCTCATTGAAATTTGAGATAAGTATTCCCCTAAGTGTGCATCGTTACGAAGGATAATTGTCTCTAAGAACCACGTGATGATCGGGTGTGATAGATTCTAACGTTCAAATACAACGGGTGTAAGCCATATTTACACATGCAAAACATTTAGGTTGACTCGCCGAGCCAATCATGTACAGACATGGCCTCTGAATACGGGAGACCAAAAGGTCGAACATGAATCGTATGGTCGATAGAATCAGCATGGAGATGCTCACCATTGATGACTAGTCCATCTCACGTGATGATCGGACACGGGCTAGTCGACGTGTATCATGTATCACTTGGATGACTAGAGGGATCTCTATCTGAGTGGGAGTTCATTAAATAATTTGATTAGATGAACTTAATTGTCATGAACTTAGTCTAAAATTGTCTTTACAAATATTGTAGATCCAATGGCCCATGCAAATGTCCCACTGAACTTCAACGCGTTCCTAGAGAAAACCAAGCTGAAAGATGATGGAAGCAACTATGCGGACTGGGTCCGTAATTTAAAGCTTACCCTCGTTGCTTCCAAGAAGATACATGTCCTTGATGCGCGGCTAGGTGACCCTCTTGTTGCCGTGGCAGTCCAGGACGTTATGAATGCCTCGCAATCGCGTAGTGATGACAACTCTCTGGTTCAGTGTGTCATGCTTTACAGTTTAGAACCGGGGCTTCAAAGGCATTTTGAGCAACATGGAGCATATGAGATGTTCCAAGAGCTGAAACTGGTTTTCCAAGCTCATGCCCGGGTCAAGAGATATGAGGTCTCCCACAAGTTCTTCAGCTGTAAGATGGAGGAGAATAGTTCTGTCAGTGAGCACATACACAGAATGTCTGGGTTGCATGACCGCTTGTCTCAGCTGGGAGTTGAACTTCCGGATGGCGCAGTTATTGACAGAATCCTCCAATCCCTTCCATCTAGCTATAAGAGCTTTCTGATGAACTACAACATGCAAGGGATGGTGAAGACCATTCCCGAGTTGTATTCAATGCTGAAATCTGTGGAGGTAGAAATCAAGAAAGAACATCAAGTGTTAATGGTGAATAAGACCACCAGTTTCAAGAAAGGCAAGGGTAAAAAGAACTTCAAGAAGGACGACAAAGTAGTTGCCGCGCCCGGTAAACCAGTTGCCGGGAAGAAGCCAAAGAAAGGACCCGAGCCTGAGACTGAGTGCTATTATTGCAAGGGAACCGGTCACTGGAAGCGGAACTACCCCAAGTACTTAGCGGATAAGAAGCTTGGCAACGTCAAAGATATATATGATATACATGTTATTGATGTGTACCATACCAGCACTCGTAGTAGCTCCCGGGTATTTGATACCGGTGTTGTTGCTCACATTTGCAACTCAAAACAGGAACTTCAGAATAAGTGGAGGCTCACAAAGGACGAGGTGACGATGCGCGTCGGGAATGGTTCCAAGGTCGATGCGATTGCCGTCGGCACGCTACCTCTACATCTACCTTCGGGATTAGTTTTAAACCTTAATAATTGTTATTTAGTACCAGCTTTGAGCATGAACATTGTATCGGGATCTTGCTTGATGCGAGATGGCTACTGAAACGTCTCCAACGTATCTATAATTTTTGATGGTTTCATGCTATTATCTTGTCAAACTTTGGATGTTTTGTATGCCTTTTATATATTTTTTGGGACTAACTTATTAACTCAGTGCCAAGTGCCAGTTCCTGCTTTTTTCCATGTTTTTGACCCCTTTCAGAGGAGATTTTGAAACGGAGTCCAAACGGAAGAAAATCCCCGAAAAGATTTTTTTTTGGAACGGAAGAAGATCGGGAAGCTTGGGAGCCAAGGCAGGGGAGCCTCAGGGGCCCCACAAGCGCCCACCCCGCGGCCAGGGGGGAGGACGCGCCATCCAGGCTTGTGGCCCCCTAGACGCCCTTTGCCCTAGGTCTTTCGCCTATATATTCCCATAAATTCTAGAAAAAATCAGGAGATCATCGAAAGTACTTTTCCGCCGCCGCAAGCTTCTATCTCCGCAAGATCCCATCTGGGGCACGTTCTGGTGCCCTGCCGGAGGGGAGATTCGGATACAGAGGGCTTCTTCATCAACACCATGACCTCTCCGATGATGCGTGAGTAGTTCACCATAGACCTACGGGTCCATAGCTAGTAACTATATGGCTTCTTCTCTCTCTTTGATCTTCAATAAAAGTTCTCGATGATCTTCATGGACATCTGATGACCCACAAGTATAGGGGATCAATCGTAGTCCTTTCGATAAGTAAGAGTGTAGAACCCAACAAGGAGCAGAAGGCTCTGATAAACGGATTTCAGCAAGGTAATAACTGCAAGCACTGAAAGTAGAGGTAACAGGTGATTGTGTAGCGAGGTGAAACGTAGCAAGCAAAGAGTAACAAGTAACAAGTAGTAGCAACCTTGCAGCAAGTGGGCCAATGCCTTTTGTAGCAAGGGACAAGCCTGAACAAAGTCTTATAGGAGGAAAAACGCTCCCGAGGACACACGGGAATTTCTGTCATGCTAGTTTCATCATGTTCATATGATTCGCGTTCGTTACTTTGATAGTTTGATATGTGGGTGGACCGGCGCTTAGGTACTGCCCTTACTAGGACAAGCATCCCACTTATGATTAACCTCTCTCACAAGCGTCCGCAACAACAAAAAGAAGAATTAAGACAAAGTCTAACCATATCATTAAACTAGTGGATCCAAATCAGCCCCTCACGAAGCAACGCATAGACTAGGGTTTAAACTTCTGTCACTCCAGCAACCCATCATCTACTTACTACTTCCCAATGCCTTTCTCTAGGCCCAAATATGGTGAAGTGTTATGTAGTCGACATTCACATAACACCACTAGAGGAAAAACAACATACAACATATCAAAATACCGAACGAATATCAAATTCACATGACTATTATTAACATGACGTATCCCATGTCCTCAGGAACAAAAGTAACTACTCACAAGACATAATCATAATCATGACCAGAGGTATAATGAATAGCATCAAGAATCTGAAAATAAACTCTTCCACCAAATAATCTAACTAGCATCAACTACAAAGAGTAATCAACACTACTAGCAACCATACAAGTACCAATCGGAGTTGCGAGACGAAGATTGGTTACAAGAGATGAACTAGGGATTGGAGAGGAGATGGTGCTGATGAAGATGTTGATGAATATGCCTCCCCTCTGACGAGAGGAGTGTTGGTGATGACGATGGCGACAATTTCCCCCTCCGGGAGGGAAGTTTCCCGGCAAGATCGTCCTGCCGGAGCCCTAGATTGGATCTGCTCAAGTTCCGCCTCGTGGCGGTAGCGAAACCATGAAAAAGCCCCCGATTGATTTTTTCCAGACCAGGGCGCTTCATATAGCAAAAGAGGGAGGATAGTGGGCCTTCAGGCAGCCCACAAGCTTGGCCACCGCCACCAAGGGGGTGGTGGCGGAGTGGGGGCTTGTGGGGCCCTGGTGGGCCCCCTCCGGTAGTTCTTTCGCCCAATATTTTTAATATATTCCAGAAAAAATCCACATAAATTTTCAGGGTATTTGGAGATGTGCAGAATAGTGGACTAGGATTTGCTCCTTTTCCAGTCCAGAATTCCAGCTGCCTGAATTCTCCCTCTTCAAATAAACCTTGCAAAATTAGAGAGAAAAGGCATAAATATGGTACCACAAGTAATATAACAGCCCAAAAAGAAATAAATATCAACATGAAAGCATGATGCAAAATGGACGTATCAACTCCCCCAAGCTTAGACCTCGCTTGTCCTCACGTGAAAACCAAGTTCCATAAACATGTCCATATGTTGAGGGACGAAGGTGTCGATAAAACATAATATGGACATGAGGGCATCATGATCACACATAGGACAACAATATATCATAAAGATTCTTATGGGAAAGTAACAATTCCTTGACAAATCAAAGCATGAAGCAAAAACCTTACCGAGAAGTAACCAACAATAATCCATAGTCATTGAAGCAATTGCAATTTATCACAACATCAGAAAGAGTCAAATAAGAGCTTGTAAGGCAAACCCACATACTCAATCATCTCTTTCGTTTTCCACAATTGTTACAACTCACGTGGTACTCATGGTGTCAAAGTTTCAGCTGGACACAAAGGAAGATAGGGGCTTATATTTTTGCCTCCCAACGGTTTACCTCAAGGGTAAAGTCAACAACAATAAAGCATAAGTAGTCAACTCCAAGTTGATATATGAATATAGATCTTTCCCAAGCATGTGACGGTAGCCAAGAAAAAGGCAAAAAAAGGGAATTGGTGATGATCACCATGACCCTTTTAAGGGAAAAAAGTAAAGGTACAAGATAGGCCCGTCGCAGAGGGAAGCAGAGGTTGTCATGCGCTTTTGAGGTTTGAATGCTTGTCCTCTTAGTGCGGAGGAACGTCACTTTATATTGCCTCCTGTGACAAAGAACTTTATTATGCAGTCTGTCGCTTTTATGTCTTCCTCATCACAGGTTGGTACAAAGCTTATTTTCCACACACTAATAGATCATACATATTAGAGAACAATTTTTATTGCTTGCACCGATGAAAACTTACTTGAAGGATCTTATTCAATCCATAGGTAGGTATGGTGGACTCTCATGGCAAAACTGGGTTGGAGGTTTATGGATGCACAAGTAGTATCTCTACTTGGTGCGGGAGTTTTGGCTAATATGAGGTGGAAGCAATCGTCACATGCTAAGGGATCTCTAATCGTATAACATTGTTTGGAACCAAGCAAACACAATTCATTATGTTGTCTTCCTTGTCCAACATCTACTCCTAGGCATGCAATAGTTTGGTGAGTGCTCACAATTGTAAAAAGTGTCTAAGATGATATATTTTATGTGAACCTCTCTTTCCTTATTACTTCTTATTAATTGCAACAATGACTGAGGTCTATGTTGATTTATTCTCAACAAGTTTCAATCATCATACGTGTCATAAGTGAAGTTATCACTCTCCATAAAATCGTCTCGTGATCTTTCATGCTATCGTTCTTTTCATACTTTTGATCATGGAACAAAGCAAAGCCCTTGACTAAGACACTCTTTATTATATGGCTCGTAAGCTCGAATACAATGGGGGAGAGACAAAAGAAAAAGACTCAAACTAAAAACTAAAGACTTATTCCTCTAAAATAAGAAATAAAAACTGAAAAGGAAAGAACTAAAACAAAGGTAAAAGCAAAAGATATAAAGGTGATACGATACTGGGGCAACTCCCCCAAGCTTGGCAAAAGCCAATGGGATTGCCCATACCAATGCTTAGTTGTCTTCCTTTGGTGGTGATGGTGGTGTTGTTGGAGCAGTCTTGAGCTTGTCTAATTTCCACTTGAGCACAAAGTTCTGCTCCCTTAGATCGTCATTTTCCTCCTCAAGTTTCAAAACTCTATGGCAAAGCTCCTGCTTACTCTCCTGCAAGAAACGAGAAGGGATAAACAAGGTCTTAGGCTTCTTCCTATGGTCAGGGAGGCTTGACTTCCTGAACTCCACATGGGTGTTTTCCGGTTGAGGTAGAGGAGCCTCCTCTTCATCGGAACTCGGTTGCTCCTTCCCTTTGGGCTCATAGTCCTCTTCCTCATCAGTGGTCCAGCCATATGGTTCCAAGTCCCCATAGATCCTAGAGTTAGCACGATCATCGGCCACATAGATCTCTTCTTCTGAATCTTGAGAAGAAATCTTGACCTAAATCTGCGGCAGACAACAAGCTCGAAACAAAAACAGAGGCAAACTACGTGATACGGAGATCAAAATCTTCGGGCAACTATATATTAATTTTTTCTAGGCCAGAAGGAGCCCTCCGCAAGAAAACGGAGTCCGGGAGGCACACGAGGTGCCCACAAGCTTGCCCACCGCCACCAGGGGGGTGGTGGCGGAGTGGGCCCTTGTGGCTGCCTCGTTTGCTCTCTGGACTGCTTATTATTTTTCTAATTTCCCAAAAATTCGAAAACTGAGGAATTTTCCTATTGGAAAAGTATCGGAGTCAAATTTCTTGTCGAAACAGATACATCTTCGTTTTCAAGGTCTGAAACAGGCTGATAAACATCCCTTATGTACTCCTGTGGAGTTATGACATTGATGATATTGGTCTCAACATTTATGGGAGTACCAGAGATGTAATGCTTGATTCTTTGCCCATTTACCACTCTAGGGAAATTTCCTTCCGTGTTATTGATTTTGATGGCATCGGAACGATATACTTCCTCGACAACATAGGGACCTTCCCATTTAGAGAGAAGATTGCCTGCAAAGAATCTCAAACGAGAATTGTATAGCAAGACCTACGTTGAACTCTCGTTTCTGTATTCGTTTGTCGTGCCATCACTTAACCTTTTCCTTGAACAACCTGGCATTCTCATATGCCTAACTCTCCATTCATCTAACGAGTTGATATCAAACAACCGCTTCTCACCGACAAGTTTGAAATCAAAGTTGAGCTCTTTGATTGCCCAATAAGCATTGGGTTCTAGCTCAAGAGGTAAATGACAGGCCTTACCGTAAACCATTTTATACGGTGACATGCCCATGGGATTCTTATAAGCAGTCCTATAAGCCCATAGTGCATCGTCAAGTTTGCTAGACCAGATCTTTCGAGATCTATCGACGGTCTTTTGTAGGATCAACTTGATCTCCCTATTACTAAACTCGACTTGACCACTATACTGAGGATGATAAGGAGATGCAACTCTATGGTTGACATCATACTTAGCCAGCATCTTGAGGAAAACACCATGAATGAAGTGTGAACCGCCATCAGTCATCAAGTATCTAGGGACACCAAATCTTGGGAATATGACTTCTTTAAGCATCTTAATAGAGGTGTGGTGATCAACATTTTTAGTGGGGATAGCTTCTACCCACTTAGTAACGTAATCCACAACAACTAAGATGTGAGTGTACCCATTGGAGCTCGGGAAGGGTCCCATATAATCAAAGCCCCAGACATCAAATGGTTCAATGACAAGTGAATAGTTCATAGGCATCTCCTGATGCTTACTGATGTTCCCTATCCTTTGGCATTCGTCACAAGACAAGACAAACTTACGGGCATCCTTGAAGAGAGTGGGCCAATAGAAACCTGATTGCAATACCTTGTGGGCAGTTCTATCTCCAGCGTGGTGTCCTCCGTAGGCTTCGGAATGACACTTCTGCAGGATCTGTCCTTGTTCATGTTCAGGCACACAACATCTAATATCACCATCCACTCCTTCCTTATAAAGGTGAGGATCATCCCGAAAGTAGTGTCTCAAATCAAAGAAGAATTTCTTCTTTTGTTGATAGGTGAAACTGGGTGGTATGTATTTGGCTACGATAAAGTTTGCATAATCGGCATACCACGGTGCACTATGTGAAGTGCGGATGACATTTAATTCCTCATCAGGAAAGCTATGATCAATAGGTGGGTCATCAAGGACATTCTCTAGCCTAGACAAGTTATCTACTATAGGGTTATCAACACCCTTTCGGTCAACGACTTGCAAATCAAATTCCTATAGCAGGAGAACCCATCTGATCAGCCTAGGTTTAGCGTCCTTCTTCTCCATGAGGTACTTAGTAGCAGCATGATCAGAGTGAATAGTGACTTTGGAGTCAACTATATAAGATCTGAACTTTTCACATGCAAACACGACTACTAAATATTCCTTCCGTAGTGGCATAGTTTCTTTGGGCACTGTCTAGAGTTTTACTAGCGTAGTGAATGACATTCAACTTCTTGTCAACTCTTTGTCCTAGAACAACACCAACAGCATAATCACTAGCATCACACACGATTTCAAAGGGCAAGTTCCAGTCAGGTGGTTGAACGATAGGCGCGGTTATCAAAGCCTTCTTAAGTATTTCAAAGGCTTCCTCACAATCCTCATCAAAAACAAAAGGAACATCCTTCTGCAAGAGGTTGGTAAGAGGCCTAGAAATCTTAGAGAAGTCTTTAATGAACCTTCTATAGAAACCAACATGACCTAGGAAACTTCGTATACCTCCGATATCTGTGGGGCAATGCATTTTCTCAATTGCATCAACCTTAGCCTTATCAACTTCAATGCCTCTCTTAGAGATTTTGTGTCCTAAGACGATACCTTCATTAACCATAAAGTGGCACTTCTCCCAATTCAAGACGAGGTTGGTTTCTTCGCATCTCTGTAAGACTCGATCAAGGTTGCTGAGGCAATCATCAAAGGAAGACCTGTAAATGGAGAAGTCATCCATGAAAACCTCGACAATCTTCTCACAAAAGTTAGAGAATATAGCCATCATACATCTTTGGAAGGTGGCAGGTGCATTGCATAAGCCAAAAGGCATACGTCTGTAGGCAAAGGTACCGAAAGAGCAGGTGAAAGTGGTTTTCTCTTGATCAGATTGTGCAACAGGTATTTGCGAAAAACCTGAATAACCGTCTAGAAAGCAGAAGTTTGTGTGTTTTGATAGCCCTTCTAGCATTTGGTCGATGAACGGCAAAGGATAATGATCTTTCCTGGTTGCCTTGTTCAGTTTCTGGAAGTATATCACCATTCCATAGCCGGTAATAATCCTTTGTGGGATTAGTTCATCCTTATCATTAGGAACGACGGTGATACCTCCCTTCTTAGGTACGTAATGTACTGGACTTACCCAATCACTATGAGCGACATGATAGATGATTCCTGCTTGCAGAAGCTTTAATATTTCTTTTCTAACGACCTCTTTCATCTTAGGATTTAATCTCCTTTGATGATCAGCAACTGGTTTAAAGTCAGGATCCGTTTTAATCTTGTGCTGACATAGAGTAGGACTAATACCCTTAAGATCATCAAGAGTATATCCAATAGCAGCGTGGTGCTTCCTCAGAGTTTTTAGTAACTTCTTCTCTTTGCGCTCTGAGAGGAGAGCACTAATAATGACAGGATATATCTCCTTCTCATCAAGATAGGCATACTTAAGAGTATCAGGCAACTGTTTAAGCTCGAACATAGGATCACCCTTTGGTGGGGGAGGATCCCCAAGCAGTTCAACAGGCAAATTATTCTTGAGAATAGGATGTTGTTCTAAGACAATTCTATCTATCTCATCTCTCTCCTCCATATGCATATCATTTTCGTGCTCAAGCAGATATTGCTCTAAAGGATCCGTAGGAGGTACGGCAATAGAGGCAAGAGCAATGATTTCATCTCTACCAGACGACTCTCTTTCATGGGGTTGTCTTCCAAACTTGGAGAAGTTAAATTCATGAGACACACCCTCGAAACTTACTGTGACAGTCTGCTTAATGCAATCAATGTGAGCATTGACAGTGTTGAGAAAGGGTCTACCAAATATGATGGGACAAAAGCTATCTTGTGCAGTACCAAGGATGAGGAAATCAGTAGGTTACTTCGTCTTACCACACAGGACTTCTACGTCTCTCACATTTCCGAGAGGGCAGATAGTGTCTCTATTGGCTAGCGTAATAGTGACATCAATTGGTTCTAACTCAGCAGGTGCAACCTCATCTTTGATTTCATCATATAGAGAACGGGGTATTGCACTAACACTAGCTCCCATAATACATAAACCATGGTAACAATGATCTCCTATCTTAACAGAAACAACGGGAGGCCAACTACAGGTCCGTGCTTGTCTTTCATGTGAGGTTTAGCAATTCTAGCGGAGTCCTCACAGAATTTGATAACATGCCCATCTATGTCTTCGGCTAAGAGATCTTTGATAATAGCAACACTAGGTTCAACTCTAATCTCCTTAGGGGGTGCAAGTGGTCTAGTGTACCCCTACGTATCACAGTTGGAGCTTTAGAATAATCCTTCATCCTAGCAGGGTATGGTGGTTTCTCAGTGTAAGCACAAGGAACAACAAGATCACTAAAAGCTATGATTTTCTCCTCAACTAGATTGGTTTTGGCTATGTTGCTTTCTACAGGAGAATGATATTTAAACCACTTCTCTGTGGGAAGATCAACACGAGCAGCAAAAGATTCACATAGAGAAGCTACTATCTCAGAGTCAAGTCCATATTTAGCGCTAAAATCTATAGAAGTGTTTGTCTCAACAAAAGATTTAACGCAATCAAACTGGAAATTCATACTTGACTCCTTACCTTCCTCCAGCTCCCAATCTTCAGAGTTGCATTTGATTCTCTCCAATAAATTCCACTTGTGATCAATATCCTTCTTCATAAAAGAACCGGCACAAGAAGTGTCAAGCATGGTACGATCTTCATGAGAAAGCCGAGCATAAAAGTTTTGAGTGATGATTTCTCTCGAGAGCT
Organism: Hordeum vulgare subsp. vulgare; assembly: GCF_904849725.1. NCBI lineage: Eukaryota > Viridiplantae > Streptophyta > Magnoliopsida > Poales > Poaceae > Hordeum > Hordeum vulgare. The sequence continues at coordinate 114,565,520 of NC_058524.1, read as the reverse complement.
CATGATTGGGGCATGAATATAGCATTGATTTAAGCCGCCCCCAAGCTGGAGCTATGCTTTCCCTATCACGAGGCCAAAAGTTATAAATAAAGTTCCGATCACGATGTACTAAATGCATAGGATAGAACTTTTGATGAAATTCCAATTTCAACCGATCGTAGCCCCATGCTCCAGCATCATCACATAGCCTATACCATGTCAACGCCTTATCCTTCAAAGATAAAGGAAAGACTTTCTTATTTACCTCATCCTCGGGCAAACCTGCAAGCTTAAATAAACCACAAACTTCATCTACATAGATTAGATGAAAGTCTGGATGTGAAGATCCATCTCCTGTAAAAGGATTAGCCAACAGTTTCTCAAGCATACCCAAAGGAGTTTCATAAAAGATATTTTCAGTAGGTACCTCAGGTTTGAGGAGCAACTCCTCGTGCTTCTTTTTGTGTTGAAGATACCCCGAACAAACTCCTCAAAGGAAGAGTTTCCATAGTGACAAGTGACAATAAATTTCAGCAGAGTATAAAAATGTTTCCTTACCAATTTCCACTTACCAAAGGCGCTTCACTCCCCGGCAATGGCGCCAGAAAAGAGTCTTGATGACCCACAAGTATAGGGGATCAATCATAGTCCTTTGGATAAGTACTAGTTTCGAACCCAACGAGGAGCACAAGGCTCTGATAAACGGATTTCAGCAAGGTAATAACTGCAAGCACTGAAAGTAGCGGTAACAGGTGATTGTGTAGCGAGGTCAAACGTAGCAAGCAAAGAGTAACAAGTAACAAGTAGTAGCAACGGTGCAACAAGTGGGCCAATCCCTTTTGTAGCAAGAGACAAGCCTGAACAAAGTCTTATAGGAGGAAAAACGCTCCCGAGGACACACGGGAATTTCTATCATGCTAGTTTCATCATGTTCATATGATTCACGGTCGTTACTTTGATAGTTTGATATGTGGGTGGACCGGCACTTGGGTACTGCCCTTACTTGGACAAGCATCCCACTTATGATTAAACTCTCTCGCAAGCATCCGCAACTACAAAAAGAAGAATTATGACAAAGTCTAACCATAGCATTAAACTAGTGGATCCAAATCAGCCCCTCACGAAGCAACACATAGACTGGGGTTTAAGCTTCTGTCACTCCAGCAACCCATCATGTACTTACTACTTCCCAATGCCTTCCTCTAGGCCCAAATATGGTGAAGAGTTATGTAGTAGATGTTCACATAACACCACTAGAGGAAAAACAACATACAGCATATCAAAATATCGAACAAATATCAAATTCACATGACTATTATTAACATGACTTATCCCATGTCCTCAGGAACAAAAGTAACTACTCACAAGACATAATCATAATCATGACCAGAGGTGTAATGAATAGCATCAAGGATCTGAACATAAACTCTTCCACCAAATAATCCAACTAGCATCAACTACAAAGAGTAATCAACACTACTAGCAACCTTACAAGTACCAATCGGAGTTGCGAGACGAAGATTGGTTACAAGAGATGAACTAGGGATTGGAGAGGAGATGGTGCTGATGAAGATGTTGAGGAAGATGCCTCCCCTCCGACGAGAGGAGTGTTGGTGATGACGATGGCGATGATTTCCCCCCTCCGGGAGGGAAGGATCGTCCTGCCGGAGCCCTAGATTGGATCTGCTCAAGTTCCGGCTCATGGCGGCGGCGAAACCACGAAAAAGCTCCTGATTTATTTTTTCCAGACCAGGACGCTTGATATAGCAAAAGAGGGGGGCTAGTGGGCCTTCAGGCAGCCCACAAGCTTGCCCACCGCCACAAGGGGGTGGTGGTGGAGTGGGGGCTTGTGGGGGCCTGGTGGCCCCCCTCCGGTAGTTCTTTCGCCCAGTATTTTAATATATTCCATAAAAAATCCACGTAAATTTTCAGGGCATTTGGAGATGTGCAGAATAGTGGACTAGGATTTGCTCCTTTTCCAGTCCAGAATTCCAGCTGCCTGAATTCTCCCTCTTTAAATAAACCTTGCAAAATAAGAGAGAAAAGGCATAAATATGGTACCACAAGTAAAATAACAGCCCAAAAAGCAATAAATATCAACACGAAAGCATGATGCAAAATGGACGTATCAACATCTATCCGATGTAATCTTCTTTTGCGGTGTGTTTGTCGAGATCCGATGAATTGTGGATTTATGATCAGATTATCTATGAATTTTATTTGAGTTTCTTCTGATCTCTCTTATGCATGATTTCATATCCTTGTAATTCTCTTCGAGTTGTGGGTTTTGTCTAGCCAACTAGATCTATGATTGTTGCAATGGGAGAAGTGCTTGGTTTTGGGTTCAGACCTTGCGGTGACCTCACCCAGTGACAGAAGGGGTAGCGAGGCACGCATTGTATTGTTGCCATCAAGGGTAAAAAGATGGGGTTTTCATAATTGGTTTGAGATTATCCCTCTACATCATGTCATCTTGCTTAAAGCGTTACTCTCTTCGTCATGAACTCAATACACTAGATGCATGCTGGATAGCGTTCGATGTGTGGAGTAATAGTAGTAGATGCAGAAAGTATCGGTCTACTTGTCTCGGACGTGATGCCTATATGTATGATCATTGCCTTAGATATCGTCATGACTTTGCGCGGTTCTAACAATTGCTCGACAGTAATTTGTTCACCCACCGTAATACTTGCTATTTTGAGAAGCCTCTAGTGAACACTATGGCCCCCAGGGTCTACTCCACACCATATTTTCAGCCTTACACTTTTTACTTCATTGCACTTTCCGCCTTCAGATCTCACTTTGCAAACAATCTTGAAGGGTTGACAACCCCTTTGAAGCGTTGGTTGCAAGCTTGTTTGTGTTTGCGGAGGTACTCTGGACATGACGAGACCCTCCTTCTGGATCGATACCTTGGTTCTCAAACTGAGGGAAATACTTACTGCTCCTGTGCTGCATCACCCTTTCCTCTTTAAGGGAAAAACAAACGCAAGCCCAGCCTCCGTCAACGTGTCAATTTCTGGCGGTGTTGTCTGTGGGATAGTGCTACTGCAACAAAAGACTTTCCAACGACGCCAGAAATAGGCACATCGACGGGAGAACACTTGGCTTGATCTTTCTGCTGCGGCTACGCCTTAAGGGACTTCCTAGGCAAGAATGCAAAGGATTTCCCCGGTGGTCTTGGAGCCTTGTGTTGGTGTTCCCTCGAAGCGGAAAGGGTGATGTAACGTAGCGGTGGTAAGTATTTCCCTCAGTTTGAGAACCAATGTATCAATCCAGTGGAGGAGTATCTCAAGATCCTGCACAAACACAAAAACTTGCTCCCAACTCTATGAAGGGGTTGTCTATCCCTTATAGATTGTTTGCCAAGTGAGAACTGAAAGCAACAAAGTAACAAAGCAAAGTAAAAGCGGAGATGTAAACGATGGATGTTTATAGACCCGGGGGGCCGTAGTGTTTACTAGTGGCTTCTCTCATGAAAGCAAGTAGATGGTGGGTGAAGAAATTACTGTCGAGCAACTGATAGAACCGCGCAAAGTCGTGACGATATCTATGCAATGATTATTTCTATAGGCATCATGTCCAAAATAAGTAGACCGATACTGTGTGCATCTACTACTATTACTCCACACGTCGACCGCTATCCAGCATGCATCTAGTGTATTAAGTCCATAAGAACAGAGTAACGCCTTAAGCAAGATGACATGATGTAGAGGGATAATCTCAAACCAATGATAGAAACCCCATCTTTTTACCCTTGATGGCAACTACTTGATGTGTGCCTTGCTGCCCCTGCTATCACTGGGAAAAGGTCAACACATGGCAGAACCCAAAACCAAGCACTTCTCCCATTGCAAGAATCATAGATCTAGTTGGCCAAACAGAACCCAAGACTCGGAGAGACTTACAAGGATATCAAATCATGTGTATATCAGCAAAGACTCATATATAAATCATAGATAATCTGATCACAAATCCACAATTCATCGGATCTCGATAAACACACCGCCAAAGAAGATTACATCGGATAGATCTCCATGAAGATCACGGAGAACTTTTTATTGAAGATCCAAGAGAGAGAAGAAGCCATCTAGATACTAACTACGGACCCGTAGGTATGAAGTGAACTACTCACGAGTCATTGGAGGGGCGATGATGATGGTGAAGAAGCCCTCCAACTCCAAAGTCCCCTCCGGCAGGGCGCCGGGAAGGTTCTCCAGATGAGATCTCGTGAAAACGGAAGCTTGCGGCGGCGGAAAAGTATTTTCGAGGCTCCCCTGATTTTTTGCGGAATATTTGGGAATTTATAGGCCAAAGATCTAGGTCAGGGGGTGGCCAGGGAGGCCACAAGCCTGCCCACCGCCGCCTCCCCCTGGTGGCGGAGTGGGGGCTTGTGGGCTCCCTAGAGCCCACCTGTCTTGGCCCAAAGGCCCCCTGATCTTCTTCTGTTCGGGAAAAAATCATTTCGGGGTTTTTCTTCCGTTTGGACTCCGTTCCAAAATCAGATCTGAAAAGAGTCAAAAACACAGAAAAAACAGGAACTGGCACTTGGCACTGGATTAATAAGTTAGTCCCAAAGAAGATATAAAAGGTACATAAAACAACCAAAGAAGACAAGATAACAGCGTGAAACCATCAAAAATTGTAGATACGTTTGAGACGTATCAAGCATCCCCAAGCTTAACTCTAGCTCGTCCTCGAGTAGGGAAGTGATAAGAATGAATTTTTGATGCTTTCATGCTACCTAGCATAGGTGTCCTTTGTAATTCCTCTTATGTGACGTGAATGTTCAGATCCATTAGATTCAAAACAATAGTTTTCTATTGATGTGGAAACAATAATAATTCAAGCAAACTAGCAAAGTAATCATGAACTTTCAAAATAACAAGGCCAAAAGAAAGTTATCCCTAAAAAAGCATATAGTCTGGCTATGCTCTATCATCATTGCACAATGAATTTAAATCATGTACAACTCCCGTATTGGCCAAGTAATTGTTTCACACCTTTACTTTCTCAAACCTTTTCAACTCTCACGCAATACATGAGCGTGAGCCATGGTTATAGCACTATAGATGGTGTAGAATGTAGTGGAGGTTGCAAGACAAAAAAGAGAAGATAGTCACATTAACTAGGCATATCAATGGGCTGTGGAGATGCTCATCAATAGATATCAATGTGAATGAGTAGGGATTGCCATACAATTGATGCACTAGAGCTATGAGTATGTGAAAGCTCTTAAAGAAAACTAGTGGGTCTGCATCCAACTTGCTTGCTCACGAAGACCTAAGGCAATTTTGAGGAAGCCTATCATAGGAATATACAAGCCAAGTTATATAATGAAAATTTCCCACTAGCTATATGGTGGTGACAAAACGAGAGACTCTCAATCATGAAGATCATGGTGCTTAATATGCACAAGTGTGGAAAAAGTGGTAGCATTGTCCCTTCTCTCTTTTTCTCTCATTTTTTTAATTTTGGTGGGCTCTTTGGCCTCTTTTTTTTGGGTGGGCTTCTTTGGCCTCTTTTATTTCCTCACATGGGACAATGCTCCATTAATGATGATCATCACACTTTCAACTCAAAACTTAGAGAAACGATGACTCTATATGGAATGCCTTCAGTAGTGTACCGTGGCAATGATCTAGCATGGCATAGACATCAATGGAAACATCATGCTAGCTATCTTACGATCATGCAATTGCAATGTAGACGTGGTGGCACATGTCATAGTGGTAGTTGCATGGCAATATATCTCGGAATGACTTTGAAAAGCCATAGTAGGTAGGTATGGTGGCTGTTTTGAGGGAGGCTAATGGTGGGTATTGTGCACCGGCGAAAGTTGCACGGCACTAAGAAGATAGTGATGGTGGAAGGTGAAAGTGCATATAAACCATGGACTCAACATTAGTCATGAAGAACTCATATACTTGTTGCAAAAGTTTTATTAGTAATCGAAACAAAGCATTCAATGCATACTCCTAGGGGAAGGGTTGGTAGGTATAAACCATCGCGCGATCCCGACCGCCACGCAAAGGATGACAATCAATAGACTAATCATGCTCAGATTTCATCACATAGCGGTTCACCATACGTGCATGCTACGGGAATCACTAACTTCAACACAAGTATTTCTAGATCCACAACACCTTACTAGCATGACTTTAATATTACCATAACCACAACTCAAAACTAATTGAGATGAATCAAACTTCTCTAACTATTCAATGCACATGAAGGTGGAAGTTTTCGCATCCCTTTGGATAACTACCCCTTTTGAGACTAGTTTCAAAGCATAGATCAACTACCAAGCCACGCACCGCTGTGCTCTAAAAAAATAAGTGAAGCACACAGAGCAAAAGTATCTAGCTCAAAATATATAAGTGAAGCACATGTGAGCTGAATTGTCTACCAAAAGATATAAGTGAAGCTCGACAAAATCATGGTGTGTGCATGTCTCTCTCTCTAGGTGTGCAGCAAGGATGATTGTGACACAACAAAAATAAAATACTCCTACGATACAAGACGCTCCAAGCAAAAACACATAACCTGTGGTGAATAAAAATATAGCCCCAAGTAACGTTACCGATGGATTGAAGACGAGAGAGGGGATGCCTTCCCGGGGCATCCCCAAGCTTAGGCTTTTACGGAATACTTGAATCTCTTGGGGTGCCTTGGGAATCCCCAAGATTGAGCTCTTGCCACTCTTTATCTTTTTGTCCATAAGAAATTCGCCCAAAACTTGAAAACTTCACAACACGAAACTTAAACAGAAACTCGTGATAACATTAGTACAAGAAAGCAAACCACCACTTCCTTAGTTACTGTAGAAAACTTAAATTCTACTTGTGCTGATGTTGGGTTACTGTACTTTCAATTTTCCATGGCTAATACCCCCCGATACTATCCATAGTTTCATCAAAATAAGCAACCAACACAACAAAAACAGAATCTGTTAACAGCAGACCAGTCTGTAGCAATCTGTATATTTCGTATACCTCTGGTACTTCGAAAATTCTGAAACATTACGACAGTCTGAAGAATTGGCGTAGAAATCAGCAGCAAAAAGAATCAACTCAAAATCTCTTACAGAAAAAGTGAAAATTCTTTTCGTGAGCAGAAAGTTTCTGTCTTTTCCAGCATGACCAAACGATCATCCCCAAGACTAATCATAACGGTTTTGCTTGGCACAAACGCAAAAATAAACACAAAAAACACAATCATAACAGAATTATGAAAGTGTGGAAAACAAAAAACAGAAAGAAAAATGATAGATTCGTTGGGTTGCCTCCCAACAAGCGCTTTTGTTTAACACCCTTAGCTAGGCGAAAGTGATGGAATCACGTATAGTCATCTTTGGTGCTCAAACCATAGGTAGCCCTCATCATAGATTCGCAAGGCAATCTTATTTTCTTTCTAGGAAAGTGCTCCATGCCCTTCTTTAAAGGAAATTGAAATCTAATATTCCCTTCCTTCATATTGATGATAGCACCAATAGTCCTTAGGAAAGGTCTACCAAGAATAATGGGACATGAAGGATTGCAATCTATGTCAAGTACAATGAAATCCACGGGTACATAGTTCTTATTTGCAACAATAAGAACATCATCGATCCTCCCCATGGGTTTCTTGACAGTAGAATCCACAAGATGCAAATTAAGAGAACACTCTTCAATCTCATGAAAACCAAGAATATCACATAAAGACTTTGGAATCGCGGAAACACTAGCACCCAAATCACACAAAGCATTGCACTCATAATTTTTTATCTGGACTTTGATAGTAGGTTCCCACTCATCATGAAGTTTTCTAGGTATAGAGACTTCTAGTTTGAGCTTCTCTTCAAGAGATTTCATCATAGCATCTACGATATGCACGATAAAGGATTTGCTTTGGCTATAAGCATGTGGAGAGTTTGCGATGGATTGCATCAAAGAAATGCATTCAAACAGGGACCAATTATCATAATTGAATTCCTTGAAATCCAAAGTGGGAGTTTCATTACTACCCAATATTTTGACTTCTTCTACTCCACTCTCCACACCTTTATCATCAAGATAGGTGGACTCCAAATCATTGGGGTGTTTTTCAACCAAAGTGGATTCATATCCAGCCCCTCCATAAGTAGGTTTGACACGCGAAAACAAAGATTCAAGAGGAGACACACCAAACACTTTAAGATCTTCGTGATTTGCATCACAAATTTCAGGTTTAGCTGCCATCTTATTGACTAAGGTAGCCTGCTTGTCAGAAATTTGGCCCACCAATTTTTCAAGGTGAGAAAACTGAGAACTAAGTGCAAGGAAATCATTGGCAATATCATCAACCTCTTTACTCAAACAGACCAAAAAGGAATATTGCTCTTTTAATTCCCTAGAGAAGTAACTATTTTGGTCAAACTAAGAAGACATGAAACTTTTGACATTAGTTTCAATCTGTTCCAATTTTCTGAAATAGTTTGGTTTGGCCATGAGGAAAGGTCTCTCACGAAAAAACCTATGAGCGAACGGGAGAAAGGGAACGACAAAGGCAAAAGAAAACGGCAAAGGAGAAAGGCGAATGAAAACGGCAAATGTGAAGTGGGGAGAGGAAAACGAGAGGCAACTGGCAAGAAAAGTAAATGCAAGAGAAGAGTTTGTGAGACCTACTTGGATAGATCTTTATTTCTCTTCCCCAGCAACGGCGCCAGAAATACTTCTGCTACTGCAACAAAAGAACTTCTAACGGCGCCAGAAATAGGCACGTCGACGGGAGAATACTTGGCTTGAACTTTCTGCTGCGGCTACGCCTTAAGGGACTTCCTAGGCAAGTATGCAAAGGATTTCCCCCGTGGCCTTGGAGCCTTGGGTTGGTGTTCCCTCGAAGCGGAAAGGGTGATGTAGCGTAGCGGTGGTAAGTATTTCCCTCAGTTTGAGAACCAAGGTATCAATCCAGTGGAGGAGTATCTCAAGATCCTGCACAAACACAAAAACTTGCTCCCAACGCTATGAAGGGGTTGTCAATCCCTTATAGATTGTTTGCCAAGTAAGAATTGAAAGCAACAAAGTAACAAAGCAAATCAAAAGCGAAGATGTAAACGATGGATGTGAATAGACCCGGGGGCCGTAGTGTTTACTAGTGGCTTCTCTCATGAAAGAAAGTAGACGGTGGGTGAACAAATTACTGTCGAGCAATTGATAGAACCACGCAAAGTCGCGACGATATCTATGCAATGATTATTTCTATAGGCATCATGTCCAAAACAAGTAGACCGACACTGTCTGCATCTACTACTATTACTCCACACGTCGACAACTATCCAGCATGCATCTAGTGCATTAAGTCCATAAGAACAGAGTAACGCCTTAAGCAAGATGACATGATGTAGAGGGATAATCTCAAACCAATGATAAAAACCCCATCTTTTTACCCTTGATGGCAACTAATTGACCTATGCCTTGCTGCCCCTGCTGTCACTGGGAAAGGTCACCACATGGCAGAACCCAAAACCAAGCACTTCTCCCATTGCAAGAATCATAGATCTAGTTGGCCAAACAAAACCCAAGACTCGGAGAGACTTACAAGGATATCAAATCATGCATATAAGAAATCAGCAAAGAATCAAATATAAATCATAGATAATCTGATCACAAATCCACAATTCATCGGATCTCGACAAACACACCGCCAAAGAAGATGACATTGGATATATCTCCATGAAGATCATAGAGAACTTTGTATTGAAGATCCAAGAGAGAGAAGAAGCCATCTAGCTACTAACTACGGACCCGTAGGTCTGAAGTGAACTACTCACGAGTCATTGGAGGGGCGATGATGATGATGAAGAAGCCCTCCAACTCCAAAGTCCCCTCCGGTAGGGCGCCAGGAAGGGTCTCCAAATGAGATCTCGCGGAAACGGAAGCTTGCGGCGGCGGAAAAGTATTTTCGAGGCTCCCCTGATTTTTTGCGGAATATTTGGGAATTTATAGGCCAAAGATCTAGGTGAGGGGGCGGCTAGGGAGGCCACAAGTCTGCCCACCGCCGCCTCCCCCCCCCCCCCCCGTGGCGGAGTGGGGGCTCGTGGGCTCCATGGAGCCCACATGGCTTGGCCCAAAGGCCCCCTGATCTTCTTCCGTTCGGGAAAAAATCATTTCGCGGTTTTTCTTCCGTTTGGACTCCGTTCCAAAATCAGATCTGAAAAGAGTCAAAAACACGGAAAAAAAAGGAACTGCCACTTGGCACTGAATTAATAAGTTAGTCCAAAAAAGATATAAAAGGTACATAAAACAACCAAAGAAGACAAGATAACAGCGTGAAACCATCAAAAATTATAGATACGTTTGAGACGTATCAGATAGCAACGTGCTATCGTGGATTACTAAAGTATAATTTGTTATTTTATGCACTATTAATCTTTACTACCCATTGCTCGTATAGGCCCATGTCAAATCTTAATCAACATAATTATTGTCGTGATTCATTGGTATTCGACATGCAGCGGGGCATATTTTTAATATGATAAAAACATATTCACAAAATCAAGGGTTTCTACTAATGTTTATTCAAATCATTTATATGTATTATGCAATATTAGGTCATTTAAAAAAATCAAAGCTAGAGACATCAGAGGATTTTTTTTTCCTCCCGTTGCAACGCACGGGCCTTTTTCCTAGTTGGTTCCTAAATATTCTACGAAGATCTTTATCAGTTGAACCACGATGTCAAGGATTCATTCAATCTCGTATGGAGTTCCCTTTGTCCATCGGTATGTTACTTGCCCGAGATTCGATCGTTGGTATCTCCATACGTAGTTCAATCTCGTTATCTACAAGTCTCTTTAGTCGTTCCGTACTACAAGATCCCGTGACTAACTTCTTAGTCACATTTCTTGCAAGCTTCTTCTGATGTTGTATTACTGATTGGGCCCATAGATACCTCTCCGCCATACGGAGTGACAAATCCTAGTCTCGATCCATGTCAACCCAACAAAGACCCTCGGAGATACCTATAGAGCATTTTATAATCAACGAGTTACGTTGTGACATGTTATACACACAAGGCATTCCTCTGGTGTCACGGAGTTGCATGATCTCATGGTCTTAGGAACAAATACTTTGACCTATAGAAAGCAATAGCAATAAACTTAGTGATATGATCAAATCCTATGCTTATGGTTTGGCTCTTGTCCATCACATCATTCTCCTAGTGATGTGATGCCGCTATCAAATGAAAACGCATGTCTATGGCTAGGAAACCTTTACTATCTTTGATCAACCAGCTAGTCTAGTAGAGGCTCACTAGGTACACGGTGTCACTACTGAAATTCAGAAATTTGCCGTCTACCAAGGCGGACGGCAAAGGGTGCAACCACAGACGGCAAAGGCTTTGTCGTCGGTCAGCTGACGGCAAAAAAAATCCGGTGAAGAGGTTCTTTGCCGTCTGCTTTCTCAAAGCGGACAGCAAAGAATCTTTGCCATGAGGGGGCAGACGGCAAAATAAATGGGACGGCACATATTGCAACGACCCCGTTAAGTGTTAACGGCAGGACTCCTCTCTTTGCGGTGTGCCTTCCCCCCTTTGCCACGTGGGGGCAGACGGCAAAGAGGGGAGAGAGAGGGGGCAGATTCCCCCCTTTGCCGTCTGCCTTCCCCCCTTTTCCATGTGGGGCAGACGGCAAAGAGGGGAGAGAGAGGGGGACGATTCCCCCCTTTGCCGTCTGCCTTCCCCCCTTTGCCATGTGGGGGCAGACCGCAAAGGGGGGAATCTTCAACACATATATTTTAGAGCATATATGTGATTTTTTTGTCTGTTTTCTATTATTTCCCTGCATTTTTATATCACATTCTCAACAGCATATAGTTTCAAACATCTTCAACACATATATTTTAGAGCATATATATTCCCAACATCATCACGAAATATTTAACAATCTAGAGAACACATAGGCAAGCACAATACATAGTTTCACATAGTTCATCTACATATACATACATAAGTTTTACATTGTTCGTCAACACAAATGAAAAAAATAAACACTAATAGTCCATCGATCCCAGCTTCCATGAAATGAATAAAATCTGCAAAAATAGGAGTAATTAAGGAAGTTAGAAGAAGAAGAAGAAGAAAAAAAGACTAACTATTATCACTATTCGATTTAGAACTTTCAGTAAAATATACTAACATTCGCATTCTGATTTTTTACGAAGCACATTTAACAATCGATACTACAAAATCTTCCATGTGCACAAAATGATTACAAGGAACCACACAATTTACCATACGAGCATCACTTAGACCATACCATCTCCAGGAAGGAAATAAACATGGTCCAAGGACATTATAAACAGAAGTGTAGCTTCAAGTACGTTTGGGCTGTTTTTTAGCCCAGAAATCTTATCAAATAGACAAACCAATCATGTCTTAGTACCAAAAAATAAGCAGAAGTGTTGCGGCAAGTAGTGTAGAAGGATTATTTAGTTCAATATGATTTTAATAGCTGAAACTTAGAAGTTTAGTTAACCACTTAGAGCACTAACTGAATTAGGAATCATAGCAATAACATATCATCAATTGAGGAGTAGAATTCTAATTAACCACAAGATCATTTAACAGCAAAAAACAGGTCTATATATAGCTACCCCCAGATCATTTACTCTACAAGCAAGCACCACATAATAAACCGTAACGGAGCAGGGAGAGGAGCTCAACATTGGGGTTTTGTAGCTGATGTCGTCATCCACCATTGTCACACGGCGTAGAAGGATACCTCAGGAAGTGCCCATTCCATCGCAAACTCTGTTGCATCAAAGCAATAGTCAGTTAGTCACTCTGATAGGCGTTAGTAACAAACCAATTGATAGTGTGATTCATTCATATAAAAATTCATTGAGCAAAATAAATCTCAGACCAAACAAAATTACAGATTCATTAGCTAGAATCAACGTCACCAGCTCGACATATTTCAGACCAGACAAAATTACAGACCAGACAAAACATTTGTCGCAGGTCAATGCCACCAGTTGGACATATTAACCATATTAAACTTTGAGAAGAGTTAACTAGATTAAACTTTGAGAAGAGTTAACAAAAATATAGAGTTTAGCTCCCTTTAAACAGATTATAAGATCATCTGTATTATCATTATAGGTGGGAAAATTTCTGAATCTTTAGTGTCACTAAGGCTGCTAAAATTTTGATCAATTTTTGCACCTAAAAATAAAACCATGCTTGATTCAATTATCAAAGGAAGGTATGAAATTAAAGATTAAAGCAGAATCTAACAAAAAATTGGTCCGTCAAGCTCGCAAATATTCAAGCACAACAACGGTCGAAAAGCTAACAAATGCTAACGGAATTTGGCAGCAATGGTTGTAGCAATATTGAATTGAATATGGCAGCACTTAGAAGGAACTCTACTTGAGTGCTGAAAATAGCCACAATATTTAACTTCATCTCATAAAAAATATACTCTTCCAAGCATGAGAAGCATAGACCATAGCGTGTTTATCAACCTAATGTCTTCAAACATTTAACTATCTTATTTAACAAAATAGTTAAAGACCATGTGCACCTTGGCAAATTAGTACAATATAGAACACTTGTTACTTTGTACTTATCTTGCATTCAGAAAAAATAAGTGCATACTTACTATTTCCTGTGATTTTTTCAACAGAAAACATGCATGCAAAAGTGTAAATAAGAAACAATGTCGACGTATTATGAAATTGTGCAGCTAAGTGTACTGTGAGGTATGGACTAAAACATTATATAAGTTGGGGAATTAGATCTCCTTTTTGTTACAATACTGTGTAGACTGTCTCATTTTAGTAAAAGACAAACTCATAAATAGCTAACTCATTTAGGTATGTTCAAGTAACATTTCTTATGAGCATATCCCTATGTGACGTACACTCCGTAGCTAATGCAATTTTCAGAGTCATGAGTAGAAAACTTTATCTAAAAAATGTTTAGAAGAAAGTGCAGGAATAAAGAGTCCAAAAACAAATATAAGTACAATTGTTTTGAAGGAAACCATACAATAGCTCAACCTCATAATACAACTCTGAAAATCGAACTTGAATTCTCACCCAGCCATTAGTAAGCCCACTCGACTAATCTTATAGTTTCCAGAAAATGTCATATTTTGTGGCAGTAGGGGGGTTAAGTAAAAGACCTAGAACCCATGGAGTGACAAATCAAGTCAATACCTTAGTAAAGACTCAACGCCACCTGCGAGGGCAGAAGTGCCAGTAACTAAACTAATGTAAAGTCTTGACATAAACGCTTCTTAATCCCATTCGCCATGAGTACACGAATATTATTTTCTTGCAAAAGTTTGCTGACATACATTTTTGGTTAGTGTTTCAAGTGTAGCTTCTACACAACTCATTTTTATAAATGTGAAATCACTAAAAGGACACTTTGATAGGTCATGATAGAAAATACCTTTCTATTATTTAAGGAAGTGGAAGCTTTAATTCTAAGTATGTTAACTGTGACTGGATGATCATACCTACTATAAAAAAGTAACGATGTAAGCAAAAACAGGTATAATTCAAGTACTACATGCATCTAGCTCAATTTTTGCATGCACGACAGTTCTATTAGACACGTCATTGAGAATTATTTCAAGGATGTATAACTTAAATACGAAATGTAAGGATAATAGTTGAAGCCGATGCTGCTGGAGACGTTGTAATATTAAACTTTCTGCTTCTCCTTTTCTCGCTATAGTGCACAATTTATGAGGTGCAGTTAGCCGATTGACAAATACGTATAGAATTTGACTTCCATGCATTTATTCAGATGTTAGGGAACAATCTTATTGATTGGGGATAATGATATGAATTCAGTGGGTTTTAGAATAAATCATGGATTCAGTTTGATTACAGATTACTTGCCAACGTTGTGAGTTAAGAATAATAGGCTTTGTACTATTGGCATGGTGCAGGACACTACATAGTGAGATTGATTACTACATAGTGAATTGCTTACTTTAGATACTGGAGGCAAAGCTCGGTGGTCAGGGTCAACAAAGCTTTTCTTGTCTGGGCCTTGCAGTGCACAGGGATCTCGTCCGAGGCGGAGGCAGAAGTGGAGCTCGGGTTCTCGTCCGCATGCACGTCGTCCAGCCCACATGGCCGCATCATGTTCTACCGCACTTTCGCGTCTAAGGCCGGTGACATGGAGTAGGGCATGCACTCCTACTAGTGCACGCCTGTCTCAACATTGTCCAATCTGACGCATGCATAAATCATGGATTCAGTTTGATAACAGTTTACTTACTTCTCAACGTGTTCAGGTAAGAATAATAGGATATGAACTGTTGGCATGGGATACAACACGGTGAGATTGATTACTACGTGTGTGAGCTAGTCTACATAAATAATCAATCAAGGGGCTCGTTTCCGAAGAACAACATCTATGTACCTCCTAACTACAGCTACGTGTGTAACCTAGTCTGCAGGAAGCACCAACCAACCAGGCCAATGGCAATGAGGAAACAGACCACACAGAGAAAGAGAGGAATGCAGGGCAGTAGTAATTTGCACGGCATTTTTCCAAGCAAGTTCTGACTTGAAAAAAATCATGTTGTTCATATTATATACAACAAAATATTAGATTCTAGAATATGTGTTATGCATTTCAGTACTAATTAACAAAGTCCCTTTTTCATAACTATGTTAGCTAAAAAAGCATAATCAGTTGGTTCTGGTCACCCATGTGCAGTAAAAATATACAAGCAATTGGTTTTGCTAACCCACGCGGTGTAAAAACACAATGAAATCGAAGGAAATCAGCATCTCTGATTTTTTTATTAAGCTATGCGTGATCGACTACTACTAGAGAAGAGGTTGACAATCCAATTCCTACTTTCTGAGTGGTTTGACTAAGCGCAATACTAGCTATTACATACCGAAAAAACAGGGGAAATAGGCTAGCAGGGAAGCGAACTAACCTGGGTGGAGCGGCCGATGTGGACGGGGAGTCGGGGCCGATGCGTGCGAGGACGGTGTCCATGGAAGTGGCACTCTGGAAGTGGTTGATGCTGAGTTGCATGCCGGCGACGCGGCCGTAGCCCCACGCCATGTGCGCCCCCATGCTGGCGAGGCCCTCTGCTATGAGCGCGGACACGCCGCCGTGCAGCACCTTGAACGGCTGCCGGTCGGCCGGCAATCAACGGACACGCAAACACAAACGGCTTCTTTCAGTTTCAGTCACTACACACACAAAAAGAAAAAGGACAAAATCGTGAGGAATGGACCTGGCAGCAGGTGTCCGTGACGAGGAGGCGTCCAGCTCCGTCGTTTTGGTGCTCGTCGACGACATGGCCGTGGCAACCTCCATGGTGCCGGGCCGCGTGGCCGGGGTTCGGCGGGTTGACTGGCCCGACCGAGGTGCGTATGTGTGGGGAGAAGGTCGGCTGCGAGTGCCTTGCGCAAGGACCTGATCCGAGTGAGGCGGGCCGGAATTGGACGAAACGGCGACGAATCGAGGCGAATTTGCTCCTTCGTCGTTGATCCATGGAGAAGAGGGCCGGATCCATGGAGGACGCACGCACTATGCTTCTCCGTCTAGGCGCGTATCTGTGGAGAAGAATCACGGGGGGTGGGGGATCCATACCTTCTCCTCCTTCGTGAGGATCCATCCATCAGGGGCGGAGAGGAGAGGGAGAGGGGTGTGGATCTGGGAGAGAGATAATGTGGATCAGGGGTGAGGGCAGATGAGGTGGGGATATGTGGCGCCAGCTGTTAGAACATCGTCCCCTTTGCCGTCCGCCTGAGCATCAAGCTGACGGGAAAGGGGTCGAGGCAGACGGCAAAGAGACCCTAGGCTGACGGCAAAGAGGCCCCCGACGGTAAAAGGGATGGCTTCGGCTGCGGTGACTCTTTGTCGTTTGTCTGGACCATCTTTGCCATCAGTCGTGTCTTTACCGTCTGCTTATTCCATCTTTGCCGTCCGCTGGCTGACGGCAAAAAGCTGGCTGATGGCAAATAGGATCTTTGCCAACAGCCATTACTTTCCCGTCTGTTCTTTGTCAGCTGACGGCAAAGATGCTCTTTGCCATCAGCCAGCAGACGACAAAGTCTAGGCACATGGCAAATTATCTGTTTCCAGTAGTGTGTTCTCTATGTATCCACACATGTATCTGAGTTTCCAAATAATACAATTATTGCATGGTAATAAACGATTATAATAAACAAGGAAATATGATAATAACCAATTTATTATTGCCTCTAGGGCATATCTCCAATAGTCTCTCACTTGCACTCGAGTTATAATCTAGTATAACATGGTAATGAATCTAACACCCATAGAGTTCTGGTGCTGATCATGTTTTGCTCATGGAAGTGGTTTAGCTAATTGGTCTGCAACATTCAAATCTGTATGTACTTCACAAATGTTCATGCCCTCCTCCTTGATATAACCGCGGATGGAATTGAAGCGGCGCTTTATGTGTCCGGTTCTTTTGTGAAACCTGGGTTCCTTGGCTAGAGAAATGGCACCAGTGTTGTCACAAAATATGGTCATTGGATCTAGTGCACTCGGCATAACTCCAAGATCTGTCATGAACTGATTCATCCAGACACCTTCCTTTGCTGCTTCTAAAGTAACTATGTACTCCACTTCACATGTAGAACTAGGTACCACACTTTGCTTGGAACTGCACCAGCTTACCGCTCCACCATTTAGAATAAATACACATTCGATTTGAGACTTAGATTCATCCAGATCTATGTCAAAGCTAGCATCAACACAACCCTTTATGACGAGCTCTTGATCACCTCCATAAACGAGAAACATCTCCTTAGTCCTTTTCAGGTACTTAAGGATATTCTTGACCGCTGTCGAGTGTTCCACTCCTGGTGAATCATTCTGGCCATACTTATGGCAACGTTGGCATCTGGTCTTGTGCACATCATCACATACATGATAGAGCCCATGGCTGAGGCGTAGGTGATGACACTCATCTTCTCTCTATCCTCTGTAGTCGCTGGGCATTGAGTCTTACTCAACTTCACACCTTGCAAGGCATGCAAGAACGCCTTCTTGGACTGATCCATTTTGAACTTCTTCAAAACCTTATCAAGGTATGTGCTTTGTGAAAGTCCTATTAAGCGTCTCGATCTATCTTTATAGATATTGATGCCAAATATGTAAACAGCTTCTCCGAGGTCTTCCATTAAAAATATCTTTTTCAAATATATCTTCAAGCTTAGCAAAAGTTCTATATTGTTCCCAATCAGCAATATGTCATCCACATATAATATTAAGAATGATATAGAGCCCCCACTCACTTTCTTGTAAATACAAGCTTCTCCATAAAATTGTATATATCCAAATGCTATGATCACCTCATCAAAGAAAAGATTCCAACTTCGAGATGCTTGCACCATTCCATAAATGGATCAATGGAGCTTGCATACTTTGTCTGCGTTTTTTGGATCGACAAAACCTTCCGATTGCATCATATACAACTCTTCCTTAAGGAAACAATTAAGGAACACTGTTTTGACATCCATCTGCCAGATTTCATAATAAAAAAATGCAGCTATTGCTAACATGATTTTGACGGAGTTAAGCATCGCTACGGGTGACAAAGTCTCATCATAGCCAACTCCTTGAACTTGTGAAAACCCTTTGCAACAAGTCGAGATTTATAGACATCGACATTACCGTCTGCGTACATCTTCCTCTTAAAGATCCATTTGTTCTGAATAGCCTTCAGACCATTAGGTAATACTTCCAAAGTCCACACTTTTTTCATACATGGATCCTATCTCGGATTTCATGGCCCCTAGCCATTTGTCGAAATCTCGGCCCACCATCGCTTCTTCATAGCTCCTATGTTCATTGTTGTCCAACAACATGACCTCCAATATAGGATTACCGTACCACTAAGGAGTTGTACGCGTCCTTGTCGAGCTACGAGGTTTGGTAGTGACTTGATCTGAAGCTTCATGATCATCATCATAAGCTTCCTCTTCAACTCGTTTAGGCGTCACATAAACATCTTCCTGTGTCATGCAACTCTCTAACTAAAGTAACAGTTCAGTAACCTCATCAAGTTCTACCTTCCTCCCACTCAATTCTTTCGAGAGAAACTCTTTCTCGAGAAAGGATCCATTCTTAGCAACAAAAACTTTGCCTTCGGATGTGAGATAGAAGGTATACCCAACTGTCTCCTTTGGGTATCCTATGAAGACACACTTATACACTTTGGCATCGACTTATCAGGCTGAAGCATTTTATCATAAGCGTCCCAGCCCCAAACTTTAAGAAACGACAGCTTAGGTTTCTTGACAAACCATAATTCATACGGTATCGTCTCAATAGATTTAGATGGTGCACTATTTAAAGTGAATGCAGCTATCTCTAATGCATAACCCCAAAATGATAGTGGCAAATATGTAAGAGACATCATAGAACGCACCTTATTTAATAAGGTATGATTACGACATACGGACACACCATTACGTTTTGGTGTTCCACGTGGCGTGAGCGGTGAAATAATTCCACACTATCTTAAGTGCATACCAAACTCATAACTCAAATATTCTACTCCATGATCGGATCTGAGAAACTTTATTTTCTTGCGATGATGATTCTCAACTTCACTCTAAAATTGCGTGAAGTTTTCAAACATTTCAGACTTGTGCTTCATCAAGTAAATATATCCATATCTACTGAAATCATCAGTGAAACTAAGAAAATAACGATATCCACTACACGCTTCAATACTCACTGGACTACACACATCAGTATGTATGATTTCCAATAAGTCACTTGCTCGTTCCATTGTACCAGAAAACAGGGTTTTTGTCATCTTGCCCATGAGGCATGGTTCGCATGTATCAAGTGATTCAAAATTAGGTGATTCCAAAAGTCCATCAACATGGAGCTTATTCATGCGTTTTACACCAATATGACCTAAGCGGCAGTGCCACAAGAAAGTGGTGCTATCGTTATTAACTTTGCATATTTTGGCATCAATGTTATAAATATGTGTATCATCACTATCGAGATTCAACAAGAATAAACCATTCACATTGGGTGCATAACCATAAAAGATATTACTCGTATAAATAGAACAACAATTATTTTTTGATTTAAATGAGTAACTGTCTCGCATTAAACAAGATCCACATATAATGTTCATGCTCAACGCAAGCACCAAATAACAATTATTTAGGTTCATAATTAATCCCAATGATAATCGAAGAGCAAGCGTGCCGACGAAAATCCCATCAATCTTGGAACCATTTCCAACGCGCATTGTCTCTTCGTCCTTTGCTAGCCTTCGTTTATTCTATAGTTCCTTTTTCGAGTTACAAATATGAGCAAGAAAACCGGTATCAAATACCCAGGTACTACGAGAGATAGTAAGGTACACATCAATAACATGTATATCAAAAATATACCTTTGTTGACATTGCCAGCCTTCTTATCGTCCAGATACTTGGGTCAATTCTGCTTCTGCTCGCCAGTTCCCTTGCAATAGAAGCACTCAGTCCGAGGCTTGAGTTCAGCCTTGGGTTTCTTCACGGGAGCGGCAACTGGCTTGCCGTTCTTCTTGAAGCTTCCCTTCTTGCCCTTTCCCATCTTGAAACTAGTGGTTTTATTTACCATCAACACTTGATGCTCCTTCTTAATTTCTACTTCCGCGACTTTCAGCATCGCGAACATCTGAGAGATGGACTTGTTCATCCGTTGCATATTACAGTTCATCATGAAGCTTTTGTATCTAGGTGGCAGTGATTGGAGAACTCTGTCAGTGATTCTCTCGGGCGGAAAATCAACTCTCAACTGAGTCAAACGGTTGTAGTACCCAGACATTCTGAGTATGTGCTCACTGACAGAACTATTCTCCTCCATCTTGCAAGCAAATAATTTATCAGAGGTCTCATACCTATTGATCCTGGCATTTTCTTGAAATACAAAATTCAACTCCTGTAACATCTCATATGCTCCCTCGCGTTTAAAGCGCCTTTGAATTCCCAATTCTAAGCCGTACAACATGGCACACTGAACTATCGAGTAGTCATCAACATGCGCCTGCCACACATTCACAACATCCAAAGACGACACTGGAGGGGGTGGCACACCAAGCGGTGTATCAAGGACATACACCTTTTGCGAAGTCGTGAGGATAACCCTCAGATTATAGACCTAGTCCGCATAGTTACTCTCATCATCTTTCTGCTTGGCTTTCTCTAGGAACGCATTAAAATTCAGGGGAGCTACAGCGTGAGCCATTGATCTGCAACATAATTTGCAAAGATAACTTAGAGTATGTTCATGATAATGAGTTCAATTAATCATATTATTAAAGAACTCCCACTAAAATAAACATCCCTCTAGTTGTCCGAGTGTAACATGATCCAAATCCACAAACCCAAGTCCGATCATCACGTGAGATGAGGTGGTTTCAATGGTGACCATGTCCATGTTGATCATATATATTATATGATTCATATTCGACCTTTCTATCTCCTGTGTTCCAATGCCATGTTTGTACATGCTAGGCTCGTCAAGTTTAACCCAAGTGTTCTCCATATGCAAAACTGGCTTACACCCGTTGTATGCAAACATGGAGTCTATCACACCCGATCATCATGAGGTGCTTCGAAACAACAAACCTTCGCAACGGTGCACACTTGGGGAGAACACTTTATCTTGAAATTTTAGTGGGGAATCATCTTATAGTGCTACCATCGTCCTAAGCAAAATAAGACGCATAAAGGATAAAAATCACATGAAAATCATATAAGTGACATGATATGTTCATCATCATATTATGCTTTTGACCTCCATCTCCAAAGCACCGACATGATCTCCATCGTCACCGGCATGACACCATGATCTCCATAAGCATGATATTAATCACCGTGTCGTCATGTGGATGTCGCGCCAACTATTTCTTCTACAACTATTGCTAACTCATAGCTATAAAGTAAAGCAAAAGGCACAAATAAATTAAAGACAACCTTATGGCTCCACCCGGTTGTCGTACTCATCGACATGCAAGTTGTGATAATCTATATAAAACATGATCATGTCATACATCACATATATGACATCATGTCTTTGACCATATCACATCAGAACATGCCCTGCAAAAAAAAGTTAGACGTCCTTCTATCTCTATGGGAAACTAGCAAGAACCATTCTTACCTATGCAAAGCCACAACGGTGATATTCAAATTGATATTTAACCTTCTATAAGGACCACCTCTGTCGAATCTGATTCAACTGAAGTGTGAGAGACCGACACCCGCCAGCTATCTCTATGCAACCTAGTTACAAGTCAGTCGGTAGAACTGGTCTCTTGTACGTGGACAAGTAAGGTTGGTCCGAACCACATCATCCCACAATACCGCCGAATCAAAATAATAATAAGGAACTAAGTGATATGTCTACAATGTATCAATAATTTATGAAGTATTCATGCCATATTCACCCATGTTTACAATATTTTTATATGGTTTTGATGCACTTCATATGATTTTTTTTAAACTAACCCAGACTCACTCTATTTTTAGCACAATTACCATGGTGTTGTTTTTGTGCACAAAATGAAAGTTCTCAGAATCGCTCGAAACTTTTTAATATTTTTTTCTGGAGGAAATAAGCAATATTGTAGCGAAGAACCACCGGATGGGAGCCACTTGTGAGCCACAAGCCAATAGGGCGCCCCTAGGTCAAGCCCTGATGGCTTGCGGGGCCCACCTGGCTCTGTTTAGCATGATTCGAACAGTGAAAATCCTATATATATATATCAAAACCCTCAAAAATAGACGAAGAACTTCCGCTCCTCACCCGTAACTCTCTACATCGATGAAAAACCCATCTGGAGCCTTGATGACCCACAAGTATAGGGGTTCAATTGTAGTCCTTTCAATAAATAAGAGTGTCGAATGCAACAAGGAGCGTAAGGAAATAACAAGCGGTTTTAGCAACATAATTTTTGCAAGCACTGAAATAGCGGTAACAAGTTGTTTGATAGCAAGATAATTGTAACAAGTGACAAGTATCAATAGTAATAATAGCTGCAGCAAGGTAGCCCAATCCTTTTGTGGCAAAGGACAGGCGAGAACAGATTCTTATAATAGGCAAAGCATTCTTGAGGTCACACAAGAATTTAATCTAGTCACTTTCGTCATGTTCGGTTAATTCATGTTCGGTACTTTGATAATTTGATATGTGGGTGGATCGGTGCTTGGGTGATGTTCTTAATAGAACAAGCCTCCCACTTATGATTAACCCTCTTGCAAGCATCCGCAACAACAAGAAAAGTATTAAGAATAAATTCTAACCATAGCATTAAACATAGGGATCCCAATGAGCCCCTTATGGAATAGTGCAAAAACCGGGGTTTAAGTTTCTGTCACTCTCACAACACATCATTTAATTACTACTCCACAATGCATTCACTTAGGCCCAAATATGGTGAAGTGTTATCTAGTCGACATTCACACTACACCACTAAGGGAATCATGATGTCTACTACACAACATTCTTCTTGTAGACTCGTGTTGGGCCTCCAAGCGCAGAGTTTTGTAGGACAATAGCAAGTTTCCCTCAAGTGGATGACCTAAGGTTTATCAATCCGTGGGAGGCATAGGATGAAGATGGTCTCTCAAGCAACCCTGCAATCAAATAACAAAGAGTCTCTTGTGTCCCCAACACACCCAATACAATGGTAAATTGTATAGGTGCACTAGTTCGGCGAAGAGATGGTGATACAAGTGTACTATAGATGGTAGATATATGTTTTTGTAATATGAAAATATAAAAACAACAAGGTAAAAAATAGTAAACAACGAGAAAAACATTGTATAAATGCTTGGAAACAAGTCCTAGGGTCCATACTTCACTATTGCAAGTTCTCCCAACAATACTAACATAGTTGAATCATATATAAATCCCTCACGTGCGACAACGAGTTCACTCCAAAGTCACAAATGGCGGAGAACAAACGAATAAATTATTGTACGGTACAAAACCACCTCAAAGTTATCTTTTCCAATCAATCTTATGAGTTATCCCTATAAGTGTCACAAACAGCCCTAAAGTTCGTACTAAAATAACACCTTAAGATACACATCAACCAAAACGCTAATGTCACCTAGATACTCCAATGCCACCACAAGTACCCATGGGCTTTATTATATGATATGCACCACATAATTTCAGATTCATCATGTTCAATCCAACACAAATAACTTCCAAGAGTGCTCCAAAATTTCTGCCACGGAGTCAAGACAAAAACATGTGCCAACCCCTATGCATAGATTCCCAAGGTCACGGAACTCGCAAGTTGACCACCAAAACATACATCAAGTGGATCAATAGAACACCCCATTGTCACCACGAATATCCCATAGCAATACATACACCAAGTGTTCTCAAATCCTTAAATACCCAGTCCGATAATAAAACTTCAAAGGGAAAACTCAATTCATCACAAGAAGATAGAGAAGGGAAAACTCCATATGATTTATCTATATCAATAAATCTCATGATACATCAAGATCGTGCCATCTTAAGAACCTGAGAGAGAGAGATAAAACACATAGCTACTGGTGCATACCCTCAGCCCGGAGGGTGAACTACTCCCTCCTCATCATGGTGACCGTCGGGATGATGAAGATGTTCTCCGGTGATGGTTTCCCCCTTTGGCAAGGTACCAAAACGGGCTCTCAATTGGATTTTGATGGCTCTGGAGGCTTTCCGCGGAGGAACTCCCGATCTAAGTTTATTTTTGTAGGTTTGGGTATTTATATGAGTACTTAGCGTTGGAATCACGTGAGGAAGGTTCCCAAGCAGGTCACAAGCCACAGGGCCACGACCACACGAGGTCGTCATGCCTGGCAGGCTTGTGACCTCCTGATCCACTTCCTCGCCCAACTCTTCGCTCGAGTATTTTTATATTTTCCAAAAATATTCTCCGTAAATTTTCAGCCCATTCTGAGAACTTTTATCTTTGCACAAGAACGACATCATGGTTGTGTTGAAAACATCATCAATCCGGGTTAGTTCTAATAAAATCATACCAAAATCATATAAAATTGTTGTAAACAGGGCATGAATACTTCATAAATTATAGATACGTTGGAGACGTATCAAATCACAACATTTACATCATCAAAATATCGAACGAATATCAACTTCACATGACTACTTGAAAGATGACTTCTCCCGTTGCCTCAAGAACAAATGTAACTACTCACAAGGAATGAACATGCTCATTATCAGAGAGTTATTAAATAGCATATTGGATCTTAACATTCGATCTTCCAGCAAATAAACCATAAAGCATCAACTACAAGATGTAATCAACACTACTAGTCACACTCCATGTACCAATCCGAGGTTCCAGTACAAGATTGAGCGTAAGAGATGAACTAGGGTTTTGAGAGGAGATGGTGCTGACGAAGATTTTGATGAAGATTGGCCTCCCAAAGATGAGAGGGTTGTTGGTGATGACGATGGCCTCGATTTCCCTCTTAGGGAGGAAGTTCCTCTGGCGGAATCGCTCCGCCGGAGGCCAAAAGTGCTCCTGCCTAGGTTCCGCCACGAGACGGCGGCACTTTGTCTCGAAAGTCCTCCTCTTATTGTTTTTTAGGTTAAAAGGGAATTTATACTAGAAGATGGTCGCTAGAGGTGGGCCAGGGGGCCCACTAGACGTTAGGCCGCGCTAGGGGGGCTAGTGTGCCTTGGTGCCTAGTGGGTGCCTGGTAGCACCACTCTGGTACTTCTTGGCTCCAGTATTTTTTGTTTATTACAAAATAAGTCTCTGTAAAGTTTCAGCCCATTTGGAGATGTGCAGAATAGGTATCTCCAATGTAGCTTTTTCAGGTCCAGAATTCCATCTCCCGGCATTCTCCCTCTTGATGTAAACCTTGCATATTATGAGAGAAAAGGCATTGTAATTACTCCACCAAGTGGCGAATTACATAAAAACATTATAAATAACTGTGACAAAACATGATGCAAAATGGATGTATCAACTCCCCCAATCTTAGACCTCACTTGTCTTCAAGGAAAGACGATAACAAAAATCATGTCCACATGCTTTGAGAGAAAGGTGTCGATAAAACAAAATACAGACATAGCAGCATCATGCTCATTATTATAAAAACTTCATAAAATACTTCATCACAACATTTTCATCGTGTAAATTTCATCAAAAATACTTCTTAGAAACAAGTAGCAATTCATCACAATATCAAAGTATAAAGCATAAACTCTATGGAAAACTAACAAACTATGTTTTCAGTTAACTTTGCAACACAATTCATCATACTTTCATGAAGGGGCACATAGCAGAGCTTTTAAGCAAGTACACATACTCAAACATCATTTTGTCTTCTATGATTGCGAACACTCACCGCATATATAAGAGCAAAAGGTTTCAACCGGACACATAGAAATCTAGGGGATTATAGTGTCGCATCCCAACATATTCACCTCAAGGGTGATGTCAACAATAATAACTCATGACCATCCACATTCAGCCGGATATATATGTCTAGATCTTTCCCCACCACATGATGCTTGCCAAGGAGAAGATAAAGGGGAGTAGAGGAGAATACTTTGACTCTTGCATAAAAGTAAATACATAAAGGTAAAAGATAGGCCCTTCACAGAGGGAAGCAGAGGTTGTCATGCACTATTTGGTTGTATGTCAAATCTCTTAGTGCAAAGGAATGTTATGTTATATTGCCCCTTATGATGGCAACCTTTATTATGCAGTCCGTCTCTTTTATTATTGCCATCACAAGTTTGTACAACACTTAATTTCCCTTACACTAAATGATCAAACACGTTTAGAAGCAATTTTTATTGCTTTGTGTACCGATGATAACTTACTTGAAGGATCTTACTCAATCCATAGGTAGGTATGGTGGACTCTTGAAACATGGATTTGGTTTTAAGGTTTTGGACGCACAAGTAGTATCTCTACTTAGTGCGGAGTTTTGGCTAGCAAAGATATTGGGCAAGCACCGCATGTTAAAGGATCTATAACAATACAACTTCTATGTGAATGTGAACAAGCATAAATCATTATGTTGTCTTCCTTGTCCAACATCAACAGTTTTGGCATATTGTAATTCATGGGGGTTCACAGTCATAAAAGATGTCATGCATAGTGTATTTGCATGTAAATATTCTCTTCCCTTATTAATTCATTCATGTGTTGCATCACCGACCAATGCTATGTTTGTCAACCTTCAATTTTTTTACCACTTATACCTTTCCTTATGTGATGTCACTACTTACTATAAGATTAGCAGATGATATTTTTCATTATTTTCCTTTATTTTTATTTCAGCAAGAAGGTAAAGAAGCAAAACGCAAACTAAACTTTATTATATAACTCTCACTTGATTACATTGATAGGTAGATAGATCACGAAACTAGCACCCACAAGAAAGGATCAAACTAAACTTTTACTTGACTAAATCAAGAAATAACTAAAGATAGAACTAAGATGGATAAAGATAATAAGAGTGATGGTGATACGATACCGGGGCACCTCCTCCTAGCTTGGCACAAGCCAAGGTGAGTGCCCATACTCGTGTACTCGAGTCTCCTTCTATGGTGATGAAGATGGAGGTGATGGTATAGATGATGATGTAGCATCATAGTGTAGCCTCAAGAGGTTATCCACGTGTTGAATAACGCTCGAGAGATTGATGACTTGGAGCTTTAACAAAATATTTTCAGGAGTAAGATATTTATTCTGAACACAAACCGCTTCGAAGGCTCTAAAGGCTACGATTTCGGTAGGGGTGAGATGGTTATAATTGGCTTGGAGGTAACCTTCTTCCCCCTCTTCTTTTGGTGGCATGTCCTGCCCTTTTTCTAGAGCTAAATCCCCCTTGACTTCTTTGCCGTTGTTCTCCTTGGTGTCTCCTACTGGTTCCTCCTCATTCAGTTCCATCTTCATTAGCAAAGCATCCTCTTCTACGAGGTTGGAGGAGGCAAAAGACATGATGCCCGGCTTGATAGTTGTGACAGAAAAACAACATGAAACAAGAACACGGGATTTCTCCCTGGTACTAGGGTCAAATGACCGGGAGATATATATAGAGAATTTTTATACAAGGAGACACGTGTCCCACAAGAAAATAGAGCCAAGAAGGTGCCCAAGGGGCCCACTAGACATGAGGTCGCACCAGGGGGGTTGGCGCGCCCTGGTGCCTAGTTGGCACGTGGGTTGCCTTCCCATGTGTTTATCAATTTCCTATTTTTTTCGAATATTCCAAAACCGACGAAAAATATTTTTGCGGATTTTCCTAGTCCGTTTACTTACCATATCTCATACCTCTTCCTTTTAAGGGTTCTTGAGTGTTCTCAGAGGTCTCCTTAATGTGCTCCTCCGGTGTCATGGTTTGGATAATATTTGTTTCAACATTAATTGGTGTACCTGAAATATAACGCTTCATTCTTTCTCCATTCACCACCTTCGGATTAGTGCCTTCGGGGTTATTGATCTTAATAGCTCGAGAACCATAAACTTCTTCAATGATTTATGGCCCTTCCCATTTGGAGAGAAGTTTTCCTGCAAAAAATATAGGACGAGAATTGTCTAGTAGAACATATTCATCAACTTTAAATTCTTGCTTTTGGATTCTTTTATCATGCCATCTTTTAACTTTTTCTTTGAATAGTTTGGCATTTTCATAGGCTTGGGTTCTCCATACATCTAATGAGTTAATATCAATTAACCTCTTTTCACCAGCAAGTTTGAAATCAAAATTGAGTTCTTTAATTTCCCAATAAGCTTTATGTTCTAACTCAAGAGGTAAATGCCATGCTTTCTAATAGACCATTTTATAAGGAGACATACCCATAGGATTTTTATAAGTTGTTTTGTAGGCCCACAATGCATCGTCTAATTTCTTAGACCAATTCTTTCGGTACCTATTGACATTCTTTTGCAATATTAATTTTATTTCTCTATTGGTTAACTCTACTTGACCACTAGACTGAGGATGATAGGGAGATGCAATTCTATGGTTAACATCATATTTAGCAAGCAACTTACGAAAAGCACCTTGAATAAAATGTGAACTACCATCAGTTATTATGTATCTAGGGACCCCAAAACATTGGAAAATAACTTCCTTAAGCATTTTAATAGAGGTGGTATGATCAACACTATTGGTTGGAATAGATTCTACCCATTTAGTGACATAATCAAGAGCAACCAAAATATTTGTATACACATTAGGGGAAGGAAAATGTCCCATATAATCAAATCCTCAAACATCAAATAGTTCAATAACAAGTGAATAATTCATAGCAATTGCTTGACATCTACTAATATTACCAATTCTTTGACATTCATCAGAAGAGAGGACAAATTTGTGAGCATCTTTGAAAAGAGTAGGCCAATAAAATCCAGACTGTAATACCTTGTGTGGAGTTCTATCTCCCGCATGGTGTCCTCCATAAGCCTCCGAGTGACACTGCAATAGCGGTAAGAAGTTGTTTGATAGCAAGATAATTGTAACAAGTGATAGTTAGCAATAGTAACAATAGGTGAATCAAGGTATCCCAATCCTTTTGTGGCAAAGGATAGTCCAGAACAGATTCTTATAATAGGCAAAGCTTTCTTGAGGGCACACGGGAATTTCATCTAGTCAGTTTCGTCATGTTGGGTTAATTCGTGTTCGCTACTTTGATAATTTGATATGTGGGTGGACCGGTGCTTGGGTGTTCTTCTTACTTGAACAATCCTCCCACTTATGATTAACCCTCCCGCAAGAATCCGCAACTACGAGAAAAGTATTAAGAATAAATTCTAACCATAGCATTAAACATAGGGATCCAAATCAGCCCCTTACGGAATAGCACATAAACTTGGGTTTAAGTTTCTGCCACTCTCGCGACCCACCATTTAATTACTACCCCACAATGCACTCCCTTAGGCCCAAAGATGGTGAAGTGTTATGCAATCGGCATTCACATAGCACCATTAAGGGAATCACAACATTCACATTGGCACAATACCGATTGAACATCAACTTCACATGACTACTTGCAACATAACTTCTCATGTGGCCTCATGAACAAAAGTAACTACTCACAAGTGATAAACAAGCTCATGATCAGAGATGTATTAAATAGCATATTGGATCTGAACATATGACCTTCCACCACATAAACCATAAAGCATCAACTACAAGATGTAATCAACACTACTAGTCACACCCCAGTTATGAATCCAAGGTTTCGGTACAAGATTAGTGCAAGAGATGGACTAGGGTTTTGAGAGGAGATGGTGTTGATGAATATGTTTATGAAGATTGGCCTCCCTAAGATGAGAGGGTTGTTGCTGATGACGATGGCGTCGATTTCCCCATTCGGGAGGGAAGTTCCCCTGGCAGAAACGCTCTGCTGAAAGGCAAAAGTGATCATCACGAGGTTCTGCCTTGAGATAGTGGCGCTTCGTCCCGAAAGTACTCCTCTGATTTTTATTTCAGGTTAAAAGGGAATTTATACCAAAAGATGGTCGCCACAGGTGGGCCAGGGGGCCCACTAGACATCATGCCACGCTAGGGGGGCTGGCGCGCCCTGGTGCCTATTGGGCGCCTGGTAGCCCCCTTTGGCACTTCTTTTCTCCAGTATTTTTAATTATTCCATAATAAATCTTTGTAAAGTTTCCATCATTTGGAGATGTTGCGGAATAGGTATATCTGACGTAGCTTTTTCAAGTCGAGAATTCCATTTGTCGGCTTTCTCCCTCTTGATGTGAACCTTGAATATTATGAGAAAAAAGGCATTATAATTACTCCACCAAGTGGCAAAATGCATAAAACACTAAATAACAGTAGAAAAACATGATGCAAAATGGACGTATCAAGCCATTCTAGTACCCTCCCAGAAATAGTAAATCATCTCCGGTGGCCATCTTCATCATCCCAGCGGAGGCCATGATGATGTGACATCCCCGATTTTGTTCGTACGCTAAACATACAGGCAATGAGTTCTACCAAGATTAGGGTCTCATGGGAAGATGTTACCACACAACTCTAGAAAAAAAAATTTCATACAAGCTTCACAATTGGAGCAAGGGGCCTCCAGGGCTCGAATACAGAAGCTCAAGAAACACACGAGTCAGCGGAAGCAAAAACATGAGAGAATAGACATAAAACAAGGAAATGCCTTAGAGAAGGCTAGCACAAAAGATACACAGATCGAACGAGGCGAGGCCTCTTGGCTGGGAGCCTCCTGAACTACTACTCATGGTTGTTAGCAGCCTCCACGTAGTAGTAGGCACCATCGGGGTAGCAGACGTCGGTCGCGGGATACACCATCTCCTAGGCTCCATCATTTGGTCGTGACAATCGTATCAAGGTGAAAAGGGGGAGCAAATCAACGGCGAGTACTCATCCAAAGTACTAGCAAGACTGACACCAGAACTATGCAAATATGCATCAGTATCAAGGGAATGGGGTTATATCTGGACAGATTGCAGCAATACGAGAATAGAGAGAAGGGACTAGTCCTATCAAAGACTAGCATCGTTAGTGTCTTGCAACATTAGAAGAGAGTAGAGAAATAAAACAAATATAGTCATATTGTTACAGCAAAATTAATTTAAGTCACGCCGAGAGATTCTTCCTCGACTCCCTGCGGGAAAGCAATCTTGGAGCCAAACATTCCACTTAAGTAACAATTCTAGTTGTATTAGATCGGGATAGAATTCCAAGTCATCCTGTAATCATGGACACTGCTATTTGAATAGTTAATTTTCGTCCTAGCAGGGGTGCACCAAATTACCCAACACACTTGATAAATTCTAGCCGCACACACTTTCCTCGGTCATGCCCGGCCTCGGAACATCAAAACGTTGCACCCCTACCTAGGTTCAACACAGAGGCTAGTCTAACAGTCTAAATTCTAAGCTTGGAGGGTCATGGGCCCATCACTCTTTGCACTCCTGCATGATGTGAGGACGGCCAAGGTCACTATTGGCACCTCTTATACAAAAACAATGCTTATGTGGACCACTCGGGCGTGCACTACTCCATTGCTGACGTCTGAAGAACTTCACCTGATACTACGATGTCGAGTACCCATAACATCTCCCACATGAACGTTAGTGCGAAAAGGTCTACGACCAACTCAGATCAAATACACAAATCCCATTAGCATTTTCATTAACACTGTGACGACGATCAACAATCCATGATATGTGGTCCTGTCGCCCCGTCTCGAGGATGTGCGGCGAGGGCCAAGAATGCGTGGCCACGTCTCATCACATACACGCGGGAATCCACCTGCAAGTAACTGTGTGGTTGTAACATCAGAGGGATCCGAGGTATCCCCCTCCATGGATTTCGAATGATGTAACCATCAAGGCGACCAGGGAGGAATCACCCTCGATGGTCCATGCTTGAGGGGTTGTACAACACAACCATTATCAAAGGTGGTGAAGGAGGAATCAGCCTCCATAAACCACCGCCGGTTAACTATGTTGGAAATAGGCCCTAGAGGCAATAATAAAATGGTTATTATTATATTTACTTCTTCATGATAATTGTCTATTGTTCATGCTATAATTGTATTAACCAGAAATTGTAATACATGTGTGAATACATAGACCACAACATGTCCCAAGCGACCCTTGATACATCTCTGTCGTATATACTTTTCCAAACTCTTTTTCCCTTGTTTTGGACTCTAATTTGCATGATTTGAATGGAACTTACCCGAAGTGACGCTTTTTTCAGAAGAATTGCCATATTGTTGTTTTTGTACAGAAATAAAAGTTCTCGGAATGTCCTGAAAATTTACGGAGATTTTTTCTGGAACAAAAGAAAAATATCTGTGCAAAGATCCACGTGAGGGGGCGTGCGAGTGGGCCACAAGCCCACAGGCCGCGGCCACCCCCTATGGTCGCGCCGTGCAGGCTTGTGGGGCCCACGTGGCACTACCACCCCCAATCTAAGCTCTATATCTTCCGTTTCGCCTAGAAAAAAATCAGAGAGAAGGTTTTATCGCGTTTTGCGATACGGAGGCGCGGCCACATCATGTTCTTCATCTCGAGGGCAGATCTGGAGTCCGTTTCGGGCTTCGGAGACGGGAAATCGTCGCCATCGTCATCATCAACCTTTCTCCATCGACAATTCCATGATGCTCTTCATCGCTCGTGAGTAATCTCATCGTAGGCTTGCTGGACGGTGATGAGTTGGATGAGATCTATCATGTAATCGAGTTAGTTCTTAACGGGGATTGATCCCTAGTATCCACTATGTTCTAGATTGATGTTGCTACTACTTGGCTATGCTTATTGCTTGTCACTAGGGCCCGAGTGCCATGATTTCAGATCTGAACCTATTATGTTGTCACGAATATATGTGTGTTTTAGATCCTATCTTGCAAGTTGTAGTCACCTACTATGTGTTATGACCCGGCAACCCCGGAGTGACAATAGATGGAACCACTCCCGGAGATGACCATAGTATGAGGAGTTCATGTATTCACCGCGTGTTAATGCGTTGGTCCGGTTCTTCATTAAAAGGAGAACCTTAATATCCTGTAGTTTCCATTAGGACCCCGCTGCCACGGGAGGGATGGACAATAGATGTCATGCAAGTTCTTTTCCCTAAGCACGTATGACTACATACGGAATACATGCCTACATTAGATTGATGAATGAGAGCTAGTCACATATCTCTCTGTGTTATAGCTGTTACATGATGAATCACATCCGTCACACTCATCCATCAGCGATCCACTGCCTAGGAGTCTTCTACTACTGGTTCTCGCTACGTTACTTTGCCTAGGCTTGTCCCTTGCTACAAAATGGATTGGGCCACTTTGCTGCTGCTGTCACTACTGCTGTTACTTGTTGCTTTGCTGCTGTTGTCACTATTGTTGTTACTTGTTACCTTGTTGCTGCTGCTACTACTGTTCCTTGCTACTTCGACGTTACTTGTTGCAAGACTTTGTTGGCGCTAACATCCCGTCAACAAGGCTTTTTCTGGCGCCGTTGCCGGGGATTGTCAAAGCTTTTTCTGGTGTCGTTGCTATCATACTACCTTGCTACTGATACTTTGCTTGCAGACACTAATCTTTCAGGTGTGGTTGAATTGACAACTCAGCTGCTAATACTTGAGAATATTCTTTAGCTTCCCCTTGTGAGCGAATCAATAAATTTGGGTTGAATACTCTACCCTCGAAAACTGCTGCGATCCCATACGCTTGTGGGACATCAAGCCTCTAGTAGACTAGCTCGTTGATCAATAGATGGTCATGGTTTCCTGACCATGGACATTGGATGTTATTGATAATGGGATCACATCATTAGGAGAATGATGTGATGGACAAGACCCAATCCTAAGCATAGCACAAGATCGTGTAGTTCCCCTGCTAGAGCTTTTCTAATGTCATGTATCATTTCATTACACCATGAGATTGTGCAACTCCCGGATACCGTAGGAATGCTTTTGGTGTATCAAACGTCACAACGTAACTGGGTGATTATAAAGGTGCACTACGGGTATCTTTGAAAGTGATTGTTGGGTTGTACGAATCGAGACTGGGATTTGTCACTCCATGTCACGGAGAGGTATCTCTGGGCCCACTCAGTAATACATCATCATAATGAGCTCAATGTGACTAAGGAGTTAGCCACAGGATCACGTGTTATGGAACGAGAAAAGAGACTTGCCAGTAACGAGATTGAACAAGGTATAGGGATACCGACGATCGAATCTCGGGCAAGTATCAATACCGGTAGACAAAGGGAATTGCATACGGGATTGAGTGAATTCTTCACATCATGGTTCCTCCGATAAGATCATCGTGGAATATGTGGGAGCCAACATGGGTATCCAGATCCCGTTGTTGGTTATTTGCCGAAGTGGTGTCCCGGTGATGTCTGCATGGTTCCCGAACCCGTAGGGTCTACACACTTAAGGTTCAGTGACGAGTTGTAAAGTGAATTGTATATGTGGTTACCCAAGGTTGTTCGGAGTCCCGAATGAGATCCCGGACATCACGAGGAGTTCCGGAATAGTTCGGAGGTGAATATTTATATATGGAAAGTATAGTTTCGGTCAACGGAAAGGTTTCGAGGTTTATCGATATTGTATCGGGACCACCGAAAGTGTACGGGGGGTCCACCAGGAGGGTCCACCATAGGGGTCCCAAGGCGGCTAGGGCAAAACCCTAAGGCGTGGGGCTGCCTCCCTCCAACTTGGGAGGCAAGCCACCCCTAGGGCTGCCGCCGCCCTCTCCCAGGGTTCCCTAGGGTAGCCGGCCCCCTCTCCCATCCTTCCTATAAATAGTGGGGGTTTGGTAGGGTTGCAGATACCCCTGAAACTCTCCCCTTTGCGCAACCCTACCTCTGCACTTCTCCTCCTCCGCGGTGCTTGGCGAAGCCCTGTCGGAGAACCACAAGCTCCACCGCCACCACGCCGTCGTGCTGCCGGAGCTCTCCCTTAACTTCTCCTTCACCCTTGCTGGATCAAGAAGGAGGAGACGTCCCCGGGTTGTAGGTGTGTTGAACGTAGAGGCACCGTCCGTTCGGTGCTTGGATCGAATCGCCGCAAGTACGATTCCGTCAACCGCGTTCATAGTAATGCTTCCGCTTTGCGATCTTGAATGGTATGAAGATGCTCTCCCTCACTCGTTCCTAGCATCTCATACATTGATCTTGGTTACACGTAGGAATTTTTTTGAATTATTACTACGTTCCCCAACAAACTACACTACAGAGCTAACATCAGGAGTACGTATCGAGGTGTCACCCTCGGTACCCGATAGTAGCTATGTAGAGTCGTACAACAAGGGGGTGTGAGTGATGTGACGGGTCTTGGCTCGTCGAGTAGTTGCTCAGGACTTCAATAATAAAGCGGTGGAAACTGGGACTAAGGGGGTCAATGGGGATCACCGAGCTGTCTATACTAAGCATTCAACATACATCACAATATAATAGTAGTGTATCAAAAAATAGGCTATGCATCAGAATAGGAGCTATCTACAACAACAACAAAAATATAATGCAAGCATAAGGGATAAAGAACGGGCGATACAGAAATGATCAAGGGGGTTGATTGCCTTGTTGCTCTCATGCAAAAGGCTGGTCGTCAAGAGGGTAGTCGTACCCGGCAGCAACGTCAGGGTCGACGTCTATCGGCGAGAAGAGGGGAAACAAACTACAAATAACAACAAACAGGTGCATCATGATGCATGACATGGCAACATGCAGTGCTAGGCATGAGCTAACGCACTACTACACGTTATGAACGAATCGGGAAAATATCTCACGATATTTTCTAGGTCTCTCTCTACTATCGAACAAGCAAAACGATGGAAAAGTTACATGTTCTTTATTCTAGGGGCACGCACACATGAACGGAGAGCATATTCGGGATCATCTCATTTTTCTGATCAACTTTCATGTACAAAACATTTCCATCCGAGTTGTAGATTATTTTATATTAATTTTCAATGTTTTATTATTATTCCAAAATTAAATAAATTTAATTTAATTTAAAATACCAATTATGACATCAACATGATGTCATGTTGACATAAACAGTCAGTAGTCTTGTTGACTCGACAACTAACTAGTGGGTCCTACATGTCATTGACTACTAATTAACTAACAAAATTTATTAAACAAATGAGGTATAATTAACCTAATTAATTCCTTCAGTATTTTTTAGTTAATTAGGCAAATTAATCAGGGTTAATCAGGTCAACTAATTAATGATTATTTAATTACTTAATTAATTTAATATTATTATTATCCATTTATATATATAATTTTATCTCTCTTTTTAAACTAAACCGTTCAATGGGGGGGCTTGGGCCCCATTCGTCAACCATGGTTGGTTGGGTTAATCCCCACTAACTAAATCGGCAACGAGGGTGTGGCCGAGGCCATGCCATGCCCGAGGGGGCTAGTGGGGGCTGCGAGTGGTGGTACCGAGGGGGTAGTGTGGTGGCGACTAGAGGCTGAAGGGCGATGCGATGGTGGCCACGACCGGCATGCAACGACGAACGACGGAGCACAATGACGGGCAGCAGGCGGCACATAGGCGGGGGTGTCGACCATGTGGGGCGACGACCGGCGTGGCGAGGCAGAGCCATGGGGAGGCATGGGTGCGCGGGCACCGGACGGGGCCAGGGGGGTCACCGGAGCGAGGGGCGCAGTGACTGCCGGACGGGGGGCGGGGGGGGGGAGGAAAGGAAAGTGGGGGCTCCTAACATGCGGTGTAGTGGGGCAGTGAGCTCGGGGAAAGGCGAAGGAGGAGCCGCCAGGGAGGATGGCGCAGCGAGGCGACTCCGACGATGGCCTGCGGGGACCGCTCGGGCACCAGAGCGGCTGATGGCCGACGAGGAGGCCGGGAGGGCGTCGAGAGGGGCGTATCTGGTCGGGGCGCGAGGGAGAATAGCCACCGGGGGGCTTGGATTGAGGGGGAGGAAGTGGGGTGACTATGGGATTTAGGGTTAGGGGTTCTTTTATACCCCGAAGGCGGTGTGGGCCGGTGGGCTGGCTGGGCTGGGCCGGCCACTTGGGCCGAGGCCCAACAAGATGGGGGTTTAATTTTCTTTTCTATTTTTTTCAGTTTTCTATTTATTTTAGCCACAAAATACTTTTGTTAAGATATGGAACTTAGTCGATTATGCTTAATTCTATTTATGGCACTACCACAAAGATTGAGGGTCTTTGGAAATCATTTGAAAATTGCTAAAAATCAAAAAAGGACTTTTAATAATTGTTTTAGCCACTCATAAATTGTTTTAGAGGCACTAAACACCTTAGAATAATGTGGGTTGCAATTTTAGAAATGCCTAGCGAATATTTGAAACCTAAGCATGATTTTTGATTACTAATTTGTCAAACTTTTAAATCCACTTTCCAAATGAATTTGAATTGCAAGAAAATGAATTAGGGTTTGATTCCACAAGTGATCATACTTGGATTAGCAAAATGGATTAGCTTAATCCCCATGTTACTATAGCTTGATTACAAATATTACTCTAGCATAATGTGAGGATGTCACAACTCTCCCCTACTACTAGAAATTCTCATCCTGAGAATTAATAGGTAGGAGGAAAAAAGCTCGGGGTATTCATCATGAAGATGATCCTCGCGTTCCCAAGTGGCTTCCGCTTCAGAACGATTTGACCATTGCACTTTAAGGAACTTGGTTACATTGTGACGAGTCTGACGTTCAGTGTGATCGAGAATGCGAACCGGATGCTCTTCATAAGAGAGGTCTTGTTGCAGCTCAAGAATATCATGATCCACTGCTTGGACGGGATCCTTGAAGCAGTGGTGGAGCTAAGACACATGGAATATATCGTGAACCTGAGAAAGGTTTGACTGTAGCTCCAATTGATAATCCACTTTACAACATCTTCTGAGAATAGTGAACGGACCAATATAGCGAGGAGCTAGCTTGCCCTTGATCCCAAAAGAGTGTGCACATTTCATTGGTGTGACTCGAACATAAGCCTTTTTGCCAGGTTGATAGAACATATCTTGTTGATTACAGTCATACTAGATTTTCTGACGAGACTGGGGAGCCTTCCGTTTCTCATGAATAATGCGGACTTGATCTTCGGCATGTTGGATAACATCCGGACCAAAGAGTGAACTTTCCCCAGTTTCTAACCAATTCACAGGAGTTCGACACCTTCGTCCATCAACACTTCAAAGGGGACCATCTTCAGACTAGCTTGATAGGTATTGTTGTAGGAGAACTCGGCATACGGGAGAGATTCCTCCCATTTCCTACCGAAATAAATGACACAAGCTCGAAGCATGTCTACGAGAATTTGGTTGACTCATTTAACTTTTCCTTGGGATTGAGGGTGAAATGTGGTGGTGAAGGACAAATGAGGTCCCATAAATTTCTAAAAACTTTCCCAGAATTTTGAAGTGAACAAGATGCCACGGTCTAAGCTGATTACCAAGGGAATACCGTGAAGTGAAACAGTTCTGGACAAACATAGGTCTGCCAGCTGACTAGTAGTGATTGTTTCTTTGACTGCCAAAAAATGTGCAACTTTGGAGAGTCGGACATTGAGAACAAGAATAGCATCATTACCCTTCTTCAATCTGGGAAAATGAGTGACAAAATAGAGATATGTTGCATAGTTCCAACATGCTTTTGATGTTCTGCTTTGATTCGCCGGCGAATATCACATTCTGCACCATAGCGTGCAATGTCTTGTTTCATATTGACCACCAGAATCTTTGACGGATGTATTGTTGGAAATATTCCCTAGAGGCAATAATGAATTAGTTATTATTATATTTCTTTGTTCATGATAATAGTTTATTATCCATGCTATGATTATATTGGTTGGAAGCTCAAATACATGTGTGGATACATAGACAATACACTGTCCCTAGTAAGCCTCTAGTTGACTAGCTCGTCGATCAAAGATGGTCAAGGTTTCCTGACCATAGACAAGTGTTGTCACTTGATAACAGGATCACATCATTCGGAGAATCATGTGATGGACAAGACCCAAACTATAAACGTAGCATATGATCGTGTCAGTTTATTGTTACTATTTTCTGCATGTCAATGTATCTATTCCTATGACCATAAGATCATGCAACTCTCGGACACCGGAGGAATATCTTGTGGGTTATCAAACGTCGCAACGTAACTGGGTGACTATAAAGATGCTCTACATGTATCTCCAAAGGTGTCTGTTGGGTTGGCATGGATCAAGACTGGGATTTGTCACTCCATGTGACAGAGAGGTATCTCGGGGCCCACTCGGTAATACAACATCACAATAAGCCTTGCAAGAACTGTGATTAAGAAGTTTGTCATGGGATCGTGTATTACGTAACGAGTAAAGAGACTTGCCGGTAACAAGATTGAACTAGGTATAGAGATACCGACGATCGAATCTCGGGCAAGTAACATACCGAAGGACAAAGGGAATAGCATACGGGATTATATGAATCCTTGACATAGAGGTTCAACCGATAGAGATCTTCGTAGAATATGTAGGATCCAATATGGGCATCCATGTACCGCTATTGGATATTGACTGAGAAGTGTCTCGGGTCATGTCTACATAGTTCTCGAACCCGCAGGGTGTGCACACTTAAGGTTCGATGATGTTTTAGTATAGTTGAGTTATATGTGTTGGTGACCGAAGGTTGTTTGGAGTCCTCGATGAGATCACGGATGTCACGAGTTTTTCTAGAATGCTCCGGAAACAAAGATTGATATATAGGAAGTTGTTGGTTGGATTGCGGAAGGTTTTCGGGCATTGCCGGAAATGTACCGGGAGTGACGAATGGGTTCCGGGTCCCCACTGGATGGGCCCACCACACCCCAAGGGGTCCACGTGGGTTTATTGGATGTACAATAAGGTATAATGAGCTGACAAAGTCATCTAAGGAAAGCCCATGAGGAAAAGTGGAAACTCCAAAAGAGGTGGGAAAATAAGGAAGGAGTCCTAATCCAAGTGGGATTGGAGAAGGACTCCTCCCTTCCCCAAGTCGGCCGACCCAAGGAGGCCCTCTTGGCCGGCGCCCTAAGGGCTTGCCCCACCCCTTGGATCCTCCTATATATACTAGAGGTTTAGGTCCGTTTGAGACAAAACTTTGCCACGTGCAACTCAAACCTACACCTCATAGTTCTTCCTCAAGATTAGATTTCTACGGAGCTCGGGCGGAGCCCTACAGGAATAGATCATCACCAACACCAGCGCGCCGTCACGCTGCTGGAGAACTCATCTACTTCTCCGTCTCTCTTGCTGGATCAAGAAGGACGAGATCATCATCGAGCTGTACGTGTGATGAACACGGAGGTGCCGTCCGTTCGGCGCTAGATCGGAACTGATTGTGGGACGGATCGCGAGACGGTTCGTGGGATGGATCGTGGGACGGTTCGAGGGACGGACCGTGAAGACGTACCACTACATCAACCACGTTTATTAACGCTTCCGCTTAGCGATCTAGAAGGTAATGTCACCACTCTTTCAGTGAATGTACTACTCCAGCAAGTTTGAGGTCATGAAGTGGATAATTCTCCTCATGAGCATGCAACTGAAGAGAGGCGTAAGCAATCACTTTGCACTCTTGCATTAACACACATCCTATTCCTTGACGAGAAGCATCACAATATATGACCAAATCCTTTTTATTATCCAGAGGGGCAAGTACTGGAGCATATGTAACTTTGTCCTTTAGTGCGTGGAGACTTTCACAGCATTTTTGTGACCACAC
This sequence comes from Hordeum vulgare subsp. vulgare, assembly GCF_904849725.1. Lineage (NCBI taxonomy): Eukaryota > Viridiplantae > Streptophyta > Magnoliopsida > Poales > Poaceae > Hordeum > Hordeum vulgare. The sequence goes on along the minus strand of NC_058524.1, from coordinate 114,524,323 downwards.
ATACTTAACACCTTTGTGAAGCAGATTGGTTAAGGGATTTGCAATCTTGGAGAAGTTCTCGACGAATTGAAGGCAATAGCCGGCGAGTCCAAGAAAACTTCTGACTTGCTTGACATTCCTTGGGTGAGTCTAGTCCAGAATATCTTGAACTCCTTCGGGGTCAACCGCAATACCATCATTGGTGATCACATGACCAAGGTAAGTCACTTCGTCCAGCCAGAATTCACACTTGGAATACTTTGCGTAAAGCTGATGCTCCCGAAGCTTTTCTAATATAAGACGAAGATATTCGGCATGTTCTTCTTTATTTTTTCAATATACCAGAATATCATCCAAATAAACCACGACAAATTTGTCGCGATAGTCCATGAAGATATAATTCATCAACCAAGAGAAGGTTGCCGGAGCATTGGTTAAGCCGAAGGACATGACGGTGTACTCGTATGAACCATATCGAGTAATGAATCCGATTTTTGGGATATGCTCTTTGCGAACACGGATCTGGTGGTATCCCAACCTCAAATCGAGCTTGGAGAAGACTGAGGAACCAGCAAGTTGATCATACAAATCATTTATCCAAGGAAGAGGATATTTGTTTTGAATAGTGGCTTGATTGATAGGATGGTAGTCTTAAACCAAATGATTTATTCATCCTTCCTGTTAATAAAGAGAGAAGGTGCTCCCTAAGCAGAGGAACTTGGACGAATGAAACCCAGAAGAAGCGAATTGTGAATTTCTTGCTTAAGTTCGAGGAGTTCATGTGGTGGCATTTTATAAGGACGCTTGGTGATAGGAGTGGTACCAGGTACCAAGTCGATGGCAAACTCGATAGCTCGAGCAGGGGAGATCCCTGGAAGTTCTTCTGGGAAGACATCTTGGAATTCCTAGACAATTGGAATGTTTTCGATCCCTTCAAGAGGTGATGCATTCAACGCGTTCAAGGCATATAACCGTGCTTCAGCATCCTGAACGAGATGAGCATGATAGCTTATTATTTCATTTGAAGGGTGTAGGAGGTGGACAGTTTTGGTGGCACAAATGATTGAAGCCGTATGAGCCTTCAACCAGTCCATTCCCAGTATGAGGTCAATGTTGGAAGACTTCAGTAATATGCGAGCGACAAGGAATTCCAATCCTTCAATTTCAACGGGAACATTGGGGCAAACCATGGAAGTTCTCCATTGGCCCGCGGGGGTGTTTACTACTATCAAGATGTTCATCTCCTCGTATTTATTGCCATGCATGAATGCAAAATTTTCTGACATGAAGGAATGTGATGCTCCTGTATCAAACAATACAGAAGTTGGTACCGAGTTAATGTGAAGTGTACCCATCACGGTTGCAGGCTGGTCCTGAGCTTGACCCATCTCAATGTTGTTGGCATGACCACGAACATAAGCTGGCTTGGCATTGTTGTTACGATTCTGATTGTTGTGACAACCAGTTGAGGGAAGTGTTAGTTGATTCTGATTCTGCCTGCAGTCTCGAGCATGGTGACCAGGATGACCACACTTGAAGCACAGTCCGTCCTTAGGACAGGAAGGAGGAGCTCGTGGTGGTGGAGCTGGAAGCCTCAACTGGCTAGCTGGTGAAGGAGGCAGACGATTTGCAGCATATGACGACCTTGGAGAAGGAGCTGGTGCATAGTACATGTTGTGAGGAATCTAGATCTTCCGCTTCTATGCAGATGAGCCCATGTCACGGTTGCACTTGCTGCCATCCTTGTATTCCTGCAGGCCAGTTTCAACTTGAATGGCCTTGTTCACCAAGGTGGCGAAATTAGTATAGTCCTGAACAACGAGTGCTAGCTTGATGTCAGGGTCGAGGCCATCATGGAATTTCTCATGTCTGCGAGCATCGCTTGCAATGTCTTCTTCAACATAGCAGGATAAGTCCAGAAATTCCTACTGATAAGCATTCACAGTCTTGTTACCCTGGACGAGGTTGCGGAACTCAGGCTTCTTCCGGTCCATGATTATGTGAGGAATGTAGTGGGCACGGAAAGAAGCTTGGAACTCCGTCCAAGTGATGATAGTTCTAGCAGGCTGAGAACGCTTGTGACTGTCCCACCATTGAGCAGCAGGACCCTTCAGGAAGTAAGCCGCAAAGTTGACATGGGTTTCCAGGAGAACATTGACAGATTCCAGCACATAAGAGATGTCATGGAGGGAGTCATCAGCATCAAGGGGCTGAGTTGAGCTGCTATAAATTGCATGGTTGAGGCGGCAGAAGTCTTGAAGTGTCATGACTTGCGACTGGTTCAAGTTCGGCCTTGGGAACTGGTCCATGAGCCCTTGCATGAACTGGCGGTTCAGTACAAACTGTTGGATCATCCCAACCCTATATGCAGGGGGTGGGGTGGTGGATTGTCGGCGGCACGACTCAGGCGCCTAGCTGGTCTAACCATCCTGCTAAAATTTAACAGGGGTAGTTTAGCATAATTAATTGCACGTGTATGGAATCATTCATGAAGTAATCAAGAATAACAAAAGGAAAATGCATACATACTTCATAGTAGCCAAGTTTGACATACGGATCCATACATAAGTTCGATTACAGATCATCGACTACAAGTTCGAAATTTGGCAATAACATGGACTAACTAGGTGGCACACAGGCACGCGGTGGAGGGATACAACAACGAGACATGGCGATAATGCTACATCAACGTCGGAGAAGACTCAAACAGATACTCAAAATTTGGCGATAACCTGGACTCACTAGGAGGCATGCAAGCATGCGGTGGAGGGATACAACAACCAGACATAGCAATAATGCTACAACAACGTCGGAGACAGCGACTGAAACCGGGTAGCTGACCATGACCGTGATAGAAGAGCCTAAGGGCAGGATTCTGCATCTCGTTGTGAATCATGTTCAGGTACTGATCCGGAAAGGGGAGTGCAGGTCCATACGAAGGAGTATGACCTCCAACAACACACCACTCGAGGCCCGATGGCAGCTCTGTCTTGCGCGGGTAGATGATGTACTCAGTATGGATCCTCGCGCTGAGTGCTGGCAGGAACTATGTCATCGCGTCGTAAAGACGGGTACGAGTGGCGTACAGCTCAATAGTCAGAGCTCGCAAGGCAAATCCAGCGCCTAAGTGTACTGCACTAGAACCTGTTGGTCATAGCAATGACGCACATAGGGGGTACTGACAACGACGTAGGATCGTTCATTACGCTTCTGAACAAAGGCACTATAGGCACTGAGATCAGATCCAGTCTCATTCCAAGCAGAAGCATACGAGATGTATCTAAATGCAGTCTCCTCCAGGTGAGGGTGCTCTCCACAGAGGTGGGTAATAGCGACATAAGCAGCATCATGGATGGCCATATCAATTGTCACCCCAACTCCGCAGAAGGTATGCACCTCATTGGTGGAGATGTCCTCCCGATCGTAGATGCAAACCTCAGCCTCATACTTCTCCTGGTTAAACTCATGGAAGTCCTCGTACAATGTACTCAAGGTACCATCGATATCCCATCCTAGCCAAGAGGTCGACGAGAATGGCCGGGAACCTAGACACATCGATAGCCATAGTCAGCCGTACGATCTGTCTTGCGGGACGCATGTGAAAAGAACATTCAAGGATGTCAAATGACAGTGTGTGTAATATATTATCATAAGAATAGCAGTAGATAATCGAGGTCTCTAGGTTGATGTGATTACGAGAACCTAATGTTAGAGTTAGCAAAAATCTTTGACCCGAAAGAGAAGAGAGATCACAACCCAGAGTATAGAAGAGGACTAAAAGATACTAATACCTCCTGATTGAGATGTGGGCCCGTTAGCCACACAATAGTGTAAGTAAAAGTTTTTCAAGTCCTAGACTCAACTTCGTCCAAGGAGTTGGAAAGGGGGCTATCTACAAGCATCGACACTGATACCAACTTGTGACGCCCCCGGTTTTTTTCGTACACTAAACATACAGACAATACATACGACCAAGATTAGGGACTCATGGGAGGATATCACAACACAACTCTAGACACAAATAAACATCATACAAGGTTTATATTATGAGCTAGGGGCCTCGAGGGCTCAAATACAGAAGCTCGAGAAACACACGAGTCAATGGAAGCAAAGCATGAGAACAGATATAAAACAAGGAAATGCCTTAGAGAAGGCTAGCACGAAAGATACGTAGATCGAATGAGGCGAGGCCTCATGCCTAGGAGCCTCCTGAACTACTCATGGTCGTTAGTGGCCTCCACGTAGTAGTAGGCACCATTGGGATAGCAGACGTCGGCGACGGGATACACCATCTCGTGGGCTCCATCATTTGGTCGTGGCAATCGTATCAAGCGGGCAAAGGGGGAGCAAAGCAACGATGAGTACTCATCTGAAGTACTCGCAAGACTGACATCACAACTATGCTAAGTATGCATCAGTATCAAGGGAATGGGGTTATATCTGTACTGACTGCAGCAATGCGAGAATAGAGATACGGGACTAGTCCTATTTAAGACTATAATCTTCAGTGTCTTGCAGCACTAGAAGAGAGTAGAGCAATAACACAAATATAGTCATATTGTTGCAGCAAAATTAAATTAAGTCACGCCCAGAGATTCTTCCTCGACTCCGTGCGAGAAAGCAATCTTGGAGCCAAACAATACAGTTAAGTAACAATTCTAGTTGTATTAGATCGGGATAAATTCCAAGTCGTCCTATAACCGTGGTCACGACCATTCGAATAGTTAATTTTCATCCCTGCAGCGGTGCACCAAATTACCCAACAAGCTTTATAAACTCTGGTCGGACACACTTTCGTGGGTCATGCCCGGTCTGGGAACATCAACATGTTGCAGCCCCACCTTGGCTCAATAGAGAGGCCATCCCGCCGGTCTAAATTCTAAGCGCGGAGTGTTCATGGGCCCATCACCATTTGCACTCCTGGATGATGCGAGGGCGACTGTGGTCAATCCTGACACCTCTTATACAAGAACAATGCTTAGACGGACCACTCGTGCGTGCGCCGCTCCATTGCTGATGTCTGAAGAGGTCTGGCTGATACAACGAGATCGAGTACCCATAACTTCTCTCACGTGAAGCTTAGTGCAAAAAGGTCTACGACCAACTCACATCAAATACATAAATCCCATTAGCATTTCAGTTAACACTGCAGTGACGATCATCAATTTGTGATATGTGGTCCTGTCGCCCCGTCTCGAGGATGTGTGGCAAGGGCCAAGAATGTGCGCCCATGCCTTGTCACATCCATGCGGGAATCCACCTGCAACACACCTCATCATTTTCCGAGTAGTAAGGTCAAGTAAATGTGTGGCTATAACATCAGAGGGATCTGAGGTATCACCCTCGATGGATTATGAATGATGTACCCAGCAAGGCGATCGGGGAGGAATCACCCTCATTGGTCAATGCTTGAGGGCTTGTACGACAGAGCCGTTATCGAAGGTGGTGGAGGAGGAATCACCCTCTGTAAATCACCGCCGGTTAACTACACTACAAAGCTAACATCAGGAGTACGTATGGAGGTGTCACCCTTGGTGCTCGATAGTAGCTCTGTAGCGTTGTACAACAAGGGGGTGTGTGTGACGGCTCTTGTCTCATCGATCAGTTGATCGGGGCTGTAATAATAAAGCGGGGGCAACTCGCAGTAAGGGGGTCAATGGGGATCACTGAGCCACCTATACTAAGCATTTAATGTACATTAGAATATAATGGTGGCATATCAAAAACATGCTATGCATCAGAATAGGAACTATCTACAACAGTAGCAAAAATCTAATGCCAGCATGAGGGAGAAAGAATGGGCGATATAGGAATGATCAAATGGGGTGCTTGCCTTGTTTCTCTGCTGCAATAGGCTGGTCATCAGAAGGGTAGTCGTACCCGGTAGCAGCGTGAGAGTTGGCGTGTACCGGAGATAAGAGGGGGATGAAACAATAAATAACATCAAACATATGCATCACAATGCATGACATGGCAACATGCAGTGCTAGGCATGGGCTAACGCAGTACTGCTCGTCATGGACGGATAGGGAAAATATCTAACGATATTTCTCGGGTCTCTCGCTACTACCGGACATGCGGAAATGATGGAAAACTTCCATATTCGCTATGCTAGGGGCACGTGACAAACGAACGAAGAGCGTATCCGAGATCGTCTCGATTTTTTAATCAACTTTCATGTACAAAATATTTTCATCCGAGTTACATATTATTTTATATTAATTTTCATAGTTTTATTATTATTCTAAAATGAAATAGATTTAATTTCAACAAAAATTCTAATTATGACATCAACATACTGTCATCCTGACAACGGTAGTCAACAGTCGTGTTGATGAGTCAAGTGACCAATGGGTCCTACATGTCATTGACTACTAATTAAATAACAGAATTTATTAAAAAATTAGGTATAATTAACCTAATCAATTACCTTAATTAATTGTTTAGTTAATTAGGCAAATTAACGAGGGGTTAATCACATCAACTAATTAATTATTAATTAATTACTTAACCAATTAGTTAAATAATTAATTATTATTTTAATTACTAATTATTATATATATATATGTATATAACTTTTTACCCTTTTGAACTAAACCATTCAATGGGGAATGGGCCCCATTCATCATCATAGCGGCGGAGGGGTGTTAGTGGGGTGGTAATCCCCACTGACCAAACCGGCAACGAGGCTGTGGACGAGGCCATGCCATGGCCGAGGAGGTGGGCTAGCGGGGGCTACCGATGATAGCAGCGAGGGCGCACGCATGGGGGGGGGGATGGCAACTAAACGCTGGTGAGGCGGGGAGACGACAGTCACAACCCGCACTTAACAGCGAACGATAGAACACGACGATGCACAACAGGCAACACGGAGGCACGTGGGGCAACGGCCGATAGAACGAGGCAGAGCCACGGGGAGACGTGGGGGCTCAGGCACCGAAGGTGGCCAGGGGTGTCACCGGAGCGAGGGAGCACGGTGGCCGCCAGACTAGGAGGGAAGGGAAGGAAAGGGGGCTCGTCACATGAAGTGTAGTGGGGCACTAAGCTCGGGAAGATGCGGGGGAGGAGCCGCCAGGGAGGATGGCATGAAGGGGCGATGCTGGCGATGGCCGACGATGCGCTAAGAGGGCAGATTTGGCTGGGTGCGAGGGAGAGCAGCTGCCACAGGGTGGGGGCTCGAGGTGAGGGGGGAAGATGGGGTGGCTGGGGAATTTAGGGTTAGGGTGTTCTTTTATACCCGAGGGCGGTGCGGGCGGTGGCTGGCTCGGCTGGGCCAGCCACTTGGGCCGAGATCCAGCAGGGGGGGGGTTCTTTTCTATTTGTTTGAGTTTTTTAATTTATTTTAGCCGCAAAATACTTCTATAAAAATATGGGACTTTGTCCATTATTCTTAATGCAAGTTATGTCACTACCTTTAAAGTGTGAGGGTCTTTAGAAATCATTTCAAAATTGCCAAAAAATTAAAAAGACTTTTAATAATTGTTTTGGCCTCTGATAAATTGTTTTATAGGCACTAAACTCCTTACAAAAATGTGGGTTGCAATTTTAGAGTTGCCTAGGGAATATTTGAAAGCTAAGCATGATTTTTAATTACTTATTTATCAAACTTTTAAATCCACTTTGCAAATGAATTTGAATTGCAAGAAAATGAATTAGGGTTTGATTCCAAAAGTGATCATACTTAGATTTTTTAAATGTATTAGCTTAATCCCATGGTACTATAGCTTGATTACAAGGATTACTGTAGCATAATCTAGGGATGTCACAGATGAGGAGAGAGTAGTTCACCCTCGGGGCTGAGGGTATGTATCAGTAGCTACGTGTTCAATCTCTCTCTCCCGTCGTCTTGAGATGGCACGATCTTGATGTATCATGGGCCTTGTTAATCTAGTTGGATCATATGAAGTTATTTCCTTGCTACCTTGTTGTGATGAATTGAATCTTTCCCTTTAAGATTTTGTTATGTTGGATTGAATATTTTGGTTTGAGAACACTTGATGTATGTCTTGTATGCAGATAGTCGTATTGACATTGGGGTATTCAAGTGATTCACTTGATATATGTTATGACATTAACTTGCGGATTCCGGTGACCTTGGGATCTATGCATAGAGGTTGATTACATGTTTTCATACTCTGTTCTTCGATAGAAATTTTGGGGTGCTCACTGAAGTTCTTTGTGTTGGATGGAATATGATATCTCTGAAATTGTTTGATGCATGTCGCATAATTTATCCATGGATACTTGAGGTGACATCAGAGTATCTAGGTGACATTAGGGTTGATTTATATGTATCATGGGTGTTATTCTAGTATGAAATCTAGCGTTGTTTGTGACACTTATAGGAATAGCTCAAAATATTGAACAGAAAGAATAACTTTGAGGTGGTTGTACGACCTACGCCAATTTCATCTTATTGTTCTCCGCTAGATAGGAACTTTGGAGTGATTCTTTGTTGCACGTTGAGGGGTGATCATATGATTCAATTATGCTAGCATAGTTGAGAGATTGCACTAGTGAAAGTATAAACCCTCGACCTTATTACCAAGCATCTATACAATGTTTTTCTCACTATTTTACACTTGCTATCTTGATGTTTTTATTTATTCAGATTACAAAATCATATATCTACTATCCATACTACACTGGTATCACCATCTCTTCGCCGAACTAGTGCACCTATACAATCTCTTCGTCGAATAGGCACAGTTGGCCTTGAGGGAGCACCACCTGGAGGTGATGAAATCACCGTGGATAATGTGGCTAATATAATTTGTACCAAGGCCTCAAGATAAGCATCATGCTCCTCCTTTTGCTTAGCAAGAGCCTGTTCCAGATCCTCAGAAGTGAAGGACTTGACTTCCGTGGAAGCCGCGCCCTTAACCTTCAGATCCACAACAAGGGGAGTGCTATCGAGGTTCATCTCGCTCTAGGACGGTTAAGCCACAAGAATATAGTACGAGGCTGTGATACCAATTGAACGGGATGGAGATGGACCTAGAGGGGGGTGAATAGGTACAATTACAAATTTTAATCGTTACTTAGCAAATTTAGGCAATATTGCGAAATATGAAAGTGAGTGTAACAATTTCAAGGAGGAAGGTTAAGCTATGTGTACCAAGCACGGCAATAAGTAGGAGACAATAAAGCACAAGTAAGTACTCAAAGACAAGTAACAAGTAGGGAGTTAGGGTTAGGGATAACCGCAACTCCAAGAGACGAGGATGTATGCCGATGTTCACTTCCTTGGAGGGAAGCTACGTCACCGTTTAGAGAGGTGGATGTTACCACGAAGGCGCATCAATGCCACGAAGGCTCACCCTATTCTCTCCTTGATACAACACAACGAAGGCGTTTCTCAACCACTAGTGGTAGGCCTTTGAGGTCGCCTCCAAACCCTCACAAACTTTCCAGGGAAAATCACAAAGGTTTGATTCCTCTCCAAAGAACTCCTACCGCCTAGGAGTCTCCAACCTCCAAGAGTAACAAGATCACGGGAACTACTCAAAACTTGCTCAAATCACAAACAACTATGGTTGAGAGGAGGAGAGGGAGACGATCTATCATTTGATTAGAACAACACCCAAAGGAACTCACATATGCACTTGGGATCTAGCATTTGGTGTAGACAAATGGGAGTGAGAGAGAAAGGTGTTCTTGGAATCTTTTGACTGTGTTGGACAACCCCTACACGAGGTGGGAGAAGACTATATATAATGGTGATAGAAAAAATGGTCGTTGGAGCCACTTATGTTGTGCGGTTGCGGGACGTCCGGCGGTTCTCGGTCGTCCGGACAGCCACGAGGGATCGGACGTCCGAGGGGTCGGTCGTCTAAAGAAATAGGAAGGAGAAGGTCAGCACAACATCTGGTGGAAATAGTGAATAGCATACGGACGTTCAGAGGACGTCGGCCATCCGGGGCACGGCCGTCCGGCAAGGGCCGGGAGTCCAACAATTTGGATTTGGTGAGTGGCTACAAATTACCGACCGTACCCGGACGTCGGGAGCTCGGACGACCGGAGGGACCAGAAATCTGAGGATTTAGATCTGATGGATGGCTCCGGATTTATGGAGGACATCGGTCATCCGGCATCCGGATGTCCAAGAACCACCGGTCGTCCGTAAAAGAGTAGAACAACCATAAGGGAAACTGAGAGAGAGAGAGAGAGAGAGAGAGAGGTATTTCTTAGATTTTTTAGCAAGTTTCTTGCGAGGCCCAGTGATCCCCTCTTAATAGCACGAGGTCCCTATACTCAAGAATGATAAATAAAATGATAGAACACTTCATCGTGTTTCTTCGTTCTTAAGCATCCTCGACATGATAGTCACGCTCCACACAACACTCTCTTGGGAACAAAACCTGAGATACACTTGAAGAAGATTATTGGTTTCCTATATGTATGTTGTCAACAACATCAAAATATTATTAAGGGAATGATTGCACTTTCAGAGGTGAGTGTATATATTTAGACCTTGCAATTAAATATTTTACTTTCTTGTTTATCACTAGTTTGGTTTATCAAGCAAAACTACAAAAAATGGAGTTTAGGTTGTCTCATTTGCTTCGCCTTTATAATGTCTTTCGTGAAAATGATGGTTTGGAAAATTGTGCTCAATTGCTAGAGCAAGAAATTATGAAAATACTTAATGTTAAATTCTTGAATGATGACCATCATAGCAATATTGTCGGTATGAATTCACTGAATATCCATGGTGCTAATTATATGCAAAGCCACAAGCTTCGGGATGCTATGTTTCATGAAGATGCTATTTTTAGTCCCCCTAGTTTTTATTAGCAATTTTTTATGATGAAATCATGCCTCCTATCTATGATGATTATTCTGATGACATTTATGCTATAAAGACTAAGTATAACCATGAAACTTGTCATCATGATTTTAGTTTTCACATGGATTATACCATTCAAGTATCTCATGATAGTTATTTTATTGAGTTTGCTCCCACTACTATGAATGATTTGAATTTTTCTTGTGTGGGTAGTAATAAAAATTCTATGCTTGTGTATCATGAAAAGAATGCTGTCTGTGGTAGTTATATTGTTGAATTCCTTCATGATGCTACTGAAAATTATTATGAGGGAGGAACATATGCTTGTAGGAATTGCAATAATATCAAGTTTCGTCCCTATATGTTTAAGGTTTTGAAGTTATGCTAGTTTTGACTTCCTATGCTAGTTGATTCTTGCTACAATAAATCGTTTTCTTAAAAAATCCCTATGCATAGGAAGTGGGTTAGACATAAATTTGCTTGTCATATGCTTCTTGATGCTCCCATTGTGTTTTAATTCCTTACTTTTATGTGAGCATCATTGAAATCATTATGCCTAACTAAACGGCATTAAAGAAAAGATCTTATTGGGAGACAACCCAATATTAATACTTTTTGTTTTTATGTGTTAACATGATTAAGGTACTTTATTAATCATGTGTTGCGTCATTTATTTCAATAAGGTGACATGTAAAGCCTTTTGGATATTGTGGATACTTGCTTGTTTCATTGTGTGCAAAAACAGAAACTTTTACGTACAGTGCAGAATTTCTCTGATATTACTGAAGCATCAAATAATGCTAAATTTTTTATGCAAATTCTCTGCGTTGTCCTAATTTTTCAGAATTTTTAGAATTACTGAAGTAAGATGTTCATTCGGATCTCAGAAGGTCCTGTTTTTGACAGATTCTATTTTGCATGCATAGTTTGCTTGTTTTAGTATTTCCATAGCTTATATTGAGTGATATACGTTACGGGAATGATAGAATAAAGTAGGTATCATGTTATAACAATTATGAATCTTGTCTTGATAGTACCTAAGAGAATGATCTATCTTTAATACACCGACCCATCTCATAAATTCCCGTTAAGTTTTGTGTGATTGAAGTTTTCAAGTTTTGGGTGAGATATCGATATGAGGAGAATAAGGAGTGGTAATACCTTAAGCTTGGTAATGCCCAAGGCAACAAAAAGTTAATATCCAAGGAAGACTCAAGGGTCTAAGTTTGGGGATGCCCCGGAAGGCATCCCCTCTTTTGTCTCCAACACTATCGGTATATCTTACTTGGATCTATATTTTCATTCATCACATAAAATATTTCTTTGCTTGGAGCACCATTGTGACAACCCCAATGCAATTCTCCCCCCTTGTAATCTTCCCTAGTATGGCAACCTTCCAATTTGGCATGTTGTGTTTGAACTAATATAGGGTTTGCTTCAGTCCTTTGTTGCATCATGGAATCATAAGCATCATGTTGTCTTGCTATTGTTGTTCAAGTGCAATGTGAGTGGTTCTGATGAGGTGCGTGCAATTGTTGAGTAAGCACTAGCATGTGTTTTTTTCAAACTTGCAAAACCTTGGTTTCTTCAACTAAGGAAAACCCTCATCTTATTTTATTTTGGTGTTGTGTTAAAATTACTAGTTTTGGCCAAATAAAAATGTTGCATATTCTGTAGATATTCTGGTTGGATTCGTGGTGAAGATAATTTTGGTGTGAATTGTTGTTGTGCCTTCAAAACTCTGCAAACAGTTTGAATTAAATGTTTTGGGGTGATATTTTTGTTGCTATAGAAAAATGCCATATCATTTTTCCAAAGTGGTGCATAATATTGTGAGGCCACATTATTTTTATTTTCTTGCAAACTCCTTTGTATTTTCTCTGTGTGCATTTTTTAGATGTTTGAGAGGTTAAATTATACAGGGGTGTTTATTTGTTAAAGAGAGAGAGGCTTACGTGGGCCTTTCTCCTTCTCCTCGCGCAGCCCAGCAGCAGCCCCATAGCCACTAGCTAGCCTAAAGCACGATCCCTTCATCTTCCTTTGTACGGCACGCATCGGCAACAACCACGTCAATGACCTCGGCGATTTGACGGCCGAGGGAATCCCTAGAGGCCTATAAAACACATCGTAGACCTAGCCAGTGGTCCCCTATTTCCATTCCTCCCTCCTCCTCGCCTTGCCGCCGTAGGTAGGTCTCCCCCAAGCTCATGCCGTCGCCATGGCCGCCATGCTGCAAACCTGCTCGAGCTCGCGCTCGGGGTAGCATCCCCGTAGTGCCCCGCTCCCTCGAAGCCGCGGGAAGGGGTCCTTGCGGCTTCTCCTTCGTCCCCGGCAGCGAGTCCTTCGTCGGCAGCCCACGGAGCGCCATCCCCGAGCTCGTCTTCCTCCTGCAGACCGGAGTAGAAGATTGCCTCTGTTCCTTGCATCATCATCATTGTTTAGCTGCGTCCCCCAACATTGTCGTCGTGTCTAAGGAAGTGGAGGTACCTTCCTCTCCTTATCCTTCCATTCCTTGCCGCGTTAGCCGTCCATAGGTCTCACACTCGCCGCTTCATCGGCATGGTCTCGGTGCTCCAGCCCTAGATGCACTATACGCGTACTTTTCTTTTCTGTTTTTGTTGTTGCTCCCGGGCACATGTAGTTGTTCCTCGCGCATAGCACTTTAGAACGCATCCCCCGCATGCCTCGCCACGCTCACCTCCCTCCCTCACGCATCATCACGTGGCCTGAGCCGAGCAAGAGCTCTAGCTCGAGCGCCTCGGCCTCCCGCTAGTCTCCCGCGCATGCAGCTGCTCCAAACCCCAGAAATGGAACCCCTAGGGATCCCGCAACCCCCGACAACAACCCCTGGTCACAGCCATCGTTGTCCGGCTCACCGACGCGTTCTTCTTTTTCTCTGTCTAGAGAAAGAAGAAGACCAGCCTCCGCTGGGGGTTAGCTCAAAAGAGGCCGAGCATCCTTTAGGTTTGAATTCCCCCCTCCTAGCCTAGTGGTAGTGCCCCTTCTCTCTTCCCTGGGAGACCCAGGTTCGAATCCCTATGGGCACATTTAAACCCCCTTTTTTGATTTCCTGTTCAGTGTGCAGAGCTGGCATACGTCATGTGTTGCCTCAGCTAGAGAAGTGGTAGTGTCGTAGCATAGTGGCAGAGCCTGTTTTGTGTGAGCTAGAGGTGCATGGTCTGATTCCCCCTCCTTGCACTATTTTATTTCCTTTTCTTTTGTTGTTTTTGTGCCAAGTGTATGCATGTTTTGTGTTGAGTGCTATGTGGTGAGCTTGGTTCCAAGCGATGTGTTGTTCTTTTGAGGTTGCATCAATGGCATGAATGGCAGTGGGTGAACCCCTCTACAACTTGGTGCCATAGTTTTGTCCATAGGAATTTGCATGTTAGTTTTATACCTTGTCAAAGTGGGCACTAGGGTGAAAATGACAGATTGTGAAAATCTGTAATTTTCACTTGCCCTGTTGTGTTGAGTATATTTGCTTTCCCGTTGGGAATTTGCAAACTAATGTTTGTTTGTTGATATGGTTGTCTAGCTGTGTGTTAAATTTCATGCCTAGATACCTCCTGTATTTATACTTTTGGAGGCTTCCAAAATGCTTCAAAGCATAAGTGGCTGGTGAAAATCTGTAATTTTCACTAAGTCCTAATCTGATATGTTTTGTCCAAGTTTGGGGATGTATATCTTTTGATGTGTGACCCCTTTGCCTTAGCTACTTGTTAGAGGTTGTAATGTTGTTGGTTGGCTTCAGTTTCTTGTCTTGTTTGAATTAATTAGAGGGTTGCAGCTGCTATAGATCTTTTGGTCAAAGTGATATGATGCTATTAAAAACAGACTGTGTGTCAAATTGGTTTTGAGCTTGTGTGAGCTATGGTTGATGGTTTTGTGTGTTCTTGAACACCATCCACTTGGAATTTGGGGCTTGTTCAAATGGCAACCTCGGTTCACCAGTGAGTGCCCATATAATTATGTTTGTTGCTGTTTGGTATCCGTAGACCTTCGTAACTTGTTTTGTAGTTTCCGGTTGAACCGAAAGTCCGTTCATGACGTTCTTTATAGGTTTTTTGCTTCGTTTTCTCGTGATGCATATGATTCTTCCATGTTCATGCATATCGAAATAACTTAACATGAGGTTCTATCCAGAATATAAACAACTCAACTAATGCACTTGAAAGTGACTAGAATAATGATGCATGCCCTCTTCATCAGACATGCATCATATTGGTTGTTGCATTATGTTTTTCTGGTGTTTATTTGTTGTTATTTTCCTTTGGGTAGAATCAGGAATGGAGATCGAGTACGTGGATTCCATAGAGTTCGTGCAGGAAGAACAAGAGCAGTTCTAGTCTGAAGAAATCATACTCAAGATGATCATGACCTTGACACCGTTTCTAGCTTCATTATACTTAGTGTTACGTATCCTTCGGTACATCTCCGCTGCCTACCACATGATATATAGGCCATCAAACTTTGCCATGAAACCTCAAACACCTTCCCTCCTAGCAAATATTGTTTGGCTAAGTAGGCTTGCTCAACCACTAATTGATAGCGTTGCTAGTTGCAGGTGCCAGCTGGTCCATGTGATAACATGGGAAATTTGATATCATCATATTATATGCTATTTAATTAATGCACATATATACTTGGTAAATAACGGAAGGCCTGGCCTTTTGCCGGGTGATTTGTTCCGTTGTTGCCGCCTTAGTTTCGGCTACCGGTGTTTTATTCCATAACTGAGCGCTCCTAACACGTTCGGGGTTGTTATGGGAACCCCCATAATAAATTTTAGTTGTTGCCGCCTTAGTTTCGGCTACCGGTGTTTTATTCCATAACTGAGCGCTCCTAACACGTTCGGGGTTGTTATGGGAACCCCCTTAATAAATTTTATAGTGTTAAGAATTGTCTGGCAGGACCCAACTTTGGTGTTAATCTGGTAATAACTTAATAATAAAAAGCATAGGGAATAGTTACCCGAGGAATCTAATCAATCCCCGGGCCAGTACTCCTCATGAGTGTTGGTCCAAAATGGGCAGACTGCGGGGCCATGATGACCCACAAGTATAGGGGATCAATCATAGTCCTTTCGATAAGTAAGAGTGTTGAACCCAACGAGGAGCAGAAGGCTCTGATAAAGAGTTTTCAGCAAGGTAATAACTGCAAGCACTGAAAGTAGCGGTAACAAGTGATTGTGTAGCAAGGTGAAATGTAGCAAGCGAAAAGTAACAAGTAACAAATAGTAGCAATGGTGCAGCAAGTGGCCCAATCCCTTTTGTAGCAAGGGACAAGCCTGAACAAAGTCTTATAGGAGGCAAAACGCTCCCGAGGACACATGGGAATTTCTGTCATGCTAGTTTCATCATGTTCATGTGATTCGCGTTCGTTACTTTGATAGTTTGATATGTGGGTGGACCGGCGCTTGGGTACTGCCCTTACTTGGACAAGAATCCCACTTATGATTAACCTCTCTCGCAAGCATCCGCAACTACGAAATAAGAATTAAGACAACGTCTAACCATAACATTAATTAGTGGATCAAAATCAGCCCCTTACGAAGCAACACATAGACTGGGGTTTAAGCTTCTGTCACTCCAGCAACCCATCATCTACTTACTACTCCCCAAGGCCTTCCTCTAGGCCCAAATATGGTGTAGTGTTATGTAGACGACATTCACATAACACCACTAGAGGAAAAACAACATACATCATATCAAAATACCGAACGAATATCAAATTCACATGACTATTATTAACATGACTTATCACATGTCCTCAGGAACAAAAGTAACTACTCACAAAGCATAATCATAATCATGCTCAGAGGTGTCATGAATAGCATCAAGGATCTGAACATAAACTCTTCCACCAAGTAATCCAACTAGCATCAACTACAAAGAGTAATCAACACTACTAGCAACCTTACAAGTACCAATCGGAGTCGCGAGACGAAGATTGGTTACAAGAGATGAACTAGGGATTGGAGAGGAGATGGTGTTGATGAAGATGTTGATGAAGATGCCTCCCCTCCAACGAGAGGAGTGTTGGTGATGACGATGGCGATGATTTCCCCCTCCGGGAGGAAAGTTTCCCCGGCAGGATCGTCCTGCCGGAGCTCTAGATTGGATCTTCTCAAGTTCTGCCTCGTGGCGGCGGCGAAACCACGAAAAAGCTCCCGATTGATTTTTTTTCTCGAACGAAACCCTTCATATAGCAAAAGAGGGGGGCCAGTGGGCCGTCAGGGAGCCGACAAGCGTGCTAGCCGCCACCAGGGGGTGGTGGCTACCAAGCTTCTGGCGCCCTGGTAGCTCCCCTGTGGTACTTCTTCAGCCCGGTATTTTTTATATAATCCCAAAAAATTCCACGTAAATTTTCAGGGCATTTGCAGATGTGCAGAATAGTGGACTAAGATTTTCTCCTTTTCCACTCCAGAATTCCAGCTGCCTGAATTCTCCCTCTTCAAATAAACCTTGCAAAATAAGAGAGAAAAGGCATAAATATGGTACCACAAAGTAATATAATATCCCATAAAGCAATAAATATCAACATGAAAACATGATGCAAAATGGACGTATCAACTCCCAAAGCTTAGACCTCGCTTATCCTCAAGCGAAAACCAAGTTCCATAAACATGTCCACATGTTTAAGGACGAAGGTGTCGATAAAACATAATAGGGACATGAGGGCATCATGGTCACACATAGAACAGCAGTACATCATAAAATTCTTATGGGAAAGTAACAATTCCTTCACAAAGCAAAGTATGAAGTAAAAACCTTACCGAGAAGTAACCAACAATAGTCCAAAGTTATTGAAGAAATTGCAATTTATCATAGCATCACAAAGAGTCAAATAAGAGCTTGTAAGGCAAACCCACATACTCAATCATCTCTTTTGTTTTCCACAATTGTTACAACTCACGTGGTACTCATGGTGTCAAAGTTTCAGGTGGACACAGAGGAAGATAGGGGCTTATAGTTTTTCCTCCTAACTATTTACCTCAAGGGTAAAGTCAACAATAATAAAGCATAAGTACCCAACTCCAAGTTGATATATGAATATAGATCTTTCCAAAGCATGTGATGGTAGCCAAGACAAAGGCAAAATAGGGAATTGGTGAAGATCACCATGACTCTTACAAGGGCAAAAAGTAAAGGTACAAGATAGGCCCTTCACAGAGGGAAGTAGAAGTTGTCATGCGCTTTTGAGGTTTGAATACGTGTCCTCTTAGTGCGCAAGAACGTCACTTTATATTGCCTCCTGTGATAAAGAACTTTATTATGCACTCTGTCGCTTTTATGTCTTCCTCATCACAGGTTCGTACAAAGCTTATTTTCCACACACTAATAGATCGTACATATTAGAGAGCAATTTTTATTGCTTGCACCGATGACAACTTACTTGAAGGATCTTCTTCAATCCATAGGTAAGTATTGTTGGGGAACGTCGCATGGGAAACAAAAAATTTCCTACGCGCACGAAGACCTATCATGGTGATGTCCATCTACGAGAGGGGATGTGTGATCTACGTACCATGGTAGACCGTACAGCAGAAGCGTTAGTGAACGCGGTTCATGTAGTGGAACGTCCTCACGTCCCTCGATCCGCCCCGCGGACCGTCCCGTGATCAGTCCCACGATCTAGTGCCGAACGGACGGCACCTCCGCGTTCAGCACACGTACAGCTCGACGATGATCTCGGCCTTCTTGATCCAGCAAGAGAGACAAAGAGGTAGATGAGTTCTCCGGCAGCGTGACGGCGCTCTGGAGGTTGGTGGTGATCTTATCTCAGCAGGGCTCCGCCCGAGCTCCGCAGAAACGCGATCTAGAGGTAAAACCGTGGAGATATGTGGTGGGGCTGCCGTGGCAAAGTTGTCTCAAATCAGCCCTAAAACCCCACTATATATAGGAGGAGGAAGGGGAAGCCTTGCCTTGGGGTCCAAGGACTCCCAAGGGGTCGGCCGAACCAAAGGGGAAGGTCTCCCCCCCCCAAACCGAGTCCTACTTGGTTTGGAAGGTGGAGTCCTTCTTCCCTTTCCCACCTCCTCTTTTTTTTTCTCTTTGATTTTTCTTCCAATGCGCATAGGGCTCTTTTGGGCTGTCCCACCAGCCCACTAAGGGCTGGTGCGCCAGCCTCAATGCCTATGAGCTTCCCCGGGGTGGGTTGCCCCCCCCCCCCAGTGAATCCCTGGAACCCATTCGTCATTCCCGGTACATTCCCGGTAACTCCGAAAACCTTCCGGTAATCAACTGAGGTCATCCTATATATCAATCTTCGTTTCCAGACCATTCTGGAAACCCTCGTGATGTCCGTGATCTCATCCGGGACTCCGAACAACATTCGGTAACCAACCATATAACTCAAATACGTATAAAACAACGTCGAACCTTAAGTGTGCAGACCCTGCGTGTTCGAGAACTATGTAGACATGACCCGAGAGACTCCTCGGTCAATATCCAATACGGGACTTGGATGCCCATATTGGATCCTACATATTCTACGAAGATCTTATCGTTTGAACCTCAGTGCCAAGGATTCATATAATCCTGTATGTCATTCCCTTTGTCCTTCGGTATGTTACTTGCCCGAGATTCGATCGTCAGTATCCGCATACCTATTTCAATCTCGTTTACTGGCATGTCTCTTTACTCGTTCCGTAATACAAGATCCCGCTTCTATTAAGCGCTTACTGGCAAGTCTCTTTACTGGCAAGTCTCTTTACTGGCATGCATCTTGTTGAAACTTCTATTAAGCGCTTTCGATCTATCTCCATAGATCTTTGATGCTCAACGTTCAAGTAGCTCAATCCAGGTACTCCTTTGAAAACTCCTTTCAAACAACCTTGTATGCTTTACAGAAATTCTACATTACTTCTGATCCACAATATGTCAACCACATATACTTATCAGAAATTCTATAGTGCTCCCACTCACTTCTTTGGAAATACAAGTTTCTCATAAACCTTGTAGAAACCCTAAATCTTTGATCATCTCATGAAAGTGTATATTCCAACTCCGAGATGCTTGCACCAGTCCATTGAAGGATCACTGGAGCTTGCATACTTGCTAGTATCTTTAGGATCAACAAAACCTTCCGGTTGTATCACATACAATGTTTGCTCAAGGAAACCGTCGAGGAAACAATGTTTTGAAATCCTACGCGCAATATTTCAATAATAATGCATCAACAACTAACATAATTCTAACAGACCTTTAGCATCGCTACGAGTGAGAAAGTCTCATCATAGTCAACTGTTTGATCTTGTCGAAAACATGTTTGCGACAAGTCGAACTTTTCTTAATAGTGACTTATCACCATCATCGTCTGTCTTCTTTTAAAGATCCATCTTTACTCAATAGTCCTATGACCATCAAGTAGTTCTTCCAAAGTCTACATTTTGTTTTCATACATGGATCCTCTCTCGGATTTCATGGCTTCCAGCCATTTGTCGGGATCCCGGCCCACCATTTCTTTCTCCATAACTCGTAGGTTCACTGTTGCTCAACAACATGACCTCCAAGACAGGGTTACCGGACCACTCTGCAGTAGTACGCGACCTTGTCAACCTACGAGGTTTGTAGTAACTTGATCCGATGCTCGATGATCACCATCATCAGCTTTCACTTCAATTGGTGTAGGCGGCACAAGAACAACTTCCTGCGCCCTGCTACACACCGGTTGAAGTGATGGTTCAATAACCTCATCAAGTTCTACCACCCTCCCACTCAATTCTTTCGAGAGAAACCTTTCCTTGAGAAAGGATCTGTTTCTAGAAACAAACGCTTTGCTTTCGGATCTGAGATAGGAGATGTACCCAACTGTTTTGGATATCCTATGAAGATGGATTTATCCGCTTTGGGTTCGAGCTTATCAGACTGAAACTTTTTCACATAAGTGTCGAAGCCCCAAACTTTCAAGAAACGACAGTTTAGATTTCTCTAAACCTTAGTCTATATTGTGTCATCTCAACGGAAATACGCGATGCCTTATTTAAAGTGAATGCGGTTGTCTCTAATGCATAACCCATAAACGATAGTGGTAATTTGATAAGAGACATCATAGCATGCACCATACCAAATAGTGGGTGGCTATGACGTTCAGACACATCATCACACTATGATGTTCCAGGTGGCATGAACTGCGAAACAATTTCCACATTGTCTTAACTGCGTACCAAAACTCGTAACTCAGATATTCATTCCTATGATCATATCGTAGACAGTTTATCCTCTTGTTACGATGAACTTCACTCTGAAACGGAATTGAACTTTTCAATATTTCAAACTTGTGATTCATTAAGTAAATACTCCTGTATCTACCCAAATCGTCAGTGAAGTAAGAACATAATGATATCCACCGCGTGCCTCAGCACCCATTGGACTGCATACATCAAAATGTATCACTTCCAACAAGTTACTATCTCGTTTCATCTCAATGAAAACAAGGCCTTGCTCATGTGGTATGATTTGCATGTCACTAGTGATTCAAAAACAAGTGAGTATAAAGATCCATCAGTATGGAGCCTCTTCATGCAATTTATACCAACATGACTCAAGCGGCAGTGCCACAAGTAAGTGGTACTATCATCATTACCTCGTGTCTTTTGGCACCAATATGATGAACATGTGTAACACTACGATCGAGATTCAATAAACCATTGAAGGTGATTATTCAAGAAAATAGAGTAACCATTATTCTCTTTAAATGAATAATCGTATTGGAATAAACACGATCCAATTATGTTCATGCTTAACGCAAGCACCAAATAACAATTATTTAGGTTTAACACAAATCCCGATGGTAGAGGGAGCGTGCGACGTTTGATCATATCAACCTTGGAAACACATCCAATACGTATCGTCACCTCTCCTTTAGCTAGTCTCCATTTATGACGTAGCTTTCATTACGTGTTACTAATCACTTAGCAACCGAACCGGTATCCAATACCCTCATGCTACTAGGAGTACTAGTAAAGTACGCATCAACATCATGTATATCAAATATACTTCTTTCGACTTTTTCCAGCCTTCTTATCTACCAAGTATCTAGAGTTGCTCCGCCTCAGTGACTGTTCCCCTCATTACAGAAGCACTTAGTCTCGGGTTTGGGTTTAATCTTGGGTCTCTTCATTAGTGCAGCAACTGTTTTGCCGTTTCACGAAGTGTCCCTTCTAGCCCTTTGTAACTTAGTGGTTTTACTAACCATCAACTATTGATGCTCCTTCTTGATTTCTACTCCTGCAGTGTCAAGCATCGCGAATCACTCAAAGATCATTGTATCTATCCTTGATATGTTATAGTTCATCATGAAGCTCTCACAGCTTGGTGGCAGTGACTTTGGAGAACTATCACTATCTCATCCGGAAGATTCACTCCCACTTGATTCAAGCGATTGTCGTACTCAGACAATCTGAGCACACGCTCAACGATTGAGTCTTTCTCCTTTACTTTGTGGACCAAGAATCTTGTCGGAGGTCTCATACCTCTTAACAAGGGCACAAGCATGAAATCACAATTTCATCTCTTGAGAACATCTCTTATGTTCCGTGACGTTTTAAAACGTTTTCGGCGCCTTGCTTCTAAGCCATTAAATATTTTGCACTGAACTATCGTGTAGTCATCAGAAACGTGTATGTCGGATGTTCACAACATCTACAGACGACGCTCGAGGTGCAGCACACCGAGTGGTACATTAAGGACATAAGCCTTCTGCGCAGCAACGAGGACAATCCTCGGTTTTACAGACTCAGTCTGCAAAGTTTGCTACTATCAACTTTCAACTAAATTTTCTCTAGGAACATATAAAAACAGTAGAGCTATAGCGCAAGCTACATCGTAATTCGCAAAGACCATTAGACTATGTTCATGACAATTAGTTCAACTAATCATATTACTTAAGAACTCCCACTCAAAAAGTACATCTCTCTAGTCATTTGAGTGGTGCATGATCCAAATCCACTATCTCAAGTCCGGTCATCACGTGAGTCAAGAATAGTTTCAGAGGTAAGCATCTCTCTGCTAATCATATCAACTATACGATTCATGTTCGACCTTTCGGTCTCATGTGTTCCGAGGCCATGTCTGCACATGCTAGGCTTGTCAAGCTTAACCCGAGTGTTCCGCGTGTGCAACTGTTTAGCACCCGTTGTATGTGAACGTTGAGTCTATCACAACCGATCATCACGTGGTGTCTCGAAACGAAGAACTGTCGCAACGGTGCACAGTCGGGGAGAACACAATTTCATCTTGAAATTTTAGTGAGAGATCACCTCATAATGCTACTGTCGTTCTAAGCAAGATAAGGTGCATAAAGGATTAACATCACATGCAATTCATAAGTGACATGATATGGCCATCATCACGTGCTTCTTGATCTCCATCACCAAAGCACCGGCACGATCTTCTTGTCACCGGCGTCACACCATGATCTCCATCATCATGATCTCCATCAACGTGTCGCCATCGGGGTTGTCATGCTACTCATGCTATTACTAGTAAAGCTACGTCCTAGCAATATAGTAAACGCATCTGCAAGCACAAACGTTAGTTTAAAGACAACCCTATGGCTCCTACCGGTTGCCGTACCATCGACGTGCAAGTCGATATTTTCTATTACAACATGATCATCTCATACATCCAATATATCACATCACATCATTGGCCATATCACATCACAAGCATACCCTGCAAAAACAAGTTAGACGTCCTCTAATTGTTGTTGCATGTTTTACGTGGTGACCATGGGTATCTAGTAGGATCGCATCTTACTTACGCAAACACCACAACGGAGATATATGAATTGCTATTTAAACTCATCCAAGGACCTCCACGGTCAAATCCGATTCAACTAAAGTTGGAGAAACTGACACCCGCCAGTCATCTTTGAGCAACGGAGTTACTCGTAGCAAAGAAACCAGTCTCTCGTAAGCGTACGAGTAATGTCGGTCCGAGCCGCTTCGATCCAACAATACCGCGGAATCAAGAAAATACTAAGGAGGGCAGCAAAACGCACATCACCGCCCACAAAAACTTTTGTGTTCTACTCGAGAAGACATCTATGCATGAACTTAGCTCATGATGCCACTGTTGGGGAACGTCGCATGGGAAACAAAAAATTTCCTACGCGCACGAAGACCTATCATGGTGATGTCCATCTACGAGAGGGGATGTGTGATCTACGTACCCTTGTAGACCGTACAGCAGAAGCGTTAGTGAACGCAGTTGATGTAGTGGAACGTCCTCATGTCCCTCGATCCGCCCCGTGAACCGTCCCGCGATTAGTCCCACGATCTAGTGCCGAACGGACGGCACCTCCGCGTTCAGCACACGTACAGCTCGATGATGATCTCGGCCTTCTTGATCCAGCAAGAGAGACGGAGATGTAGATGAGTTCTCCGGCAGCGTGACGGCGCTCCGGAGGTTGGTGGGATCTTATCTCAGCAGGGCTCCGCCCGAGCTCCGCAGAAACGCGATCTAGAGGTAAAACCGTGCAGATATGTGGTCGGGCTGCCGTGGCAAAGTTGTCTCAAATCAGCCCTAAAACCCCACTATATATAGGAGGAGGAAGGCGGAGCCTTGCCTTGGTGTCCAAGGACTCCCAAGGGGTCGGCCGAACCAAAGGGGGAAGGTCTCCCCCCCCAAACCGAGTCCTACTTGGTTTGGAAGGTGGAGTCCTTCTTCCCTTTCCCACCTCCTCTTTTTTTTCTCTTTGATTTTTCTTCCAATGTGCATAGGGCTCTTTTGGGCTGTCCCACCAGCCCATTAAGGGCTGGTGCGCCACCCTCAATGCCTATGGGCTTCCCCGGGGTGGGTTGCCCCCCCTAGTGAACTCCCGGAACCCATTCGTCATTCCCGGTACATTCCCGGTAACTCCGAAAACCTTCCGGTAATCAAATGAGGTCATCCTATATATCCATCTTCGTTTCTAGACCATTCCGGAAACCCTCATGATGTCCGTGATCTCATCCGGGACCCCAAAAAACATTCGGTAACCAACCATATAACTCAAATACGTATAAAACAACGTCGAACCTTAAGTGTGCAGACCCTGCGGGTTCGAGAACTATGTAGACATGCCCCGAGAGACTCCCCGGTCAATATCCAATAGCGGGACCTGGATGCCCATATTGGATCCTACATATTCTACGAAGATCTTATCATTTGAACCTCAGTGCCAAGGATTCATATAATCCCGTATGTCATTCCCTTTGTCCTTCGGTATGTTACTTGCCCGAGATTCGATCGTCAGTATCCGCATACCTATTTCAATCTCGTTTACTGGCAAGTCTCTTTACTCGTTCCGTAATACAAGATCCCGTAACTTACACTAAGTCACATTGCTTGCAAGGCTTGTGTGTGATGTTGTATTACCGAGTGGGCCCCGAGATACCTCTCCGTCACACGGAGTGACAAATCCCAGTCTCGATCCATACTAACTCAACGAACACCTTCAGAGATACTTGTAGAGCATCTTTATAGTCACCCAGTTACGTTGCGACGTTTGATACACACAAAGAATTCCTCCGGTGTCCGTGAGTTATATGATCTCATGGTCATAGGAACAAATACTTGACACGCAGAAAACAGTAGCAACAAAATGACACGATCAACATGCTACGTCTATTAGTTTGGGTCTAGTCCATCACATGATTCTCCTAATGATGTGCTCCCGTTATCAAGTGACAACACTTGCCTATGGCCAGGAAACCTTGACCATCTTTGATCAACGAGCTAGTCAACTAGAGGCTTACTAGGGGCAGTGTTTTGTCTATGTATCCACACAAGTATTGTGTTTCCAGTCAATACAATTATAGCATGGATAATAAACGATTATCATGAACTAAGAAATATAATAATAACTAATTTATTATTGCCTCTAGGGCATATTTCCAACAGGTATGGTGGACTCTCATGGCAAAACTGGGTTGAAGGTTTATGGATGCACAAGTAGTATCTCTACTTGGTGTGGGAGTTTTGGCTAATATGAGGTGGAAGCAATCGTCACATGCTAAGGGATCTCTAATCGTATAACATTGTTTGGAACCAAGCAAACACAATTAATTATGTTGTCTTCCTTGTCCAACATCTACTCCTAAGCATGTAATAGTTTGGTGAGTGCTCACAATTGTAAAAAGTGTCTAAGATGATATATTTGTATGTGAACCTCTCTTTCCTTATTACTTCTTATTAATTGCAACAATGACTGAGGTCTATGTTGATTTATTCTCAACAAGTTTCAATCATCATACGTGTTGTTAGTGAAGCTATCACTTTCCATAAGATCATCTCATGATCTTTCATGCTATCGTTCTTTTCATAGTTTTGATCATGGCACAATGCAAAACCCTTGACTAAGATAGTCTTTATTATATAGCTCATAAGATCGAATACATCGGGGGAGAGACAAAAGCAAAATACTCAAACTAAACACTAAAGACTTATTCCACTAAGAGAAGAAATAAAAACTGAAAAGGAAAGAACTAAAACAAAGGTAAAAGCAAAAGATATAAAGGTGATACGATACCAGGGCAACTCCCCCAAGCTTGGCAGAAGCCAAGGGGATTGCCCATACCAATGCTTAGTTGTCTTCCTTTGGTGGTGATGGTGGTGGAGTTGTTGAAGCAGTCTTGAGCTTGTCTAATTTCCACTTGAGCAAAAAGTTTTGCTCCCTCAGTTCTTCATTTTCCTCCTCAAGCTTCAACACTCTATGGCAAAGTTCCTGCTTACTCTCCTGCAAGAAACGAGAAGGGATAAATTTAGGTCTTAGGCTTCTTCCTAGAGTTGGGGAGTCTTGACTTCTTGAACTCCACATGGGTGTTTGCAGGTTGAGGTAAAGGAGCCTCCTCTTCATCGGAACTCGTTCGTTCTTTCCCCTTTGGCTCATAGTCCTCTTCCTCATCAGTGGTCCAGCCATATGGTTCCAAGTCCCCATTAATCCTAGAGTTAGCACGATCATCGGCCACATAGATCTCTTCTTCTGAATCTTGAGAAGACATCTTGACCTAAATCTGCGGCAGACAACACGCTCGAAACAAAAACAGAGGAATACTGCGTGATACGGAGATCAAAACCTTCGGGCGAATATATATTGATTTTTTCTGGACCAGAAGGAGTTCTCCGCAACAAAACAGAGTCCGGGAGGTACACGAGGTGCCCACAAGCCCCCTAGCCGCCACCAGGGGGGTAGGGGGCGGCTTCCAAGCTTGTGGCTTCCTCGTGCGCTCCCGTGACTCTTTTTATTTTTCTAATTTTCCAAAAATTCCAAAACGGAGGAAATTTCCTATTGGAAAAGTTTCGGAGTACAATTACTTACCGAAATAGATACCTCTTTGTTTTGAGGGTCTGAAAGAGGCTGATAAACATCCCTTATGTACTCCTCTGGAGTTATGACATTGATGATATTGGTCTCAACATTTATGGGAGTACCAGAGATATAATGCTTGATTCTTTGCCCGTTTACCACTCTAGGAAAATTGCCTTCCGTGTTATTGATTTTGATGGCACCGGAATGATATACTTCCTCGACAACATAGGGCCCTTCCCATTTAGAGAGAAGCTTGCCTGCGAAGAACCTCAAACGAGAATTGTATAGCAGGACATAATCACCTACATTGAACTCTCATTTCTATATTCGTTTGTCGTGCCATCTCTTGACCTTTTCCTTGAACAACTTGGCATTCTCATATGCCTCGGCCCTCCATTCATCTAATGAGCTGATATCAAACAATCGCTTCTCACCGGCAAGTTTGAAATTGAAGTTAAGCTCTTTGATTGCCCAATAAGCTTTGTGTTCCAGCTCAAGAGGTAAATGACAGGCCTTACCGTAAACCATTTTATACGGCAACATGCCCGTGGGATTCTTATAAGCAGTCCTATAAGCCCATAGTATATCATCAAGTTTGCTAGACCAATTCTTTCGAGATCTATTAATGGTCTTTTGTAGGATCAATTTGATCTCCCTATTACTCAACTCCACTTGACCACTAGACTGAGGATGATAAGGAGATGCAACTCTATGGTTTACATCATACTTAGCGAGCATCTTGAGGAAAACACCATGAGTGAAGTGTCAACCGCCATCAGTCATCAGATATCTAGGGACTCCAAATCTTGGGAATATGACTTCTTTAAGCATCTTAATAGAGGTGTGGTGATCAGCATTTTTAGTGGGAATAGCCTCTACCCACTTGGTGACGTAATCCATAGCAACTAAGATGTGAGTGTACCCATTGGAACTCGGGAAGGGTCCCATATAATCAAAGCCCCAGACATCAAATGGTTCAATGACAAGTGAATAGTTCATAGGCATTTCCTGACGCTTACTGATGTTCCCTATTCTTTGGCATTCTTCACAAGACAAGACAAACTTACAGGCATCCTTGAAGAGAGTGGGCCAATAGGAACCTAATTGCAATACCTTATGAGCAGTTCTACCTCCAGTTTGGTGTCCTCCGTAGGCTTCGAAATGACACTTCTGCAGGATCTGTCCCTGTTCATGATCAGGCACACAACGTCTAATAACACCATCTACTCCTTCCTTATAAAGGTGAGGATCATCCCAAAAGTAGTGTCTCAAATCAAAGAAGAATTTCTTCTTTTGCTGATAGGTGAAACTGGGTGGTATGTATTTGGCCATGATATAATTTGCATAATCGGCATACCACGGTGCACTATGTGAAGTGCGGATGACATTTAATTGCTCATCAGGAAAGTTGTCATCAATAGGTCGTGGGTCATCAAGGACATTCTCTAGCCTGGACAAGTTACCTGCTACAAGGTTATCAGCACCCTTTCGGTCAACGACGTGCAAATCAAATTCCTGTAGCAGGAGAACCATCTGATCAGCCTAGGCTTAGCGTACTTCTTCTCCATAAGGTACTTAATAGCAGCATGATCAGAGTGGATAGTGACTTTCGAGTCAACTATATAAGATCTGAACTTTTCACATGCAAACATGACTGCTAAGAAGTCCTTTTCCGTAGTGGCATAGTTTCTTTGGGCACTCTCTAGTGTTTTACTAGCGTAGTGAATAACATTCAACTTCTTGTCAACTCTTTGTCCTAGAACAAGACCAACAACATAATCACTAGCGTCGCACATGATTTCAAAGGGCAAGTTCCAGTCAGGTGGTTGAACAATTGGTGCGGTTATCAAAGCCTTCTTAAGTATTTCGAAAGCTTCCTCACAATCCTCATCAAAAACAAAAGGAACATCCTTCTGCAAGAGGTTGGTAAGAGGCCTAGATATCTTAGAGAAGTCTTTAATGAACCTTCTATAGAAACCAGCATGACCTAGGAAACTTCGTATACCTCTGATATCTGTGGGGCAAGGCATTTTCTCAATTGCGTCAACCTTAGCCTTATCAACTTCAATGCCTCTTTCAGAAATTTTGTATCCTAAGACAATGCCTTCATTAACCATAAAATGGCACTTCTCCCAATTGAAGACGAGTTTGGTATCTTCGCATCTCTGTAAGACTCGATCAAGGTTGCTGAGGCAATCATCAAAGGAAGACCCGTAAATGGAGAAGTCATCCATGAAAACCTCGACAATCTTTTCACAAAAGTACAAGAATATAGCCATCATACATCTTTGAAAGGTGGAAGGTGCATTCAATAAGCCAAAAGGCATACGTCTATAAGCAAAGGTACCAAAGGGGCAGGTGAAAGTGGTTTTCTCCTCATCAGATTGTGCAACCGGTATTTCGAGAAACCTGAATAACCGTCTAGAAAGCAGAAGTGTGTGTGTTTGGATAGCCTTTCTAGCATTTGGTCGATAAACAGCAAAGGATAATGATCTTTCCTGGTTGCCTTGTTCAGTTTCCGGAAGTCTATCACCATCGTATAGCCAGTAATAATCCTCTGTGGGATTAATTCATCCTTATCATTAGGAACGACGGTGATACCTCCCTTCTTAGGTACGCAATGTATTGGACTTACCCAATCACTATGAGCAACAGGATAAATCATTCCTGCTTCCAGAAGCTTTAATATTTCTTTTCTCACGACCTCTTTCATCTTAGGATTCAATCTCCTTTGATGATCAGCAACTGGTTTGAAGTCAGGATCAGTTTTAATCTTGTGCTGACATAGAGTGGGATTAATACCCTTAAGATCATCAAGAGTATATCCAATAGCAGCGCGGTGCTTCCTCAGAGTTTTTAGTAACTTCTTCTCTTTGCGCTCTGAGAGGAGAGCACTAATAATGACAGGATATATCTCCTTCTCATCAAGATAGGCATACTTAAGAGTATCAGGCAACTGTTTAAGCTCGAACACAGGATCACCCTTTGGTAGGGGAGGATCCTCAAGCAGTTCAACAGGCAGATTATTCTTGAGAATAGGATGTTGTTCTAAGACAATTCTATCTATCTCATCCCTCTCCTCCATATGCATATCATTTTCATGCTCAAGCAGATATTGCTCTAAAGGATCCGTAGGAGGTACGGAAATAGAGGCAAGAGCAATGATTTCATCTCTACCAGACGACTCTCTTTCATGGGGTTGTCTTCCAAACTTGGAGAAGTTAAATTCATGAGACACACCCTCGAAACTTATTGTGACAGTCTGCTTAATGCAGTCAATGTGAGCATTGACAATGTTGAGAAAGGGTCTACCAAATATGATGGGACAAAAGCTATGTTGTGTAGTACCAAGGACGAGGAAATCAGTAGGATACTTCGTCTTACCACACATGACTTCTACGTCTCTCACAATTCCCAGAGGGCAGATAGTGTCTCTATTGGCTAGCGTAATAGTGACATCAATGGGTTCTAACTCAGCAGGTGCAATCTCATCTTTGATTTCATCATATAGAGAACGGGGTATTGCACTAACACTAGCTCCCATATCACATAAACCATGGTAACAGTGATCTCCTATCTTAACAGAAACAACTGGAGGCCAACTACAGGTTCGTGCTTGTCTTTCATGTGAGGTTTAGCAATTCTAGCGGAGTCCTCACAGAATTTGATAACATGCCCATCTATGTCTTCGGCTAAGAGATCTTTGATAATAGCAACACTAGGTTCAACTCTAATCTCCTCAGGGGGTGCAAGTGGTCTAATGTAACCCCTACGTATCACAGTTGGAGCTTTAGAATAATCCTTCATCCTAGCAGGGTATGGTGGTTTCTCAATGTACGCACAAGGAACAACAGGATCACTAAAAGCTATGATTTTCTCCTCAACTAGATTGGTTTTGGCTATGTTGCTTTCTATAGGAGGATGATATTTAAACCACTTCTCTTTGGGAAGATCAACATGAGCAGCAAAACATTCGCATAGAGAAGCTACTATCTCAGAGTCAAGTCCATACTTAGCGCTAAAATCTCTAGAAGTGTTTGTCTCAACAAAAGATTTAACGCAATCAAACTGGAAATTCATACGTGACTCCTTACCTTCCTCCAGCTCCCAATCTTCAGAGTTGCGTTTGATTCTTTCCAATAAATTCCACTTGTGGTCAATATCCTTCTTCATAAAAGAACCGGTACAAGAAGTGTCAAGCATGGTACGATCTTCACGAGAAAGCCGAGCATACAAGTTTTGAGTGATAATTTCTCTCGAGAGCTCGTGATTGGGGCATGAATATAGCATTGATTTAAGCCTCCCCAAGCTTGAGCTATGCTTTCCCTGTCATGAGGCCAAAAGTTATAAATATAATTTCGATCACGATGTACTAAATGCATAGGATAAAACTTTTGATGAAATTCCAATTTCAACCGATTGTAGTCCCATGATCCAGTATCATCACATAGCCTATACCATGTCAACGCCTTATCCTTCAAAGACAAAGGAAAGACTTTCTTCTTTACCTCATCCTCGGGCAAACCTGCAAGCTTAAATAAACCACAAACTTCATCTACATAGATTAGATGCAAGTCTGGATGTGAAGATCCATCTCCTATAAAAGGATTAGCTAGCAGTTTCTCAAGCATACCCGACGGAATTTCATAAAAAATATTTTCAGTAGGTACCTCAGGTTGAGGAACAACTCCTCGTGCTTCCGTTCATGGTGAAGATACCCCGAACAAACTCCTCAAAGGAACAGTTTCCATAGTGACAAGTGACAATAAATTTCAGCACAGTATATAAATGTTTCCTTACCAATTTCCACTTACCAAAGGCACTTCACTTCCCGGCAACGGCGCCAAAAAAGAGTCTTGATGATCCACAAGTATAGGGGATCAATCGTAGTCCTTTCAATAAGTAAGAGTGTCGAACCCAACGAGGAGCAGAAGGCTGTGATAAACGGTTTTCAGCAAGGTAATAACTGCAAGCACTGAAAGTAGCGGTAAAAAGTGATCGTGTAGCGAGGTGAAACGTAGCAAGCAAAAAGTAACAAGTAACAAGGAGTAGCAATGGTGCAGCAAGTGTCCCAATTCCTTTTGTAGCAAGGGACAAGCCTGAACAAAGTCTTATAGGAGAGAAAACGCTCCCGAGGACACACGGGAATTTCTATCATGCTAGTTTCATCATGTTCATGTGATTCGCGTTCGTTACTTGGATAGTTTGATATGTGGGTGGACCGGAGCTTGGGTGCTGACCTTACTTGGACAAGCATCCCACTTATGATTAACCCCTCTCGCAAGCATCCGCAACTATGAAAGAAGAACTAAGACAACGTCTAACCATAGCATTAAACTAGTGGATCCAAATCAGCGCCTTACGAAGCAACGCATGGACTGGGGTTTAAGCTTCTGTCACTCCAGCAACCCATCATCTACTTACTACTCCCCAATGCCTTCCTCTAGGCACAAATATGGTGAAGTGTTATGTAGTCGACGTTCACATAACACCACTAGAGGAAAAACAACATACATCATATCAAAATACCGAATGAATATCAAATTCACATGACTTATCCCATGTCCTCAGGAACAAAAGTAACTACTCACAAAGCATAATCATAATCATGATCAGAGGTGTAATGAATAGCATCAAGGATCTGAACATAAACTCTTCCACCAAGTAATACAACTAGCATCAACTAAAAGAGTAATCAACACTACTCGCAACCTTACAAGTACCAATCGGAGTCGCGAGACGAAGATTGGTTACAAGAGATGAACTAGGGATTGGAGAGGAGATGGTGCTGATGAAGATGTTGATGAAGATGCCTCCCCTCCAACGAGAGGAGTGTTGGTGATGACGATGGCGACGATTTCCCCCTCCGGGAGGGAAGTTTCCCTGGCAGGATCGTCCTGCCGGAGCTCTAGATTGGATCTACTCAAGTTCTACCTCGTGGCGGCGGCGAAATCACGAAAAAGCTCCCGATTGATTTTTTCTGGAACGAAACCCTTCATATAGCAAAAGAGGGGGGCCAGTGGGCTGTCAGGGAGCCCACAAGCTTGCTAGCCGCCACTAGGGGGGTGGCGGCTACCAGGCTTGTGGCGCCCAAGTAGCTCCCCTCTGGTACTTCTTCAGCCCATTATTTTTTATATAATCCCAAAAAATTCCACGTAAATTTTCAGGGCATTTGGAGATGTGCAGAATAGTGGACTAAGATTTGCTCCTTGCCAGTCCAGAATTCCAGCTGCCTGAATTCTCCCTCTTCAAATAAACCTTGCAAAATAAGAGAGAAAAGCCATAAATATGGTACCACAAAGTAATATAACAGCCCATAAAGCAATAAATATCAACATGAAAGCATGATGCAAAATGGACGTATCAGGCCACCACGAGGAAACTTGAGGTCTGGTATCCTGTAGGCTCTGCCATCCGTCGTGTCCTCAGACTGAGATACACGGGTCTTATCGGGGTCGTCGACACGTCAGGCGGTCTTGCTGGATTTGTCTTACCTTAGCGATATATCCTGTACATTGGGATTCCGGTGAAACTTTCAGTCTCTTAGAGTTGAGGTTTTCCTCTAAGGAATCCGACAAGATCACGAGTTTCGTGGTAGAGGATTACTGTGCGGTCTGTGGTAATTTGTGATGGACTAGTTGGAGCACCGTGCATGGTTTAATCTTTCGGAAAGCCATGCCCGCGGTTATGTGGCAAACATGGATATTTTGTTAACATCCAGTTCTAGACAACTTAAAGTAATTCAAATAAAACTTGCCAACTGAGTGTGTAACCGTGACTGTCTCCTTTAGAGCTCCTTCTCTGATCGAGAACACAGTAAGGTTATGATTGACGTAAGTAGGGGTTCAGGGTCACTTAGTGACCATCTATATATCGACCATCTTGCGTAGTCCACATATGATAACTCTATTCATCGTAAGATTGCCACCATATAAGGTTAGGTTGCTGCAAACTCATACACTTAACCTTCCTCACCCATTTAACTCAGTTAGATTTGATACCAAGGTCATAGGATTGTCGAGTCCTCGTGGATCACGGTTTACTACAAACACCCACAGGTATAGGTACCCCTGATGTAGGAGTTCTCAATGACAGCCAGCTGAAGTGGGAGTTTGATGAGGATAGCGGCAGGCTGTACGTGACTTATCCCGAGGACTAGAGGCCATGGTCATGATTGTGAGGCCAGCATGCGGATAACATTTTTTTTCTGTTTATCGTGTCTGTAGCTGGACCATTCCATGTTCTGAATAAAGTGTGATTGTATGACAGTATGACTTTGTTCTTATCAGATGGCAAGTGTATGCCCTACTTGTCACTCTTTCAGTTATTGTATTGTTGTGATTATGTCGCCTGCGAAGCACGTAGATGCGCCTCTTTCCCTTTTGAGGCCTCTCCCCCAAATAAGGAAAGGGCCACATCTTAGTCGTTACAAGTTGGTAACAAGTTAGTATTGTTACGACCATAGGAGCCTTTGTGTGTGATCGAACTTGGCCGAGTCGAGTCTAGCAAAAAATATTTTGAGTGTTAGTTATATCAGAGAGTAGGTTTCTTTTTCTCCTCTTCTATGCTCTAGTGATGTTCACAATTTAGGAAATTTTAATTCTACTCCTCTTCTCGCTCAAATTTTTTTTAGGATCATGCGGATGTTTTTGGAATCTATATGATGTCGATGTGACGGAGTTCTGTCTTGGTGCCTCCTGTCTGTCGTGATTTCTTTCGGGGAGTTGAGCTCTAGGGGATTCTTGGGCACATCGCTATCATTCAGATTTCTTAGAATCTCAGGACGGAGGATGTTCGAAATTGCTTCAATACTAGTAGTGATGAGAGGAGTCCGGCTTCCCCAGTACTGGTGCAGATAGTTCTGGATGTATCACCACACTTAGTATCATTGTGATTACGAGGGTTTGTGATAGATGAAGTTCCGAGATTCTGGTTGTGTGTTGACGGATGTGATACACTGGACGGGTTAGTATAGGAGTTGAGTGATATATTACTCCTTGTATCCGTGGACCAGATTGCATGCCCAGTAATTTTGGGAGTTCTTAGGTGGGAACTCAGGTAGTTACTTATAGGCCAATCTTCCAACAGATGCATGATGTGAGGTCGGGATCCGACATTCAGTGGGTACATTTGTTCACGGCCGTCTTACAGCGGTTCGCGTTGTGTCTTGAGAGTCCTTGTAGCTTTCTACGACACGGGGACGCTTCGTATGTCGTGTGTACTGCCTTGCACATGATGGCTAGTGTAAGGTCGAGCCCGTGCGGTCATATCCACGAAGATATCACATGGAATCTCTGTTGGGGAACGTCGCATGGGAAACAAAAAATTTCCTACGCGCACGAAGACCTATCATGGTGATGTCCATCTACGAGAGGGGATATTCGATCTACGTACCCTTGTAGATTGCACAGCAGAAGCGTTAAGAAACGCGGTTGATGTAGTGGAACGTCCTCACATCCCTCGATCCGCCTCGCGAACCGTCACGCGATCAGTCCCACGATCTAGTGCCGAACGGACGGCACCTCCATGTTCAGCACACGTATAGCTCGACGATGATCTTGGCCTTCTTGATCCAGCAAGAGAGATGGAGAGGTAGATGAGTTCTCCGGCAGCGTGACGATGCTCCGGAGGTTGTTGATGATCTTATCTCGGCAGGGCTCCGCCCGAGCTCCGCAGAAACGCGATCTAGAGGTAAAACTGTGGAGATATGTGGTCGAGCTGCCGTGGCAAAGTTGTGTCAAATCAGCCCTAAAACCTCCGTATATATAGGGGGAAGAGGGCGAGCCTTGCCTTGGGGCTCAATGAGCCCCAAGGGGGTCGGCCGAGCAAAGGGGGGGAGTTCTCCCCTTCCAAACCGAATCCAACTAGGTTTGGAAGGAGGAGTCCTTCCCCTTTTTCCCACCTCCCCTTTTTTTCCTTTTCCTCTTTGATTTTCTTCCTATGGCGCATAGGGCCTTCTTGGGCTGTCCCACCAGCCCACTAAGGGCTGGTGCGCCACCCCCAAGGCCTATGGGCTTCCCCGGGGTGGGTTGCCCCCCCGGTGAACACCCGGAACCCATTCGTCATTCCCGGTACATTCTCGGTAACTCCGAAAACCTTCCGGTAATCAAATGAGGTCATCCTATATATCAATCTTCAATTCCGAACCATTCCGGAAACCCTCGTGACGTCCGTGATCTCATCCGGGACTCCGAACAACATTCGGTAACCAACCATATAACTCAAATACGCATAAAACAACGTCGAACCTTAAGTGTGCAGACCCTGCGGGTTCGAGAACTATGTAGACATGACCCGAGAGACTCCTCGGTCAATATCCAATAGCGGGACCTGGATGCCCATATTGGATCCTACATATTCTACGAAGATCTTATTGTTTGAACCTCAGTGCCAAGGATTCATATAATCCCGTATGTCATTCCCTTTGTCCTTCGGTATGTTACTTGCCCGAGATTCGATCGTCAGTATCCGCATACCTATTTCAATCTCGTTTACCGGCAAGACCCTTTACTCGTTCAGTAATACAAGATCCCGTAACTTACACTAAGTCACATTGCTTGCAAGGCTTGTGTGTGATGTTGTATTACCGAGTGGGCCCCGAGATACCTCTCCGTCACACGGAGTGACAAATCCCAGTCTCGATCCATACTAACTCAACGAACACCTTCGGAGATACGTGTAGAGCATCTTTATAGTCACCCAGTTACGTTGCGGCGTTTCATACACACAAAGCATTCCTCCGGTGTCAGTGAGTTATATGATCTCATGGTCATAGGAACAAATACTTGACACGCAGAAAACAGTAGCAACAAAATGACACGATCAACATGCTACGTCTATTAGTTTGGGTCTAGTCCATCACATGATTCTCCTAATGATGTGATCCCGTTATCAAGTGACAACACTTGCCTATGGCCAGGAAACCTTGACCATCTTTGATCAACGAGCTAGTCAACTAGAGGCTTACTAGGGACAGTGTTTTGTCTATGTATCCACACAAGTACTGTGTTTCCAATCAATACAATTATAGCATGGATAATAAACGATTATCATGAACAAAGAAATATAATAATAACTAACTCGATTGTCACTCCGGGGTTGCCGGGTCATAACACATAGTAGGTGACTACAACTTGCAAGATAGGATCTAAAACACACACATATATTTGCGGCAACATAATAGGTGCAGATCTGAAATCATGGCACTCGGGCCCTAGTGACAACCATTAAGCATAGCCAAGTAGTAGAAACATCAATCTAGAAAATAGTGGATACTAGGGATCAATCCCCGTCAAAAACTAACTCGACTACATGATACATCTCATCCAACTCATCACCATCCAGCAAGCCTACGATGAGATTACTCACGAACGATGAAGAGCATCATGGAATTGTCGATGGAGAAAGGTTGATGATGACGATGGCGTTGATTTCCCCTCTCCGGAGCCCGAAACGGACTCCAGATCTGCCCTCCAGATGAAGAACAGGATGTGGCGGCGCCTCCGTATCACAAATCACGATGAAACCTTCTCTCTGATTTTTTTTCCACGCGAAACGGAAGATATAGAGCTGAGTTTGGGGGCGGTGGTGCCACGTGGGCCCCACAAGCCTGCATGGCGCGGCCTAGGGAGGTGGTCGCGGCCTGTAGGCTTGTGGCCCACTGGCACGCCCCCTCCGGTGGATCTTTGTGCAGGTATTTTTCTTTTATTCCAGAAAAAATCTCCGTAAATTTTCAGGACATTCCGAGAACTTTTATATGCACAAAAACAACACCATGGCAATTCTGTTGAAAACAGCGTCAGTCCGGGTTAGTTCCATTGAAATCATGCAAATTAGAGTCCAAAACAAGGGCAAAAGAGTTCGGGAAAGTAGATACGACGGAGTCGTATCAGCAGTCACTTTGAGGAAGCATTCTTACTAGTTATTATTCAAATGCAATTGCTAAGTATTCTTGTTTATGTATTTCTGTCTATTGATTCAACTTTACCTTGAATGTTAATCTCTGGTCTAATGTGTTGTTCGTCTTCAGGATGGCTCCACCAACTCGCAAGAATCCGGGTCGTGAGAGTGTTGATCCTCCACCACCGCCTCTTCCGCCTCCTCCTCTGCCGCCTCCTCCACTAGAGGCAAGGCAAGCGGTGATGGCTGTAACAAATGCTAACACTCATATGTTACTTCAGTTCTTGCAAGAGAGAAACAATCAGCAGCAGGGCAATGTCAACCATGGTGGTTATCAGTTTGCATCTCTGAATCAATTCCTGGCGAACCAGCCGAAGTCCTTGATGTCTTGTGACCAGCCATTTGACGCTGATGACTAGATTCGTGACATGAACAAG
This sequence comes from Hordeum vulgare subsp. vulgare, assembly GCF_904849725.1. Classification (NCBI taxonomy): domain Eukaryota; kingdom Viridiplantae; phylum Streptophyta; class Magnoliopsida; order Poales; family Poaceae; genus Hordeum; species Hordeum vulgare. The sequence goes on along the minus strand of NC_058524.1, from coordinate 114,485,923 downwards.
CACTTTGAGTGCAGTAACGTGCGACTACAGGACTTCGTCAAGTTTGCAACTTTTTAGCTCAAGGGACAGGCGGCATAATGGTGGCAATAGTTGAGGGACTCCAGGGGCGGCAGAATGATCTGCTGGGACGATTTCTGCAGAGATTTCAGGTCTCACTATATTCCGTCTAGCTTTGTGGAAGAGATGCGTGATAAGTTCAGACGGTTGAAGCAAGGAGGATCTTTTGTGTACAAGTACAACGTCGAGTTTCATGAGCTTGCTCGGTATGCTAAACAGGACACCCCAGATCAAAAGAGCAAGATTTATTAGTTCAGAGGTGGTTTGAAAGAAGACTTGAAGTTGGCCCTTGCCTTGCACGATCCTGATGAGTTCGATAAGTTCTACAACTTGGATCTCACGGCTGAAGCAGCTTTGCTCAAAGTGGAGAATTTGAGGAAGCGTTTCAGAGATTCCAGTTCCTCGCCCTCAACTTAGGTGGTCCAGAAGCAGCAGAAATATTGGGTGTCTCCTCCTCCTCGACAGATTCAGCAGTTCAAGCAGTCAGGTGGTCGTGGTTCTTCCCACCCACCCAACCCAGCTTTCCAGTAGAGGTTTCAGCAGCAGAAGCAAGGGAATCCTCAAGTGCAATTCCGTCCGCTGTCAGAGGTGACTTGTCACAAGTGTTAACAGAAGGGTCACTACTACAACAAGTGCACCACTCAGCAGCGCCTTCTGCCCCCTCCTCCAGTGAGGCCTCCAGGCAATGCAATGGTGAAGTTCAATCCCAAGTCTGCAGAGTCAATATGGTGAATACAGCAGAAGTAGAAAACTCCTCACACGTGATAATGGGTTATCTCTTGGTTAATGATATACCTGCAAAGGTTTTATTTGACACTGGTGCTTCGCATTGTTTCATATCATACCCATTTGTATCCAAGCATAATCTGCATCAGGTGCATTTGCCTAAGCCATTGGCAGTTGTTTCCCTTGGGAAACATATGAGTTCTCGTTTGTTCGTTCCTGATATCTCTATCAAGATGGGTGGCTATTCTTTCGTGGCTTCTCCAATTGTCCTCGGCAAGTCTGATATTGATCTGATCCTTGGGATGGATTGGCTAGCTATGAAAGATTCATTTCTTGATTGTCAAGCTAAAGAAGTCAAGCTAACTCATCCTGCGGAGGACGTGAATATCTTCACGGCGCGCGACGACACGATCCGTCTGTTTTCCTTGAATTTGAAGGGAGAGATCTCTCCAATTTCCCAAGTCCCAGTGGTGTGCAAGTACGAAGATGTCTTTCCGGAAGAACTGCCACGGATGCCTCCGCACCGAGAAGTTGAGTTTGTAATTGAGCTTGAACCGGATACTGAACCAGTATGCAAGCGACCGTATAAATTGGGTCCAGAAGAGCTGAAAGAGCTGAAGAAGCAGCTTGATGAGCAAGAGCGGCTGGGTATGATCAGACCAAGCTCATCTCCTTGGGGTTGTGGAGTTCTTTTTGTTAAGAAGAAGGATGGCACGGACCGACTCTGTGTCGATTACCGTCCATTGAATAAGAAGACGATCAGAAACAAGTATCCACTTCCCAACATCAATGAGTTGTTCGAGAAATTTGAAATGGGGTAAGTTCTTCTCGAAGCTTGATCTCAGGATAGGCTATCACCAGATTCGCATTAGTGAAGAGGACATTCCCAAGACTGCCTTCAGGACAAGCTTTGCCTCGTATGAGTACACAGTGATGTCTTTCGGTCTCACCAATGCTCCACCGACCTTCTGTCAGATGATGAATTATATATTCTCCCCATTCAAGAATGAATTTGTCTTGTTGCATCTTGATGACATTCTGGTCTTTTCTGAAACTGAGGAAGAGCATGAAGAACATCTCCGTCTTGTGATTGATAAGCTAAGAGAGCATAAGTTCTATGCTAAGTTCTCCAAATGTGAGTTATGGTTGAAGGAAGTTGTGTACCTTGGGCACATCATCTCTGCCGAGGGTATCAAAGTTGATCCATCAAAGGTGCAGGCCATTGTTGAGTGGGAACCTCCTCAGAATGTGAAGCATCTTCGAAGCTTTCTCGGGTTTTGGCTATGTTTCTTTCTATAGGAGGATGATATTTAAACCACTTCTCTTTGGGAAGATCAACATGAGCAGCAAAAGATTCGCAAAGAGAAGCTACTATCTCAGAGTCAAGTCCATACTTAGCGCTAAAATCTCTAGAAGTGTTTGTCTCAACAAAAGATTTAACGCAATCAAACTGGAAATTCATACGTGACTCCTTACCTTCCTCCAGCTCCCAATCTTCAGAGTTGCGTTTGATTCTTTCCAATAAATTCCACTTGTGGTCAATATCCTTCTTCATAAAAGAACCGGTACAAGAAGTGTCAAGCATGGTACGATCTTCACGAGAAAGCCGAGCATACAAGTTTTGAGTGATAATTTCTCTCGGGAGCTCGTGATTGGGGCATGAATATAGCATTGATTTAAGCCTCCCCAAGCTTGAGCTATGCTTTCCCTGTCATGAGGCCAAAAGTTATAAATATAATTTCGATCACGATGTACTAAATGCATAGGATAAAACTTTTGATGAAATTCCAGTTTCAACCGATTGTAGTCCCATGATCCAGTATCATCACATAGCCTATACCATGTCAACGCCTTATCCTTCAAAGACAAAGGAAAGACTTTCTTCTTTACCTCATCCTCGGGCAAACCTGCAAGCTTAAATAAACCACAAACTTCATCTACATAGATTAGATGCAAGTCTGGATGTGAAGATCCATCTCCTATAAAAGGATTAGCTAGCAGTTTCTCAAGCATACCCGACGGAATTTCATAAAAAATATTTTCAGTAGGTACCTCAGGTTGAGGAACAACTCCTCGTGCTTCCGTTCATGGTGAAGATACCCCGAACAAACTCCTCAAAGGAACAGTTTCCATAGTGACAAGTGACAATAAATTTCAGCACAGTATATAAATGTTTCCTTACCAATTTCCACTTACCAAAGGCACTTCACTTCCCGGCAACGGCGCCAAAAAAGAGTCTTGATGATCCACAAGTATAGGGGATCAATCGTAGTCCTTTCAATAAGTAAGAGTGTCGAACCCAACGAGGAGCAGAAGGCTGTGATAAACGGTTTTCAGCAAGGTAATAACTGCAAGCACTGAAAGTAGCGGTAAAAAGTGATTGTGTAGCGAGGTGAAACGTAGCAAGCAAAAAGTAACAAGTAACAAGGAGTAGCAATGGTGCAGCAAGTGTCCCAATTCCTTTTGTAGCAAGGGACAAGCCTGAACAAAGTCTTATAGGAGAGAAAACGCTCCCGAGGACACACGGGAATTTCTATCATGCTAGTTTCATCATGTTCATGTGATTCGCGTTCATTACTTGGATAGTTTGATATGTGGGTGGACCGGCGCTTGGGTGCTGACCTTACTTGGACAAGCATCCCACTTATGATTAACCCCTCTCGCAAGCATCCGCAACTATGAAAGAAGAACTAAGACAACGTCTAACCATAGCATTAAACTAGTGGATCCAAATCAGCGCCTTACGAAGCAACGCATGGACTGGGGTTTAAGCTTCTGTCACTCCAGCAACCCATCATCTACTTACTACTCCCCAATGCCTTCCTCTAGGCCCAAATATGGTGAAGTGTTATGTAGTCGACGTTCACATAACACCACTAGAGGAAAAACAACATACATCATATCAAAATACCGAATGAATATCAAATTCACATGACTTATCCCATGTCCTCAGGAACAAAAGTAACTACTCACAAAGCATAATCATAATCATGATCAGAGGTGTAATGAATAGCATCAAGGATCTGAACATAAACTCTTCCACCAAGTAATACAACTAGCATCAACTAAAAGAGTAATCAACACTACTCGCAACCTTACAAGTACCAATCGGAGTCGCGAGATGAAGATTGGTTACAAGAGATGAACTAGGGATTGGAGAGGAGATGGTGCTGATGAAGATGTTGATGAAGATGCCTCCCCTCCAACGAGAGGAGTGTTGGTGATGACGATGGCGACGATTTCCCCCTCCGGGAGGGAAGTTTCCCTGGCAGGATCGTCCTGCCGGAGCTCTAGATTGGATCTACTCAAGTTCTACCTCGTGGCGGCGGCGAAACCACGAAAAAGCTCCCGATTAATTTTTTCTGGAACAAAACCCTTCATATAGCAAAAGAGGGGGGCCAGTGGGCTGTCAGGGAGCCCACAAGCTTGCTAGCCGCCACTAGGGGGTGGCGGCTACCAGGCTTGTGGCGCCCAAGTAGCTCCCCTCTGGTACTTCTTCAGCCCATTATTTTTTATATAATCCCAAAAAATTCCACGTAAATTTTCAGGGCATTTGGAGATGTGCAGAATAGTGGACTAAGATTTGCTCCTTGCCAGTCCAGAATTCCAGCTGCCTGAATTCTCCCTCTTCAAATAAACCTTGCAAAATAAGAGAGAAAAGCCATAAATATGGTACCACAAAGTAATATAACAGCCCATAAAGCAATAAATATCAACATGAAAGCATGATGCAAAATGGACGTATCAGGCCACCACGAGGAAACTTGAGGTCTGGTATCATGTAGGCTCTGCCATCCGTCGTGTCCTCAGACTGAGATACGCGGGTCTTATCGGGGTCGTCGACACGTCAGGCGGTCTTGCTGGATTTGTCTTACCTTAGCGATATATCCTGTACATTGGGATTCCGGTGAAACTTTCAGTCTCTTAGAGTTGAGGTTTTCCTCTAAGGAATCCGACAAGATCACGAGTTTCGTGGTAGAGGATTACTGTGCGGTCTGTGGTAATTTGTGATGGACTAGTTGGAGCACCGTGCATGGTTTAATCTTTCGGAAAGCCATGCCCGCGGTTATGTGGCAAACATGGATATTTTGTTAACATCCGGTTCTAGACAACTTAAAGTAATTCAAATAAAACTTGCCAACTGAGTGTGTAACCGTGACTGTCTCCTTTAGAGCTCCTTCTCTGATCGAGAACACAGTAAGGTTATGATTGACATAAGTAGGGGTTCAGGGTCACTTAGTGACCATCTATATATCGACCATCTTGCGTAGTCCACATATGATAACTCTATTCATCGTAAGATTGCCACCATATAAGCTTAGGTTGCTGCAAACTCATACACTTAACCTTCCTCACCCATTTAACTCAGTTAGATTTGATACCAAGGTCATAGGATTGTCGAGTCCTCGTGGATCACGGTTTACTACAAACACCCACAGGTATAGGTACCCCTGATGTAGGAGTTCTCAATGACAGCCAGCTGAAGTGGGAGTTTGATGAGGATAGCGGCAGGCTGTACGTGACTTATCCCGAGGACTAGAGGCCATGGTCATGATTGTGAGGCCAGCATGCGAGATGACATTTTTTTTCTGTTTATCGTGTCTGTAGCTGGACCATTCCATGTTCTGAATAAAGTGTGATTGTATGACAGTATGACTTTGTTCTTATCAGATGGCAAGTGTATGCCCTACTTGTCACTCTTTCAGTTATTGTATTGTTGTGATTATCTCGCCTGCGAAGCGCGTAGATGCGCCTCTTTCCCTTTTGAGGCCTCTCCCCCAAATAAGGAAAGGGCCACATCTTAGTTGTTACAAGTTGGTAACAAGTTGGTATTGTTACGACCATAGGAGCCTTTGTGTGTGATCGAACTTGGCCGAGTCGAGTCTAGCAAAAAATATTTTGAGTGTTAGTTATATCAGAGAGTAGGTTTCTTTTTCTCCTCTTCTATGCTCTAGTGATGTTCACAACTTAGGAAATTTTAATTCTACTCCTCTTCTCGCTCAAAATTTTTTTAGGATCATGCGGATGTTTTTGGAATCTATATGATGTCGATGTGACGGAGTTCTGTCTTGGTGCCTCCTGTCTGTCGTGATTTCTTTCGGGGAGTCTAGCTCTAGGGGATTCTTGGGCACATCGCTATCATTCAGATTTCTTAGAATCTCAGGACGGAGGATGTTCGAAATTGCTTCAATACTAGTAGTGATGAGAGGAGTCCGGCTTCCCCAGTACTGGTGCAGATAGTTCTGGATGTATCACCACACTTAGTATCATTGTGATTACGAGGGTTTGTGATAGATGAAGTTCCAAGATTCTGGTTGTGTGTTGACGGATGTGATACACTGGACGGGTTAGTATAGGAGTTGAGTGATATATTACTCCTTGTATCCGTGGACCAGATTGCATGCCCAGTAATTTTGGGAGTTCTTAGGTGGGAACTCAGGTAGTTACTTATAGGCCAATCTTCCAACAGATGCATGATGTGAGGTCGGGATCCGACATTCAGTGGGTACATTTGTTCACGGCCGTCTTACAGCGGTTCGCGTTGTGTCTTGAGAGTCCTTGTAGCTTTCTACGACACGGGGACGCTTCGTATGTCGTGTGTACTCCCTTGCACATGATGGCTAGTGTAAGGTCGAGCCCGTGCGATCATATCCACGAAGATATCACATGGAATCTCTGTTGGGGAACGTCGCATGGGAAACAAAAAATTTCCTACGCGCACGAAGACCTATCATGGTGATGTCCATCTACGAGAGGGGATATTTGATCTACGTACCCTTGTAGATTGCACAGCAGAAGCGTTAAGAAACGCGGTTGATGTAGTGGAACGTCCTCACATCCCTCGATCCGCCTCGTGAACCGTCACGCGATGAGTCCCACGATCTAGTGCCGAACGGACGGCACCTCCATGTTCAGCACACGTATAGCTCGACGATGATCTTGGCCTTCTTGATCCAGCAAGAGAGATGGAGAGGTAGATGAGTTCTCCGGCAGCGTGACGATGCTCCGGAGGTTGTTGATGATCTTATCTCGGCAGGGCTCCGCCCGAGCTCCGCAGAAACGCGATCTAGAGGTAAAACTGTGGAGATATGTGGTCGAGCTGCCGTGGCAAAGTTGTGTCAAATCAGCCCTAAAACCTCCGTATATATAGGGGGAAGAGGGCGAGCCTTGCCTTGGGGCTCAATGAGCCCCAAGGGGGTCGGCCGAGCAAAGGGGGGGAGTTCTCCCCTTCCAAACCGAATCCAACTAGGTTTGGAAGGAGGAGTCCTTCCCCTTTTTCCCACCTCCCCTTTTTTTCCTTTTCCTCTTTGATTTTCTTCCTATGGCGCATAGGGCCTTCTTGGGCTGTCCCACCAGCCCACTAAGGGCTGGTGCGCCACCCCCAAGGCCTATGGGCTTCCCCGGGGTGGGTTGCCCCCCCGGTGAACACCCGGAACCCATTCGTCATTCCCGGTACATTCTCGGTAACTCCGAAAACCTTCCGGTAATCAAATGAGGTCATCCTATATATCAATCTTCGTTTCCGAACCATTCCGGAAACCCTCGTGACGTCTGTGATCTCATCCGGGACTCCGAACAACATTCGGTAACCAACCATATAACTCAAATACGCATAAAACAACGTCGAACCTTAAGTGTGCAGACCCTGCGGGTTCGAGAACTATGTAGACATGACCCGAGAGACTCCTCGGTCAATATCCAATAGCGGGACCTGGATGCCCATATTGGATCCTACATATTCTACGAAGATCTTATCGTTTGAACCTCAGTGCCAAGGATTCATATAATCCCGTATGTCATTCCCTTTGTCCTTCGGTATGTTACTTGCCCAAGATTCGATCGTCAGTATCCGCATACCTATTTCAATCTCGTTTACCGGCAAGACCCTTTACTCGTTCAGTAATACAAGATCCCGTAACTTACACTAAGTCACATTGCTTGCAAGGCTTGTGTGTGATGTTGTATTACCGAGTGGGCCCCGAGATACCTCTCCGTCACACGGAGTGACAAATCCCAGTCTCGATCCATACTAACTCAACGAACACCTTCGGAGATACGTGTAGAGCATCTTTATAGTCACCCAGTTATGTTGCGGCGTTTCATACACACAAAGCATTCCTCCGGTGTCAGTGAGTTATATGATCTCATGGTCATAGGAACAAATACTTGACACGCAGAAAACAGTAGCAACAAAATGACACGATCAACATGCTACGTCTATTAGTTTGGGTCTAGTCCATCACATGATTCTCCTAATGATGTGATCCCGTTATCAAGTGACAACACTTGCCTATGGCCAGGAAACCTTGACCATCTTTGATCAACGAGCTAGTCAACTAGAGGCTTACTAGGGACAGTGTTTTGTCTATGTATCCACACAAGTACTGTGTTTCCAATCAATACAATTATAGCATGGATAATAAACGATTATCATGAACAAAGAAATATAATAATAACTAACTCGATTGTCACTCCGGGGTTGCCGGGTCATAACACATAGTAGGTAACTACAACTTGCAAGATAGGATCTAAAACACACATATATATTTGCGACAACATAATAGGTGCAGATCTGAAATCATGGCACTCGGGCCCTAGTGACAACCATTAAGCATAGCCAAGTAGTAGAAACATCAATCTAGAAAATAGTGGATACTAGGGATCAATCCCCGTCAAAAACTAACTCGATTACATGATAGATCTCATCCAACTCATCACCGTCCAGCAAGCCTACGATGAGATTACAAACGAACGATGAAGAGCATCATGGAATTGTCGATGGAGAAAGGTTGATGATGACGATGGCGTTGATTTCCCCTCTCCGGAGCCCGAAACGGACTCCAGATCTGCCCTCCAGATGAAGAACAGGATGTGGCGGCGCCTTCGTATCGCAAATCACGATGAAACCTTCTCTCTGATTTTTTTTCCACGCGAAACGGAAGATATAGAGCTGAGTTTGGGGGCGGTGGTGCCACGTGGGCCCCACAAGCCTGCATGGCGCGGCCTAGGGAGGTGGTCGCGGCCTGTAGGCTTGTGGCCCACTGGCACGCCCCCTCCGGTGGATCTTTGTGCAGGTATTTTTCTTTTATTCCAGAAAAAATCTCCGTAAATTTTCAGGACATTCCGAGAACTTTTATATGCACAAAAACAACACCATGGCAATTCTGCTGAAAACAGCGTCAGTCCGGGTTAGTTCCATTGAAATCATGCAAATTAGAGTCCAAAACAAGGGCAAAAGAGTTGGGGAAAGTAGATACGACGGAGTCGTATCAGCAGTCACTTTGAGGAAGCATTCTTACTAGTTATTATTCAAATGCAATTGCTAAGTATTCTTGTTTATGTATTTCTGTCTATTGATTCAACTTTACCTTGAATGTTAATCTCTGGTCTAATGTGTTGTTCGTCTTCAGGATGGCTCCACCAACTCGCAAGAATCCGGGTCGTGAGAGTGTTGATCCTCCACCACCGCCTCTTCTGCCTCCTCCTCTGCCGCCTCCTCCTCTAGAGGCAAGGCAAGCGGTGATGGCTGTAACAAATGCTAACACTCATATGTTACTTCAGTTCTTGCAAGAGAGGAACAATCAGTAGCAGGGCAATGTCAACCATGGTGGTTATCAGTTTGCATCTCTGAATCAATTCCTGGCGAACCAGCCGAAGTCCTTGATGTCTTGTGACCAGCCATTTGACGCTGATGACTAGATTCGTGACATGAACAAGCACTTTGAGTGAAGTAACGTGCGACTATAGGACTTCATCAAGTTTGCAACTTTTTAGCTCAAGGGACACGCGGCATAATGGTGGCAACAGTTGAGGGACTCCAGGGGCGGCAGAATGATCTGCTGGGACGATTTCTGCAGAGATTTCAGGTCTCACTATATTCCGTCTAGCTTTGTGGAAGAGATGCGTGATAAGATCAGACGGTTGAAGCAAGGAGGATCTTTTGTGTACAAGTACAACGTCGAGTTTCATGAGCTTGCTCGGTATGCTAAACAGGACACCCCAGATCAAAAGAGCAAGATTTATTAGTTCAGAGGTGGTTTGAAAGAAGACTTGAAGTTGGCCCTTGCCTTGCACGATCCTGATGAGTTCGATAATTCTACAACTTGGATCTCACGGCTGAAGCAGCTTTGCTCAAAGTGGAGAATTTGAGGAAGCGTTTCAGAGATTCCAGTTCCTCGCCCTCAACTTAGGTGGTCCAGAAGCAGCAGAAATATTGGGTGTCTCCTCCTCCTCGACAGATTCAGCAGTTCAAGCAGTCAGGTGGTCGTGGTTCTTCCCACCCACCCAACCCAGCTTTCCAGTAGAGGTTTCAGCAGCAGAAGCAAGGGAATCCTCAAGTGCAATTCCGTCCGCTGTCAGAGGTGACTTGTCACAAGTGTTAACAGAAGGGTCACTACTACAACAAGTGCACCACTCAGCAGCGCCTTCTGCCCCCTCCTCCAGTGAGGCCTCCAGGCAATGCAATGGTGAAGTTCAATCCCAAGTCTGCAGAGTCAATATGGTGAATACAACAGAAGTAGAAAACTCCTCACACGTGATAATGGGTTATCTCTTGGTTAATGATATTCCTGCAAAGGTTTTATTTGACACTGGTGCTTCGCATTATTTCATATCATACCCATTTGTATCCAAGCATAATCTGCATCAGGTGCATTTGCCTAAGCCATTGGCAGTTGTTTCCCTTGGGAAACATATGAGTTCTCGTTTGTTCGTTCCTGATATCTCTATCAAGATGGGTGGCTATTCTTTCGTGGCTTCTCCAATTGTCCTCGGCAAGTCTGATATTGATCTGATCCTTGGGATGGATTGGCTAGCTATGAAAAATTCATTTCTTGATTGTCAAGCTAAAGAAGTCAAGCTAACTCATCCTGCGGAGGACGTGAATATCTTCACGGCGCGCGACGACACGATCCGTCTGTTTTCCTTGAATTTGAAGGGAGAGATCTCTCCAATTTCCCAAGTCCCAGTGGTGTGCAAGTACGAAGATGTCTTTCCGGAAGAACTGCCACGGATGCCTCCGCACCGAGAAGTTGAGTTTGTAATTGAGCTTGAACCGGATACTGAACCAGTATGCAAGCGACCGTATAAATTGGGTCCAGAAGAGCTGAAAGAGCTGAAGAAGCAGCTTGATGAGCAAGAGCGGCTGGGTATGATCAGACCAAGCTCATCTCCTTGGGGTTGTGGAGTTCTTTTTGTTAAGAAGAAGGATGGCACGGACCGACTCTGTGTCGATTACCGTCCATTGAATAAGAAGACGATCAGAAACAAGTATCCACTTCCCAACATCAATGAGTTGTTCGAGCAATTAAAATGGGGTAAGATCTTCTCGAAGCTTGATCTCAGGATAGGCTATCATCAGATTCGCATTAGTGAAGAGGACATTCCCAAGACTGCCTTCAGGACAAGCTTTGCCTCGTATGAGTACACAGTGATGTCTTTCGGTCTCACCAATGCTCCACCGACCTTCTGTCAGATGATGAATTATATATTCTCCCCATTCAAGAATGAATTTGTCTTGTTGCATCTTGATGACATTCTGGTCTTTTCTGAAACTGAGGAAGAGCATGAAGAACATCTCCGTCTTGTGATTGATAAGCTAAGAGAGCATAAGTTCTATGCTAAGTTCTCCAAATGTGAGTTATGGTTGAAGGAAGTTGTGTACCTTGGGCACATCATCTCTGCCGAGGGTATCAAAGTTGATCCATCAAAGGTGCAGGCCATTGTTGAGTGGGAACCTCCTCAGAATGTGAAGCATCTTCGAAGCTTTCTCGGGTTTTGGCTATGTTGCTTTCTATAGGAGGATGATATTTAAACCACTTCTCTTTGGGAAGATCAACATGAGCAGCAAAAGATTCGCATAGAGAAGCTACTATCTCAGAGTCAAGTCCATACTTAGCGCTAAAATCTCTAGAAGTGTTTGTCTCAACAAAAGATTTAACGCAATCAAACTGGAAATTCATACGTGACTCCTTACCTTCCTCCAGCTCCCAATCTTCAGAGTTGCGTTTGATTCTTTCCAATAAATTCCACTTGTGGTCAATATCCTTCTTCATAAAAGAACCGGTACAAGAAGTGTCAAGCATGGTACGATCTTCACGAGAAAGCCGAGCATACAAGTTTTGAGTGATAATTTCTCTCGAGAGCTCGTGATTGGGGCATGAATATAGCATTGATTTAAGCCTCCCCAAGCTTGAGCTATGCTTTCCCTGTCATGAGGCCAAAAGTTATAAATATAATTTCGATCACGATGTACTAAATGCATAGGATAAAACTTTTGATGAAATTCCAATTTCAACCGATTGTAGTCCCATGATCCAATATCATCACATAGCCTATACCATGTCAACGCCTTATCCTTCAAAGACAAAGGAAAGACTTTCTTCTTTACCTCATCCTCGGGCAAACCTGCAAGCTTAAATAAACCACAAACTTCATCTACATAGATTAGATGCAAGTCTGGATGTGAAGATCCATCTCCTATAAAAGGATTAGCTAGCAGTTTCTCAAGCATACCCGACGGAATTTCATAAAAAATATTTTCAGTAGGTACCTCAGGTTGAGGAACAACTCCTCGTGCTTCCGTTCATGGTGAAGATACCCCGAACAAACTCCTCAAAGGAACAGTTTCCATAGTGACAAGTGACAATAAATTTCAGCACACTATATAAATGTTTCCTTACCAATTTCCACTTACCAAAGGCACTTCACTTCCCGGCAACGGCGCCAAAAAAGAGTCTTGATGATCCACAAGTATAGGGGATCAATCGTAGTCCTTTCAATAAGTAAGAGTGTCGAACCCAACGAGGAGCAGAAGGCTGTGATAAACGGTTTTCAGCAAGGTAATAACTGCAAGCACTGAAAGTAGCGGTAAAAAGTGATCGTGTAGCGAGGTGAAACGTAGCAAGCAAAAAGTAACAAGTAACAAGGAGTAGCAATGGTGCAGCAAGTGTCCCAATTCCTTTTGTAGCAAGGGACAAGCCTGAACAAAGTCTTATAGGAGAGAAAACGCTCCCGAGGACACACGGGAATTTCTATCATGCTAGTTTCATCATGTTCATGTGATTCGCGTTCGTTACTTGGATAGTTTGATATGTGGGTGGACCGGCAATTGGGTGCTGACCTTACTTGGACAAGCATCCCACTTATGATTAACCCCTCTCGCAAGCATCCGCAACTATGAAAGAAGAACTAAGACAACGTCTAACCATAGCATTAAACTAGTGGATCCAAATCAGCGCCTTACAAAGCAACGCATGGACTGGGGTTTAAGCTTCTGTCACTCCAGCAACCCATCATCTACTTACTACTCCCCAATGCCTTCCTCTAGGCCCAAATATGGTGAAGTGTTATGTAGTCGACGTTCACATAACACCACTAGAGGAAAAACAACATACATCATATCAAAATACCGAATGAATATCAAATTCACATGACTTATCCCATGTCCTCAGGAACAAAAGTAACTACTCACAAAGCATAATCATAATCATGATCAGAGGTGTAATGAATAGCATCAAGGATCTGAACATAAACTCTTCCACCAAGTAATACAACTAGCATCAACTAAAAGAGTAATCAACACTACTCGCAACCTTACAAGTACCAATCGGAGTCGCGAGATGAAGATTGGTTACAAGAGATGAACTAGGGATTGGAGAGGAGATGGTGCTGATGAAGATGTTGATGAAGATGCCTCCCCTCCAACGAGAGGAGTGTTGGTGATGACGATGGCGACGATTTCCCCCTCCGGGAGGGAAGTTTCCCTGGCAGGATCGTCCTGCAGGAGCTCTAGATTGGATCTACTCAAGTTCTACCTCGTGGCGGCGGCGAAATCACGAAAAAGCTCCCGATTGATTTTTTCTGGAACGTAACCCTTCATATAGCAAAAGAGGGGGGCCAGTGGGCTGTCAGGGAGCCCACAAGCTTGCTAGCCGCCACTAGGGGGGTGGCGGCTACCAGGCTTGTGGCGCCCAAGTAGCTCCCCTCTGGTACTTCTTCAGCCCATTATTTTTTATATAATCCCAAAAAATTCCACGTAAATTTTCAGGGCATTTGGAGATGTGCAGAATAGTGGACTAATATTTGCTCCTTGCCAGTCCAGAATTCCAGCTGCCTGAATTCTCCCTCTTCAAATAAACCTTGCAAAATAAGAGAGAAAAGCCATAAATATGGTACCACAAAGTAATATAACAGCCCATAAAGCAATAAATATCAACATGAAAGCATGATGCAAAATGGACGTATCAGGCCACCACGAGGAAACTTGAGGTCTGGTATCCTGTAGGCTCTGCCATCCGTCGTGTCCTCAGACTGAGATACGCGGGTCTTATCGGGGTCGTCGACACGTCAGGCGGTCTTGCTGGATTTGTCTTACCTTAGCGATATATCCTGTACATTGGGATTCCGGTGAAACTTTCAGTCTCTTAGAGTTGAGGTTTTCCTCTAAGGAATCCGACAAGATCACGAGTTTCGTGGTAGAGGATTACTGTGCGGTCTGTGGTAATTTGTCATGGACTAGTTGGAGCATCGTGCATGGTTTAATCTTTCGGAAAGCCATGCCCGCGGTTATGTGGCAAACATGGATATTTTGTTAACATCCGGTTCTAGACAACTTAAAGTAATTCAAATAAAACTTGCCAACTGAGTGTGTAACCGTGACTGTCTCCTTTAGAGCTCCTTCTCTGATCGAGAACACAGTAAGGTTATGATTGACGTAAGTAGGGGTTCAGGGTCACTTAGTGACCATCTATATATCGACCATCTTGCGTAGTCCACATATGATAACTCTATTCATCGTAAGATTGCCACCATATAAGGTTAGGTTGCTGCAAACTCATACACTTAACCTTCCTCACCCATTTAACTCAGTTAGATTTGATACCAAGGTCATAGGATTGTCGAGTCCTCGTGGATCACGGTTTACTACAAACACCCACAGGTATAGGTACCCCTGATGTAGGAGTTCTCAATGACAGCCAGCTGAAGTGGGAGTTTGATGAGGATAGAGGCAGGCTGTACGTGACTTATCCCGAGGACTAGAGGCCATGGTCATGATTGTGAGGCCAGCATGCGGATAACATTTTTTTTCTGTTTATCGTGTCTGTAGCTGGACCATTCCATGTTCTGAATAAAGTGTGATTGTATGACAGTATGACTTTGTTCTTATCAGATGGCAAGTGTATGCCCTACTTGTCACTCTTTCAGTTATTGTATTGTTGTGATTATCTCGCCTGCGAAGCACGTAGATGCGCCTCTTTCCCTTTTGAGGCCTCTCCCCCAAATAAGGAAAGGGCCACATCTTAGTCGTTACAAGTTGGTAACAAGTTAGTATTGTTACGACCATAGGAGCCTTTGTGTGTGATCGAACTTGGCCGAGTCGAGTCTAGCAAAAAATATTTTGAGTGTTAGTTATATCAGAGAGTAGGTTTCTTTTTCTCCTCTTCTATGCTCTAGTGATGTTCACAATTTAGGAAATTTTAATTCTACTCCTCTTCTCGCTCAAATTTTTTTTAGGATCATGCGGATGTTTTTGGAATCTATATGATGTCGATGTGACGGAGTTCTGTCTTGGTGCCTCCTGTCTGTCGTGATTTCTTTCGGGGAGTTGAGCTCTAGGGGATTCTTGGGCACATCGCTATCATTCAGATTTCTTAGAATCTCAGGACGGAGGATGTTCGAAATTGCTTCAATACTAGTAGTGATGAGAGGAGTCCGGCTTCCCCAGTACTGGTGCAGATAGTTCTGGATGTATCACCACACTTAGTATCATTGTGATTACGAGGGTTTGTGATAGATGAAGTTCCGAGATTCTGGTTGTGTGTTGACGGATGTGATACACTGGACGGGTTAGTATAGGAGTTGAGTGATATATTACTCCTTGTATCCCTGGACCAGATTGCATGCCCAGTAATTTTGGGAGTTCTTAGGTGGGAACTCAGGTAGTTACTTATAGGCCAATCTTCCAACAGATGCATGATGTGAGGTCGGGATCCGACATTCAGTGGGTACATTTGTTCACGGCCGTCTTACAGCGGTTCGCGTTGTGTCTTGAGAGTCCTTGTAGCTTTCTACGACACGGGGACGCTTCGTATGTCGTGTGTACTGCCTTGCACATGATGGCTAGTGTAAGGTCGAGCCCGTGCGATCATATCCACGAAGATATCACATGGAATCTCTGTTGGGGAACGTCGCATGGGAAACAAAAAATTTCCTACGCGCACGAAGACCTATCATGGTGATGTCCATCTATGAGAGGGGATATTCGATCTACGTACCCTTGTAGATTGCGCAGCAGAAGCGTTAAGAAACGCGGTTGATGTAGTGGAACGTCCTCACATCCCTCGATCCGCCTCGCGAACCGTCACGCGATCAGTCCCACGATCTAGTGCCGAACGGACGGCACCTCCATGTTCAGCACACGTATAGCTCGACGATGATCTTGGCCTTCTTGATCCAGCAAGAGAGATGGAGAGGTAGATGAGTTCTCCGGCAGCGTGACGATGCTCCGGAGGTTGTTGATGATCTTATCTCGGCAGGGCTCCGCCCAAGCTCCGCAGAAACGCGATCTAGAGGTAAAACTGTGGAGATATGTGGTCGAGCTGCCGTGGCAAAGTTGTGTCAAATCAGCCCTAAAACCTCCGTATATATAGGGGGAAGAGGGCGAGCCTTGCCTTGGGGCTCAATGAGCCCCAAGGGGGTCGGCCGAGCAAAGGGGGGGAGTTCTCCCCTTCCAAACCGAATCCAACTAGGTTTGGAAGGAGGAGTCCTTCCCCTTTTTCCCACCTCCCCTTTTTTTCCTTTTCCTCTTTGATTTTCTTCCTATGGCGCATAGGGCCTTCTTGGGCTGTCCCACCAGCCCACTAAGGGCTGGTGCGCCACCCCCAAGGCCTATGGGCTTCCCCGGGGTGGGTTGCCCCCCCGGTGAACACCCGGAACCCATTCGTCATTCCCGGTACATTCTCGGTAACTCCGAAAACCTTCCGGTAATCAAATGAGGTCATCCTATATATCAATCTTCGTTTCCGAACCATTCCGGAAACCCTCGTGACGTCCGTGATCTCATCCGGGACTCCGAACAACATTCGGTAACCAACCATATAACTCAAATACGCATAAAACAACGTCAAACCTTAAGTGTGCAGACCCTGCGGGTTCGAGAACTATGTAGACATGACCCGAGAGACTCCTCGGTCAATATCCAATAGCGGGACCTGGATGCCCATATTGGATCCTACATATTCTACGAAGATCTTATCGTTTGAACCTCAGTGCCAAGGATTCATATAATCCCGTATGTCATTCCCTTTGTCCTTCGGTATGTTACTTGCCCGAGATTCGATCGTCAGTATCCGCATACCTATTTCAATCTCGTTTACCGGCAAGACCCTTTACTCGTTCAGTAATACAAGATCCCGTAACTTACACTAAGTCACATTGCTTGCAAGGCTTGTGTGTGATGTTGTATTACCGAGTGGGCCCCGAGATACCTCTCCGTCACACGGAGTGACAAATCCCAGTCTCGATCCATACTAACTCAACGAACACCTTCGGAGATACGTGTAGAGCATCTTTATAGTCACCCAGTTACGTTGCGGCGTTTCATACACACAAAGCATTCCTCCGGTGTCAGTGAGTTATATGATCTCATGGTCATAGGAACAAATACTTGACACGCAGAAAACAGTAGCAACAAAATGACACGATCAACATGCTACGTCTATTAGTTTGGGTCTAGTCCATCACATGATTCTCCTAATGATGTGATCCCGTTATCAAGTGACAACACTTGCCTATGGCCAGGAAACCTTGACCATCTTTGATCAACGAGCTAGTCAACTAGAGGCTTACTAGGGACAGTGTTTTGTCTATGTATCCACACAAGTACTGTGTTTCCAATCAATACAATTATAGCATGGATAATAAACGATTATCATGAACAAAGAAATATAATAATAACTAACTCGATTGTCACTCCGGGGTTGCCGGGTCATAACACATAGTAGGTGACTACAACTTGCAAGATAGGATCTAAAACACACATATATATTTGCGGCAACATAATAGGTGCAGATCTGAAATCATGGCACTCGGGCCCTAGTGACAACCATTAAGCATAGCCAAGTAGTAGAAACATCAATCTAGAAAATAGTGGATACTAGGGATCAATCCCCGTCAAAAACTAACTCGACTACATGATAGATCTCATCCAACTCATCACCATCCAGCAAGCCTACGATGAGATTACTCACGAACGATGAAGAGCATCATGGAATTGTCGATGGAGAAAGGTTGATGATGACGATGGCGTTGATTTCCCCTCTCCGGAGCCCGAAACGGACTCCAGATCTGCCCTCCAGATGAAGAACAGGATGTGGCGGCGCCTCCGTATCACAAATCACGATGAAACCTTCTCTCTGATTTTTTTTCCACGCGAAACGGAAGATATAGAGCTGAGTTTGGGGGCGGTGGTGCCACGTGGGCCCCACAAGCCTGCATGGCGCGGCCTAGGGAGGTGGTCGCGGCCTGTAGGCTTGTGGCCCACTGGCACGCCCCCTCCGGTGGATCTTTGTGCAGGTATTTTTCTTTTATTCCAGAAAAAATCTCCGTAAATTTTCAGGACATTCCGAGAACTTTTATATGCACAAAAACAACACCATGGCAATTCTGTTGAAAACAGCGTCAGTCCGGGTTAGTTCCATTGAAATCATGCAAATTAGAGTCCAAAACAAGGGCAAAAGAGTTCGGGAAAGTAGATACGACGGAGTCGTATCAGCAGTCACTTTGAGGAAGCATTCTTACTAGTTATTATTCAAATGCAATTGCTAAGTATTCTTGTTTATGTATTTCTGTCTATTGATTCAACTTTACCTTGAATGTTAATCTCTGGTCTAATGTGTTGTTCGTCTTCAGGATGGCTCCACCAACTCGCAAGAATCCGGGTCGTGAGAGTGTTGATCCTCCACCACCGCCTCTTCCGCCTCCTCCTCTGCCGCCTCCTCCTCTAGAGGCAAGGCAAGCGGTGATGGCTGTAACAAATGCTAACACTCATATGTTACTTCAGTTCTTGCAAGAGAGGAACAATCAGCAGCAGGGCAATGTCAACCATGGTGGTTATCAGTTTGCATCTCTGAATCAATTCCTGGCGAACCAGCCGAAGTCCTTGATGTCTTGTGACCAGCCATTTGACGCTGATGACTAGATTCGTGACATGAACAAGCACTTTGAGTGCAGTAACGTGCGACTACAGGACTTCGTCAAGTTTGCAACTTTTTAGCTCAAGGGACAGGCGGCATAATGGTGGCAATAGTTGAGGGACTCCAGGGGCGGCAGAATGATCTGCTGGGACGATTTCTGCAGAGATTTCAGGTCTCACTATATTCCGTCTAGCTTTGTGGAAGAGATGCGTGATAAGTTCAGACGGTTGAAGCAAGGAGGATCTTTTGTGTACAAGTACAACGTCGAGTTTCATGAGCTTGCTCGGTATGCTAAACAGGACACCCCAGATCAAAAGAGCAAGATTTATTAGTTCAGAGGTGGTTTGAAAGAAGACTTGAAGTTGGCCCTTGCCTTGCACGATCCTGATGAGTTCGATAAGTTCTACAACTTGGATCTCACGGCTGAAGCAGCTTTGCTCAAAGTGGAGAATTTGAGGAAGCGTTTCAGAGATTCCAGTTCCTCGCCCTCAACTTAGGTGGTCCAGAAGCAGCAGAAATATTGGGTGTCTCCTCCTCCTCGACAGATTCAGCAGTTCAAGCAGTCAGGTGGTCGTGGTTCTTCCCACCCACCCAACCCAGCTTTCCAGTAGAGGTTTCAGCAGCAGAAGCAAGGGAATCCTCAAGTGCAATTCCGTCCGCTGTCAGAGGTGACTTGTCACAAGTGTTAACAGAAGGGTCACTACTACAACAAGTGCACCACTCAGCAGCGCCTTCTGCCCCCTCCTCCAGTGAGGCCTCCAGGCAATGCAATGGTGAAGTTCAATCCCAAGTCTGCAGAGTCAATATGGTGAATACAGCAGAAGTAGAAAACTCCTCACACGTGATAATGGGTTATCTCTTGGTTAATGATATACCTGCAAAGGTTTTATTTGACACTGGTGCTTCGCATTGTTTCATATCATACCCATTTGTATCCAAGCATAATCTGCATCAGGTGCATTTGCCTAAGCCATTGGCAGTTGTTTCCCTTGGGAAACATATGAGTTCTCGTTTGTTCGTTCCTGATATCTCTATCAAGATGGGTGGCTATTCTTTCGTGGCTTCTCCAATTGTCCTCGGCAAGTTTGATATTGATCTGATCCTTGGGATGGATTGGCTAGCTATGAAAGATTCATTTCTTGATTGTCAAGCTAAAGAAGTCAAGCTAACTCATCCTGCGGAGGACGTGAATATCTTCACGGCGCGCGACGACACGATCCGTCTGTTTTCCTTGAATTTGAAGGGAGAGATCTCTCCAATTTCCCAAGTCCCAGTGGTGTGCAAGTACGAAGATGTCTTTCCGGAAGAACTGCCACGGATGCCTCCGCACCGAGAAGTTGAGTTTGTAATTGAGCTTGAACCGGATACTGAACCAGTATGCAAGCGACCGTATAAATTGGGTCCAGAAGAGCTGAAAGAGCTGAAGAAGCAGCTTGATGAGCAAGAGCGGCTGGGTATGATCAGACCAAGCTCATCTCCTTGGGGTTGTGGAGTTCTTTTTGTTAAGAAGAAGGATGGCACGGACCGACTCTGTGTCGATTACCGTCCATTGAATAAGAAGACGATCAGAAACAAGTATCCACTTCCCAACATCAATGAGTTGTTCGAGAAATTTGAAATGGGGTAAGTTCTTCTCGAAGCTTGATCTCAGGATAGGCTATCACCAGATTCGCATTAGTGAAGAGGACATTCCCAAGACTGCCTTCAGGACAAGCTTTGCCTCGTATGAGTACACAGTGATGTCTTTCGGTCTCACCAATGCTCCACCGACCTTCTGTCAGATGATGAATTATATATTCTCCCCATTCAAGAATGAATTTGTCTTGTTGCATCTTGATGACATTCTGGTCTTTTCTGAAACTGAGGAACAGCATGAAGAACATCTCCGTCTTGTGATTGATAAGCTAAGAGAGCATAAGTTCTATGCTAAGTTCTCCAAATGTGAGTTATGGTTGAAGGAAGTTGTGTACCTTGGGCACATCATCTCTGCCGAGGGTATCAAAGTTGATCCATCAAAGGTGCAGGCCATTGTTGAGTGGGAACCTCCTCAGAATGTGAAGCATCTTCGAAGCTTTCTCGGGTTTTGGCTATGTTGCTTTCTATAGGAGGATGATATTTAAACCACTTCTCTTTGGGAAGATCAACATGAGCAGCAAAAGATTCGCAAAGAGAACCTACTATCTCAGAGTCAAGTCCATACTTAGCGCTAAAATCTCTAGAAGTGTTTGTCTCAACAAAAGATTTAACGCAATCAAACTGGAAATTCATACGTGACTCCTTACCTTCCTCCAGCTCCCAATCTTCAGAGTTGCGTTTGATTCTTTCCAATAAATTCCACTTGTGGTCAATATCCTTCTTCATAAAAGAACCGGTACAAGAAGTGTCAAGCATGGTACGATCTTCACGAGAAAGCCGAGCATACAAGTTTTGAGTGATAATTTTTCTCGGGAGCTCGTGATTGGGGCATGAATATAGCATTGATTTAAGCCTCCCCAAGCTTGAGCTATGCTTTCCCTGTCATGAGGCCAAAAGTTATAAATATAATTTCGATCACGATGTACTAAATACATAGGATAAAACTTTTGATGAAATTCCAGTTTCAACCGATTGTAGTCCCATGATCCAGTATCATCACATAGCCTATACCATGTCAACGCCTTATCCTTCAAAGACAAAGGAAATACTTTCTTCTTTACCTCATCCTCGGGCAAACCTGCAAGCTTAAATAAACCACAAACTTCATCTACGTAGATTAGATGCAAGTCTGGATGTGAAGATCCATCTCCTATAAAAGGATTAGCTAGCAGTTTCTCAAGCATACCCGACGGAATTTCATAAAAAATATTTTCAGTAGGTACCTCAGGTTGAGGAACAACTCCTCGTGCTTCCGTTCATGGTGAAGATACCTCGAACAAACTCCTCAAAGGAACAGTTTCCATAGTGACAAGTGACAATAAATTTCAGCACAGTATATAAATGTTTCCTTACCAATTTCCACTTACCAAAGGCACTTCACTTCCCGGCAACGGCGCCAAAAAAGAGTCTTGATGATCCACAAGTATAGGGGATCAATCGTAGTCCTTTCAATAAGTAAGAGTGTCGAACCCAACGAGGAGCAGAAGGCTGTGATAAACGGTTTTCGGCAAGGTAATAACTGCAAGCACTGAAAGTAGCGGTAAAAAGTGATTGTGTAGCGAGGTGAAACGTAGCAAGCAAAAAGTAACAAGTAACAAGGAGTAGCAATGGTGCAGCAAGTGTCCCAATTCCTTTTGTAGCAAGGGACAAGCCTGAACAAAGTCTTATAGGAGAGAAAACGCTCCCGAGGACACACGGGAATTTCTATCATGCTAGTTTCATCATGTTCATGTGATTCGCGTTCGTTACTTGGATAGTTTGATATGTGGGTGGACCGGCGCTTGGGTGCTGACCTTACTTGGACAAGCATCCCACTTATGATTAACCCCTCTCGCAAGCATCCGCAACTATGAAAGAAGAACTAAGACAACGTCTAACCATAGCATTAAACTAGTGGATCCAAATCAGCGCCTTACGAAGCAACGCATGGACTGGGGTTTAAGCTTCTGTCACTCCAGCAACCCATCATCTACTTACTACTCCCCAATGCCTTCCTCTAGGCCCAAATATGGTGAAGTGTTATGTAGTCGACGTTCACATAACACCACTAGAGGAAAAACAACATACATCATATCAAAATACCGAATGAATATCAAATTCACATGACTTATCCCATGTCCTCAGGAACAAAAGTAACTACTCACAAAGCATAATCATAATCATGATCAGAGGTGTAATGAATAGCATCAAGGATCTGAACATAAACTCTTCCACCAAGTAATACAACTAGCATCAACTAAAAGAGTAATCAACACTACTCGCAACCTTACAAGTACCAATCGGAGTCGCGAGATGAAGATTGGTTACAAGAGATGAACTAGGGATTGGAGAGGAGATGGTGCTGATGAAGATGTTGATGAAGATGCCTCCCCTCCAACGAGAGGAGTGTTGGTGATGACGATGGCGACGATTTCCCCCTCCGGGAGGGAAGTTTCCCTGGCAGGATCGTCCTGCCGGAGCTCTAGATTGGATCTACTCAAGTTCTACCTCGTGGCGGCGGCGAAACCACGAAAAAGCTCCCGATTGATTTTTTCTGGAACAAAACCCTTCATATAGCAAAAGAGGGGGGCCAGTGGGCTGTCAGGGAGCCCACAAGCTTGCTAGCCGCCACTAGGGGGTGGCGGCTACCAGGCTTGTGGCGCCCAAGTAGCTCCCCTCTGGTACTTCTTCAGCCCATTATTTTTTATATAATCCCAAAAAATTCCACGTAAATTTTCAGGGCATTTGGAGATGTGCAGAATAGTGGACTAAGATTTGCTCCTTGCCAGTCCAGAATTCCAGCTGCCTGAATTCTCCCTCTTCAAATAAACCTTGCAAAATAAGAGAGAAAAGCCATAAATATGGTACCACAAAGTAATATAACAGCCCATAAAGCAATAAATATCAACATGAAAGCATGATGCAAAATGGACGTATCAGGCCACCACGAGGAAACTTGAGGTCTGGTATCATGTAGGCTCTGCCATCCGTCGTGTCCTCAGACTGAGATACGCGGGTCTTATCGGGGTCGTCGACACGTCAGGCGGTCTTGCTGGATTTGTCTTACCTTAGCGATATATCCTGTACATTGGGATTCCGGTGAAACTTTCAGTCTCTTAGAGTTGAGGTTTTCCTCTAAGGAATCCGACAAGATCACGAGTTTCGTGGTAGAGGATTACTGTGCGGTCTGTGGTAATTTGTGATGGACTAGTTGGAGCACCGTGCATGGTTTAATCTTTCGGAAAGCCATGCCCGCGGTTATGTGGCAAACATGGATATTTTGTTAACATCCGGTTCTAGACAACTTAAAGTAATTCAAATAAAACTTGCCAACTGAGTGTGTAACCGTGACTGTCTCCTTTAGAGCTCCTTCTCTGATCGAGAACACAGTAAGGTTATGATTGACGTAAGTAGGGGTTCAGGGTCACTTAGTGACCATCTATATATCGACCATCTTGCGTAGTCCACATATGATAACTCTATTCATCGTAAGATTGCCACCATATAAGCTTAGGTTGCTGCAAACTCATACACTTATCCTTCCTCACCCATTTAACTCAGTTAGATTTGATACCAAGGTCATAGGATTGTCGAGTCCTCGTGGATCACGGTTTACTACAAACACCCACAGGTATAGGTACCCCTGATGTAGGAGTTCTCAATGACAGCCAGCTGAAGTGGGAGTTTGATGAGGATAGCGGCAGGCTGTACGTGACTTATCCCGAGGACTAGAGGCCATGGTCATGATTGTGAGGCCAGCATGCGAGATGACATTTTTTTCTGTTTATCGTGTCTGTAGCTGGACCATTCCATGTTCTGAATAAAGTGTGATTGTATGACAGTATGACTTTGTTCTTATCAGATGGCAAGTGTATGCCCTACTTGTCACTCTTTCAGTTATTGTATTGTTGTGATTATCTCGCCTGCGAAGCGCGTAGATGCGCCTCTTTCCCTTTTGAGGCCTCTCCCCCAAATAAGGAAAGGGCCACATCTTAGTTGTTACAAGTTGGTAACAAGTTGGTATTGTTACGACCATAGGAGCCTTTGTGTGTGATCGAACTTGGCCGAGTCGAGTCTAGCAAAAAATATTTTGAGTGTTAGTTATATCAGAGAGTAGGTTTCTTTTTCTCCTCTTCTATGCTCTAGTGATGTTCACAACTTAGGAAATTTTAATTCTACTCCTCTTCTCGCTCAAAATTTTTTTAGGATCATGCGGATGTTTTTGGAATCTATATGATGTCGATGTGACGGAGTTCTGTCTTGGTGCCTCCTGTCTGTCGTGATTTCTTTCGGGGAGTCTAGCTCTAGGGGATTCTTGGGCACATCGCTATCATTCAGATTTCTTAGAATCTCAGGACGGAGGATGTTCGAAATTGCTTCAATACTAGTAGTGATGAGAGGAGTCCGGCTTCCCCAGTACTGGTGCAGATAGTTCTGGATGTATCACCACACTTAGTATCATTGTGATTACGAGGGTTTGTGATAGATGAAGTTCCGAGATTCTGGTTGTGTGTTGACGGATGTGATACACTGGACGGGTTAGTATAGGAGTTGAGTGATATATTACTCCTTGTATCCGTGGACCAGATTGCATGCCCAGTAATTTTGGGAGTTCTTAGGTGGGAACTCAGGTAGTTACTTATAGGCCAATCTTCCAACAGATGCATGATGTGAGGTCGGGATCCGACATTCAGTGGGTACATTTGTTCACGGCCGTCTTACAGCGGTTCGCGTTGTGTCTTGAGAGTCCTTGTAGCTTTCTACGACACGGGGACGCTTCGTATGTCGTGTGTACTCCCTTGCACATGATGGCTAGTGTAAGGTCGAGCCCGTGCGATCATATCCACGAAGATATCACATGGAATCTCTGTTGGGGAACGTCGCATGGGAAACAAAAAATTTCCTACGCGCACGAAGACCTATCATGGTGATGTCCATCTACGAGAGGGGATATTCGATCTACGTACCCTTGTAGATTGCACAGCAGAAGCGTTAAGAAACGCGGTTGATGTAGTGGAACGTCCTCACATCCCTCGATCCGCCTCGCGAACCGTCACGCGATCAGTCCCACGATCTAGTGCCGAACGGACGGCACCTCCATGTTCAGCACACGTATAGCTCGACGATGATCTTGGCCTTCTTGATCCAGCAAGAGAGATGGAGAGGTAGATGAGTTCTCCGGCAGCGTGACGATGCTCCGGAGGTTGTTGATGATATTATCTCGGCAGGGCTCCGCCCGAGCTCCGCAGAAACGCGATCTAGAGGTAAAACTGTGGAGATATGTGGTCGAGCTGCCGTGGCAAAGTTGTGTCAAATCAGCCCTAAAACCTCCGTATATATAGGGGGAAGAGGGCGAGCCTTGCCTTGGGGCTCAATGAGCCCCAAGGGGGTCGGCCGAGCAAAGGGGGGGAGTTCTCCCCTTCCAAACCGAATCCAACTAGGTTTGGAAGGAGGAGTCCTTCCCCTTTTTCCCACCTCCCCTTTTTTTCCTTTTCCTCTTTGATTTTCTTCCTATGGTGCATAGGGCCTTCTTGGGCTGTCCCACCAGCCCACTAAGGGCTGGTGCGCCACCCCCAAGGCCTATGGGCTTCCCCGGGGTGGGTTGCCCCCCCCGGTGAACACCCGGAACCCATTCGTCATTCCCGGTACATTCTCGGTAACTCCGAAAACCTTCCGGTAATCAAATGAGGTCATCCTATATATCAATCTTCGTTTCCGAACCATTCCGGAAACCCTCGTGACGTCCGTGATCTCATCCGGGACTCCGAACAACATTCGGTAACCAACCATATAACTCAAATACGCATAAAACAACGTCGAACCTTAAGTGTGCAGACCCTGCGGGTTCGAGAACTATGTAGACATGACCCGAGAGACTCCTCGGTCAATATCCAATAGCGGGACCTGGATGCCCATATTGGATCCTACATATTCTACGAAGATCTTATCGTTTGAACCTCAGTGCCAAGGATTCATATAATCCCGTATGTCATTCCCTTTGTCCTTCGGTATGTTACTTGCCCGAGATTCGATCGTCAGTATCCGCATACCTATTTCAATCTCGTTTACCGGCAAGACCCTTTACTCGTTCAGTAATACAAGATCCCGTAACTTACACTAAGTCACATTGCTTGCAAGGCTTGTGTGTGATGTTGTATTACCGAGTGGGCCCCGAGATACCTCTCCGTCACACGGAGTGACAAATCCCAGTCTCGATCCATACTAACTCAACGAACACCTTCGGAGATACGTGTAGAGCATCTTTATAGTCACCCAGTTACGTTGCGGCGTTTCATACACACAAAGCATTCCTCCGGTGTCAGTGAGTTATATGATCTCATGGTCATAGGAACAAATACTTGACACGCAGAAAACAGTAGCAACAAAATGACACGATCAACATGCTACGTCTATTAGTTTGGGTCTAGTCCATCACATGATTCTCCTAATGATATGATCCCGTTATCAAGTGACAACACTTGCCTATGGCCAGGAAACCTTGACCATCTTTGATCAACGAGCTAGTCAACTAGAGGCTTACTAGGGACAGTGTTTTGTCTATGTATCCACACAAGTACTGTGTTTCCAATCAATACAATTATAGCATGGATAATAAACGATTATCATGAACAAAGAAATATAATAATAACTAACTCGATTGTCACTCCGGGGTTGCCGGGTCATAACACATAGTAGGTGACTACAACTTGCAAGATAGGATCTAAAACACACATATATATTTGCGACAACATAATAGGTGCAGATCTGAAATCATGGCACTCGGGCCCTAGTGACAACCATTAAGCATAGCCAAGTAGTAGAAACATCAATCTAGAAAATAGTGGATACTAGGGATCAATCCCCATCAAAAACTAACTCGATTACATGATAGATCTCATCCAACTCATCACCATCCAGCAAGCCTACGATGAGATTACTCACGAACGATGAAGAGCATCATGGAATTGTCGATGGAGAAAGGTTGATGATGATGATGGCGTTGATTTCCCCTCTCCGGAGCCCGAAACGGACTCCAGATCTGCCCTCCAGATGAAGAACAGGATGTGGCGGCGCCTTCGTATCGCAAATCACGATGAAACCTTCTCTCTGATTTTTTTTCCACGCGAAACGGAAGATATAGAGCTGAGTTTGGGGGCGGTGGTGCCACGTGGGCCCCACAAGCCTGCATGGCGCGGCCTAGGGAGGTGGTCGCGGCCTGTAGGCTTGTGGCCCACTGGCACGCCCCCTCCGGTGGATCTTTGTGCAGGTATTTTTCTTTTATTCCAGAAAAAATCTCCGTAAATTTTCAGGACATTCCGAGAACTTTTATATGCACAAAAACAACACCATGGCAATTCTGTTGAAAACAGCGTCAGTCCGGGTTAGTTCCATTGAAATCATGCAAATTAGAGTCCAAAACAAGGGCAAAAGAGTTCGGGAAAGTAGATACGACGGAGTCGTATCAGCAGTCACTTTGAGGAAGCATTCTTACTAGTTATTATTCAAATGCAATTGCTAAGTATTCTTGTTTATGTATTTCTGTCTATTGATTCAACTTTACCTTAAATGTTAATCTCTGGTCTAATGTGTTGTTCGTCTTCAGGATGGCTCCACCAACTCGCAAGAATCCGGGTCGTGAGAGTGTTGATCCTCCACCACCGCCTCTTCCGCCTCCTCCTCTGCCGCCTCCTCCTCTAGAGGCAAGGCAAGCGGTGATGGCTGTAACAAATGCTAACACTCATATGTTACTTCAGTTCTTGCAAGAGAGGAACAATCAGTAGCAGGGCAATGTCAACCATGGTGGTTATCAGTTTGCATCTCTGAATCAATTCCTGGCGAACCAGCCGAAGTCCTTGATGTCTTGTGACCAGCCATTTGACGCTGATGACTAGATTCGTGACATGAACAAGCACTTTGAGTGAAGTAACGTGCGACTATAGGACTTCATCAAGTTTGCAACTTTTTAGCTCAAGGGACAGGCGGCATAATGGTGGCAACAGTTGAGGGACTCCAGGGGCGGCAGAATGATCTGCTGGGACGATTTCTGCAGAGATTTCAGGTCTCACTATTCCGTCTAGCTTTGTGGAAGAGATGCGTGATAAGATCAGACGGTTGAAGCAAGGAGGATCTTTTGTGTACAAGTACAACGTCGAGTTTCATGAGCTTGCTCGGTATGCTAAACAGGACACCCCAGATCAAAAGAGCAAGATTTATTAGTTCAGAGGTGGTTTGAAAGAAGACTTGAAGTTGGCCCTTGCCTTGCACGATCCTGATGAGTTCGATAAGTTCTACAACTTGGATCTCACGGCTGAAGCAGCTTTGCTCAAAGTGGAGAATTTGAGGAAGCGTTTCAGAGATTCCAGTTCCTCGCCCTCAACTTAGGTGGTCCAGAAGCAGCAGAAATATTGGGTGTCTCCTCCTCCTCGACAGATTCAGCAGTTCAAGCAGTCAGGTGGTCGTGGTTCTTCCCACCCACCCAACCCAGCTTTCCAGTAGAGGTTTGAGCAGCAGAAGCAAGGGAATCCTCAAGTGCAATTCCGTCCGCTGTCAGAGGTGACTTGTCACAAGTGTTAACAGAAGGGTCACTACTACAACAAGTGCACCACTCAGCAGCGCCTTCTGCCCCCTCCTCCAGTGAGGCCTCATGGCAATGCAATGGTGAAGTTCAATCCCAAGTCTGCAGAGTCAATATGGTGAATACAACAGAAGTAGAAAACTCCTCACACGTGATAATGGGTTATCTCTTGGTTAATGATATTCCTGCAAAGGTTTTATTTGACACTGGTGCTTCGCATTGTTTCATATCATACCCATTTGTATCCAAGCATAATCTGCATCAGGTGCATTTGCCTAAGCCATTGGCAGTTGTTTCCCTTGGGAAACATATGAGTTCTCGTTTGTTCGTTCCTGATATCTCTATCAAGATGGGTGGCTATTCTTTCGTGGCTTCTCCAATTGTCCTCGGCAAGTCTGATATTGATCTGATCCTTGGGATGGATTGGCTAGCTATGAAAAATTCATTTCTTGATTGTCAAGCTAAAGAAGTCAAGCTAACTCATCCTGCGGAGGACGTGAATATCTTCACGGCGCGCGACGACACGATCCGTCTGTTTTCCTTGAATTTGAAGGGAGAGATCTCTCCAATTTCCCAAGTCCCAGTGGTGTGCAAGTACGAAGATGTCTTTCCGGAAGAACTGCCACGGATGCCTCCGCACCGAGAAGTTGAGTTTGTAATTGAGCTTGAACCGGATACTGAACCAGTATGCAAGCGACCGTATAAATTGGGTCCAGAAGAGCTGAAAGAGCTGAAGAAGCAGCTTGATGAGCAAGAGCGGCTGGGTATGATCAGACCAAGCTCATCTCCTTGGGGTTGTGGAGTTCTTTTTGTTAAGAAGAAGGATGGCACGGACCGACTCTGTGTCGATTACCGTCCATTGAATAAGAAGACGATCAGAAACAAGTATCCACTTCCCAACATCAATGAGTTGTTCGAGCAATTGAAATGGGGTAAGATCTTCTCGAAGCTTGATCTCAGGATAGGCTATCATCAGATTCGCATTAGTGAAGAGGACATTCCCAAGACTGCCTTCAGGACAAGCTTTGCCTCGTATGAGTACACAGTGATGTCTTTCGGTCTCGCCAATGCTCCACCGACCTTCTGTCAGATGATGAATTATATATTCTCCCCATTCAAGAATGAATTTGTCTTGTTGCATCTTGATGACATTCTGGTCTTTTCTGAAACTGAGGAAGAGCATGAAGAACATCTCCGTCTTGTGATTGATAAGCTAAGAGAGCATAAGTTCTATGCTAAGTTCTCCAAATGTGAGTTATGGTTGAAGGAAGTTGTGTACCTTGGGCACATCATCTCTGCCGAGGGTATCAAAGTTGATCCATCAAAGGTGCAGGCCATTGTTGAGTGGGAACCTCCTCAGAATGTGAAGCATCTTCGAAGCTTTCTCGGGCTTGCAAGCTATTGTAGAAGATTCGTTGAGAATTTCTACAAGATTGCTAAGCCTCTCTCAAGCCTTCTTCAGAAGAGTGTGAAGTTTGTCTGGTCTCCAGAGTGTTAGTTTTCCTTTGACAATCCCAAAGAGAAGCTCACTTCTACTCTAGTCTTGACTCCTCCTGATGATTCCAAGTCTTATCAAGTGTTCTGTGATGCCTCTCTTCAAGGTCTTGGTGCAGTTCTGATGCAAGAGAAGAAACTGGTAGCTTATACCTCGAGGTAGTTGAAGCCAAGTGAGAAGAATTACCCCACTCATGATCTTGAGTTGGCGGCAGTGGTACATGCTCTGATGACTTGGAGACATCTCTTGTTGGGCAGACAGATTGAGGTCTACACCGATCACAAGAGCCTCAAATACATCTTCACCCATCCTAGACTCAATCTTCGGCAAACTCATTGGGTGGAAATGATCCAAGATTATAATCCGAGCGTTGACTACACTCCAGGCAAAGCTAATGTCATTGCAGATGCTTTGAGCTGAAAGGCTTACTGCAACAGTCTCATTCTGAAGCCTC
This sequence comes from Hordeum vulgare subsp. vulgare, assembly GCF_904849725.1. Classification (NCBI taxonomy): domain Eukaryota; kingdom Viridiplantae; phylum Streptophyta; class Magnoliopsida; order Poales; family Poaceae; genus Hordeum; species Hordeum vulgare. The sequence goes on along the minus strand of NC_058524.1, from coordinate 114,454,808 downwards.
TCCAGCCTGATCTTTGTGAATCTTTCAAGCTCAACCTTTAGTTAGTACCTCAGGGATATCTTGCTAATCTCCAAATTTCTCCTACCTTGGAAGACCAAGTCCGACAAGCTCAACTTCTTGATGTGATGGTGAAGAAAGTTAAGATTGGCTTGGCGAAGAGCATTCCAAAATATAAGTGCTTCCGAGTTGATGACAAAGATACCTTGTTCTTCAGGGATCGCCTTGTCGTTCCAAAAGGGGAGCTTAGGAAGGTTATCATGGAAGAAGCCCATAATTCCCTTCTATCGATACATCCAGGAAGTTCCAAAATTGATTAGGATCTGAAATAGACCTTCTGGTGGACTCGCATGAAGCGTGAAATTGCCTAGTTCGTGAACGAGTGTGATGTTTGTCGCAGAGTGAAAGCAGAGCATCAACGTCCAGCAGGTCTTTTGCATCCCTTGCCCATACCCGAGTGGAAATTCGATCAAGTTGAGATGGATTTCGTCACTGGGTTTCCGAAGTCCAAGAAAGGCAACGATGCTATCTTCATCGTCATCGACAAGTTGAGAAAAGTCACTCATTTCCTTCCAGGCAAGGAGTCTATCTCGGCAGCTCAGCTTGCAGAGTTGTATACGTCAAGGATAGTCTCATTGCATGGTGTTCCAATGCTGATATCTTCGGATCGCGGAAGCATCTTTACTTCCAAGTTCTAGAATTCATTTCAGTCTGCGATGGGTACTAAGATCCATTTCACCACAACTTTCCACCCTCAGACAAGTGGTAAAGTTTAGAGAGTCAATCAATTCCTCGAGGATATGCTAAGAGCCTGTGTGATTTCATTTGGCATGAAGTGGGAAGACTGCCTACCATTTACCGAGTTCTCATACAACAACACCTATCAGGCAAGCTCAGGCAAGGCTCCATTCGAGATTCGTTATGGCAGGAAGTGTCGTACCCCGCTCAATTGGTCAGGGCAGGTGAGCGTCTGATTCTTGGGAATGACATGATTGCTGAAGCAGAAGAAATGTGTTGTGTCATTCGGGGTAATCTCAAAGCAGCGCAGTCCCGTCAGAAGAGCTACTACGATAGCAAGCATCGTGACATGACTTTTCAGCTTGATGATTTCGTGTATCTCAAAGTGTCCCCCATGAAGGGCACTCAACGCTTCAGCATCAAAGGAAAGCTTGCTCCTCATTTTGTTGGTCCTTTCAGAATTATTGGCAAGAGAGGCGATCTTGCATACCAGTTAGAGCTTCCGTCCAACTTCTTAAATGTGCATGACATGTTTCATGTCTCTCAGCTCTGTAGATGCTTCAAGACTCCCGAGCGAACAGTTGATCTCCAGGATATCGACGTCTAGCCCGACCTATCCTACCATGATCATCCAGTTGTAGTTCTTGAAGTGACTGAGCGCAAGACCCGCAATAAGTCAATCAAGTTTCTCAAAGTGCAGTGGTCACATCATTCTGATAAAGAGGCCACTTGGGAGCACGAGGACCACCTCCATTCTGAATTCCCAGAGTTCTTCCAGTCATAGATCTCGGGTCGAGATCCTCTTGTAGTGTGGCAGAGTTTTGACAGCCCCAATGCAATTCTCCCCCCTTGTAATATTCCCTAGTATGGCAACCTTCCAATTTGGCATGCTGTGTTTGAACTAATATAGGCTTTGCTTCCATCCTTTCTTGCATCATGGAATCATAAGCATCATGTCTTTTGTGTTGCTATTATTGTTCAAGTGCAATGTGAGTGGTTGTGATGAGGTGCGTGCAATTGTTGAGTAAGCACTAGCATGTGTTTTTTTCAAACTTGCAGAACCTTGGTTTCTTCAACTAAGGAAAACCCTCATCTTATTTCATTTTGGTGTTGTGTTAAAATTAATAGTTTTGTCCAAATAAAAATGTTGCATATTCCCTAGATATTCTGGTTGGATTTGTGCTGAAGTTAATTCTGGTGTGAATTGATGTTGTGCCTTCAAAACTCTGCAAACAGTTTGAATTAAATGTTTTGGGGTGATATTTTTGTTGCTATAGAAAAATGCCAAATCATTTTTCTAAAATAGTGTTGGGGAACGATGCATGGGAAACAAAAAATTTCCTACGCACACGAAGACCTATCATGGTGATGTCCATCTACGAGTGGAGATTAGATCTACGTACCCTTGTAGATCGCACAGCGGGAAGCGTTAAGAAACGAGGTTGATGTAGTGGAACGTCTTCGCGTCCCTCGAACCGTCCCATGAACCATCCCTCGATCCGTCCCACGAACCGTCTCGTGATCCGTCCCACGATCCGTCCTAATCTAGCGCCGAACGGACGGCACCTCCGCGTTCAACACATGTCCAACTCGATGACGATCTCGGCCTTCTTGATCCAGCACGAGAGACGGAGAAGTAGATGAGTTCTCCGGCAGCGTGACGGCGCGCCGGTGTTGGTGATGAACTATTCCTGCAGGGCTCCGCCCGAGCTCCGTAGAAAACTAATCTAGAGGAAGAACAACGAGGTGTAGGTTTGAGTTGCACGTGGAAAAGTTGTCTCAAATCAGCACTAAACCTCTAGTATATATAGGAGGAGGGGATAGGCATCCCTAGGCAGCCTTAGCGAACCAAGGAGTCCTCCTTGAGTCGGCCGAAGTGGGAGAGAGGGAGGAGTCCTTCTCCAATCCCACTTGGATTAGGACTCCTTCCTTATTTTCCCACCTCTTTTGGATTTTCCACTTTTTCCTCATGGGCTTTCCTTGGTTGACTTTGTCAGCCCATTATACCTTATTGTACGTCCAATAAACCCATGTGGACCCCTTGGGGCATGATGGGCCCACCCAGTGGGCCCCCGGAACCCATTTGTCACTCCCGGTACACTACCGACAATGCCCGAAAACTTTCCGGAATCCAAACACCAACTTCCTATCTATCAATCTTCGTTTCCGGACCATTTCGGAAACTCTTGTGACGTCCGTGATCTCATCCGGGACTCCGAACAACCTTCGGTAACCAACACATATAACTCAACTATACTAAAACACCATTGAACCTTAAGTGTGCAGACCCTGCGGGTTCAAGAACTATGTAGACATGACCCGAGACAATCCTCAGTCAATATCCAATGGCGGGACCTGGATGCCCATATTGGATCCTACATATTCTACGAAGATCTTATTGGTTGAACCTCTGTGCCAAGGATTCATATAATCTCGTATAACATCCCCTTTGTCCTTCGGTATGTTACTCGCCAGAGATTTCATCGTCGGTATCCCTATACCTATTTCAATCGCGTTACCGTCTAGTCTCTTTACTCGTTCCGTAATACAAGATCCCCGTGACTCACACTTGAGTCACATTGCTTGCAAGGCTTATATGTGATGTTGTATTATCGAGTAGGCCCCGAGATACCTCTCCGTCACACGGAGTGACAAATCCCAGTCTTGATCCATGCTAACTCAACGGGCACCTTCGGAGATACCTGTAGATCACCTTTATAGTCACCCAGTTACGTTGTGACGTTTGATACACACAAGGCATTCCTCCGGTGCCAGTAAGTTACATGATCTCATGGTCATAGGAATGAATACTTGACACGCAGAAAACAATAGCAACAAAATAACACGATCACATGCTATGTTTATTATTTGGGTCTTGTCCATCACATGATTCTCCTAATGATGTGATCCCGTTATCAAGTGACAACACTTGCCTATGTCCAGGAAACCTTGACCCTCTTTGATCAACGAACTAGTCAACTAGAGACTCACTAGGGACAGTGTGTTGTCTATGTATCCACACATGTATTTGAGTTTCCAATCAATACAATTCTAGCATGGATAATAAACGATTATTATGAACAAGGAAATATAATAACAACTAATTTATTATTGCCTCTAGGGCATATTTCCAACAAATAGTGCATAATATTGTAGGCCGCGGTATTTTTATTTTCTTGCAAACCCCTTTGTATTTTCCATGTGTGCATTTTTTAGATGTTTGAGAGGTTAAATTATACAGGGGTGTTTATTTGTTCAAGAGAGAGAGGCTTACCCGAGCCTTTCTCCTTCTCCTGGCGCAGCCCACCAGCGGCCCCGCAGCCACCAGCCATCCTCAAGCACGACTCCTTCGTCCTCCATTGTACGGCGCGCATCGGCAACAACCAAGTCAATGATCTCGGCAATTTGATGGCTGACGGAAGCCCTAGAGGCCTATAAAACACGTCGTAGACCTAGCCCGTGCTCCCCTATTTCCATTCCTCCCTCCTCCTTGCCTCGCCGCAGTAGGTAGGTCTCCCCCAAGCTCCTGCCGTCGCCATGGCTGCCATGCTCCGAACCTGCTCAAGCTCGCGCTCGGGGTAGCATCCCCGTAGTGCCCCGCTCCCTCGAAGCCTCGGGAAGGGGTCCTTGCGGCTTCTCCTTCTTCCCCGGCAGAGAGTCCTTCACCGGCAGCCCATAGAGCGCCGTCCTGAGCTCGTCTTCCTCCTGCAGACCCGAACAGAAGCTTGCCTCTGTTCCTCGCCTCATCATCGTTGTTTAGTTGCGTCCCCCAACATCGTCGTCGTGTCTAAGGTATTGGAGGTACCTTCTCTCCTTCTCCTTCCATTTCTTGTTGCGTTAACCATCCATAGGTCTCGCACTCGCCGCTCCATCGGTGGGGTGTCCGTGCTCCAGCCATAGATGGAGTGTATGCGTACTTTTCTTTTCGGCTTTTTTTGTTGCTCCCCGGGCACATGTAGTTGTTCCTCGTGCATAGCACTTTAGAACACACCCCCGCAACACCTCGCCGCGCTCACCTCCCTACCTCACCTGTCATCTCATGGCCCGAGCCAAGCAAGAGCTCTAGCTCGAGCGCCTTGGCCTCCCGCTAGTCTCCCGCGCATGCAGCTCCTCCAAACCCCGGAAATGGAACCCCTAGGGATCCCACAACCCCCGCCAGTTGATTGCAATCTCTGGCGATAGCTAGACGAATGCTGATGACAACAAACCTTCCCTTGCAATGGCACCAGAAGAATGCTGCTAGCACTCCCCGGCAATGGAACTAGAAGAATGTTGTTGATGGCCCACCAGCGCGTGGGTTCGCAGCAGTTTTCGAGGGTAGAGTATTCGACCCAAATTTGTTGATAAGCCCGTCAGGAGGTGAGAGAATACTCTCGAGTATTAGCAGCTGAATTTGTCAGATTCAACGACACCTGATAGATTAGTATCTGCAAGCACAGTAGTAACAGCAAAGTAGTATGATAACAACGGTGTTAGAAATGATCTGTTGACGGCAGACTATTCCTAACGATTGTATCAATGGCGCCTCCGTTGCCTCGTTGACGGAAGTTGTCAGTTCCCGTCAACGTCCAGCGATCAAGAGTGTAGCACGTAGCAGCAGTGTAATGAGCAATAGTAGTGGCAAGGAACAGAAGTAGTGACAGCAGTAGCAAGTAGCAACAGTAGCAAGCGACAGTAGTAGCAACAGTAGGAGCAGAGGAAGACAAGTAACAACAGTGGCAACAGTAGTACCAGCAGCAGAGCAAGACAAGTAACGGCAAGAGTAGGACAAACTCGTAGGCAATGGGTCGGTGATTTGTTTGGATGATATTCATCATGCAACAGCTATAACACGGAGAGATTTGTGGCTAGCTCCCGTTCGTCAATGTGATGTAGGCATGCATTTCGTGTGTCGTCATACGTGCTTAGGGAAAAGAACTTGCATGACATCTATTGTCCATCCCTCCCGTGGCAGCGGGGTCCAAAAGGAAACTACGGGATATTAAGGTTCTCCTTTTAATAAAGAACCGAACCAACGCATTAGCACTTGGTGAACACATGAACTCTTCAAACTATGGTCATCATCGGGAGTGGTTCCGGTTATTGTCACTCCGGGGTTGCCGGATCATAACACATAGTAGGTAACTACAACTTGCAAGATCGGATCTAAAACACACATATGTTGGTGACAACATAATAATTTCAAATTTGAGATCATGGCACTCGGGCCCTAGTGACAAGCATTAAGCATGGCAAAGTAGTAGCAACGTCAATCTCAGAACATAGTGGATACTAGGGATCAATCCCCATCAAAACTAACTCGATTACATGATAGATCTCATCCTACTCATCACCGTCCAGCAAGCCTACGAATAGATTACTCACGAACGATGAAGAGCTTCATGGAATTGGAGAGGGAAGAAGGTTGATGATGACGATGGCGACGATTTCCCCTCTCCGGAGCCCAAGACGGACTCCAGATCTGCCCTCCAGATGAAGAACACGTGGTGGCGGCGCCTCCGTATCGAAAACGCGACGAAAACTTCTTTTTTTATTTTTTCTAGGACGAAAGGCAACTTATAGAGCTGGAGTTGGGGGCGGCAGGGCCGTGTGGGCCCCACAAGCCTGCCCATCGCCACCAGGGGGGTGGTGGCGGAGCATGGGCTTGTGGCCCACTGGCCCACCACCTGAGGTGGAACTTGGCCCAGATATTTTTGATATTTTCGAAAACTGCTCCCCGTAAATTTTCAGGACGTTTGGAGAACTTTGATTTCTTCACAAAAATAACGCCAAGGCAATTCTGCTGAAAACAGCGTCAGTCCAGGTTAGTTCCATTCAAATCATGCAAATTAGAGTCCAAAACAAGGGCAAAAGAGTTTGGAAAAGTAGATACGATGGAGACGTATCAACTCCCCCAAGCTTAAAACCTTGCTTGTCCCCAAGCTTAAAACGTTGACAAACTGAGAGGGAAAGAAAAACTTTGACAAACTCTATTTGATCTTGTTGTTGCAACTATGTCTAACTCACAACCAGAATTTCAGCAAGATGACAAGTTAACCACATAAGCAAATGACACAAAGGTCTCACGGTAAACTAATATCAATGGCATAATCAGCTAACGAGCAAATAATAATGAGTTTCAAATACCAACACTTCAATTAAAACAAGCATGAAGCAATATGAATAGGTGGTATCTCGCTAGCTCTTTCTGAGACCGCAAAACATAAATGTAGAGCACTTTCAAAGATCAAGGGCTGACTAGTAATTCATAGCAACGAAGATCCAGTCATAGTCATCCTCAATATCAATCAAAATAAAAGCATAAAAATGACAGAGGTGCTCTCTAATTGGTGCTTATATAATAGGAGGATGACTCGACAGGAAAATAAATAGATAGGCCCTTCGCAGAGGGAAGCATTGATTTGAAGAGGTGCCAGAGCTCAAGCTCTGAAAACAGAGATAATAATTTTGGGTGGCATGCTTTCATTGTCAACGCAATGACCAAGAGTTCTCAATATCTTCCATGCTACTCATGCTATAGGCGGTTCCCAAACAGAAAAGTAAAGTTTTAACTCCCCCACTACCAATCAATCCCACTCCACGGCTAGCCGAATCCTCGGGTACTGTCCATACTAACATCAATCCAGGGGGAGTCTTGTTTTACAGTTATGTTTTCGATTTAAGCGTGGAACTGGGCATTCCAAATACCGACCCCTTTCTCGTGAATGACCGTGAATAAACACATGTCGAGGATAACACTCCTAGCATGGAAGATACCAATAGCCCTTTATCACCACATGAGCGGTTCAGGCATGCAAAACAGATTATTTCTTGAAGGTTTAGAGAATGGCACATGCAAATTTACTTGGAACGACAGGTAGATACCGCAAATAGGTAGGTATGGTGGACTCTCATGGAAAAACTTTTGGTTTTATGGAGGTGGATGCACAAGCAGTATTCCCGCTTAGTACAAGTGAAGGCTAGCAAAAGACTGGGAAGCGGCCAACTAGAGAGCGACAACAGTCATCAAGATGCAATGAGTTTGACTAACATTGAATGCAAGCATGAACAGGATATAAATCACCATGAACACGAACATCATAGAGGCTATGTTGATTTTGTTTCAACTACATGCATGAACATGCGCCAAGTCAAGCCACTTGAAACATTCAAAGGAGAATACCATCCTAGCATACTACATCATAGTCATCTCAAAATCTATGTTGGCATTCAAGACAAACCATTATAAGCTCTCAGCTAAATAAGCATGGCATCAGAAACTATGATCTCTAAGTTGTCATTGCAAACATGGTTCTCTTACAACAAAGCTAAATCTGGGTCGACAAGCTAGTCATATCTACAAAAACAAAGTAGATAGAGTTCATACCAGCTTTTCAGTCTCAGTCACTTCATCATATACCGTCATTGTTGCCTTTCATTTGCACGATCGAACGATGTGAACAATAATAAGAGCATTGGACTAAGCTGAATCTGCAGGCAAACACAAAGGAGAAGACAAAATAATATGGCTCTTTGAAAGATAAACAGGTAAGCATGTAAGAACCAATAAGCATTGTAACCAACATCTTCTACCTTGACACAAAGAAAAAGAAAACTATTTACACGGGAAAGCTCCCAACAAGCAAAAGAAGAAAGAAAAATATTTTTGGGTTTTCTCAAAAGGACACAAAACAAGAAAACAAGAAAACGAAAAGAAAGTAGCATGGATAATACAGTGGCAAAGTGTAAACACCGGCTAACAATGTGAAAGCATAAGCATGAATGTAAAGTCGGTGAGAACACGTACTCCCCCAAGCTTAGGCTTTTGGCCTAGCTTGGTCTACTCCCAAGGTGGGAAATAACCAGCTCCAGGATACTCCGGAGCAGACTGTGGATGCCACTGCTGTGTGAGCTCCTCTGGCTCCCACTGATAAACTGGCGTCTGGTACTCGACTGGCGGCTCGGGCACGGGCGCCCATGGTTGGGCCAAGCCCCAATATGTGTAGATGTCCATGGGCATAATAGTGTACCTGCCTGCATGAAGATCAAACAAAGAAGGGGCAGGCAAAGTAATAGTCTCTCGAGTACCCTGACTAAACACCAGGTTATAAATCATCCGTCTACTAGCATCTCTATCCAGAAAATCATGGCGAACCATGCTGTCATAATCCATATATCTCTGAGGGACAAGCATCTCTCCTTCCTCTCCCAGTCTAATGGGTATCTCAAAGTGTCTGGCAAGACGGGTAGCATAGATACCTCCATAGACAACACCTTTAGAATGGTTCAGGTTCAACCATTGAGCTACTATAGCGCCCAAGCTATAAGTCTTATCGTTATAAAGGCCTTCGCGCAGAACCGAAAGGTCTGGAGAACTAAGTGATCCAGCCTCCCCACGGCCAATCAAACATTTTCCCACAAATAGTGAGAAGTACCGAAGCACAGGAAAATGTATGCTAGCAATTCTAGCGCGAGACACTCCTCTCTCCTCTCCAACAGCAATAGAACCAATGAAATCCTTCAAGTCCCGTCGACGAGGGTCACGGATATCCCCAACATAAGGTAATTTGCATACATTGCAAAATTCCTGCAGCGTCATGCACTGGGGGACATCGTATATCATGAAATCAACCATGGGAGGATTCTTCCTCAGATAAAAGTTGAAGCTTTGAACGAAAATATTGGTGAGGAGGAGATATCATGGGCACTTATCTTCAACAAACGCAGTAAGACCTGCATTCTCCACCAAGTAATAAAAGTCTTCATAAAGTCCGGCGGCGCGCAAAAATTCACCAGTTGGCCACTGGCACGCTCGAACTTCTCTGACTCGAGGGACTACGTACTTGGGGTGGTTCTTCTCGTCCTCCTTGGGGTTACGGCTTGAAGAGCCTCTCAAGAACCTCCTCATCTTTTCCCTTTTCTAGCTCTGAAAAAATATAAATTTTTTACAGACCTCGAAAGAAAAGTGAATAAGGATTAACCCAACTTTTAGCAACTACTCCTACTAGTGCCTAGAGACCGTATCACGCGCTAAAACTACTTGGGACCAACTAAAATCAACATTTCTAGCTCAAGAACAGGGTCACCAAGGTAGCAAGAATACGCGAAGGATAAAGCACTAGAGCAAAAACTAATTGGATCAATGGAGGAGTCACTTACCAAGGAGTAATTTCCCCAAAACGGTTCAGAGAATGGTGCTTTGAGCAAGGAGATCGAAAATCACAGCCAAATGAGCAAAAACACGGGTTTGAGCTGTGAAACAATTTTTTCTGGAGGTGGAAGAAGAGGTTGGGAGCTGGAATGAGTGGAGGGAGTGCCTGTGGGCCCCACAAGCTTGCACCCCGCCACCAGGGGGTAGGTGGCGGTGGCAGGGCTTTTGGCCCACTAGTCTGGCCCCCAGGCCAGCTCTCAGGCCCAGAAATTTTCAAAAATTCCAGAAAAAACATACTAAATTTTCAGGACCATCGAAGAACCTTTATTTTTGAGGTATTTTTCTCCGGGATGCTAAAACAGAAAACAGGAAAAGCTAAACTAACTATATCATTTTTCTTCTAAGCAAAGAAAAGGAAAACTCAAAACGGAGGTATGTGACTCTCTGATTCATCCGTTCCATGGTCAAAGAAAGAAATCCGTCAATGGGATTGATCAAGTCCTTATGACAAAACCTTCTCGAATCGCAAGAGAGAACGGAGAATTTTTCGAATAGCCACTAAGTAACCTCAATGGGGATATGTATCTCCCCAACAAGCAAATAATACTTCATCTTGACACGAGGAATAGGGCATTCAAAGCTCCCAATGAGAATCTATGAAGTCTTTTTGATAGCATTGATGCAATGTACTGGATATCGTTTCTTCGGAAAGTGCACTGTGTGCTCATTACCGTTGACATGGAAAGTGACATTGCCTTTGTTGCAATCTATAACAGCCCCTGCAGTGTTTAAAAAGGGTCTTCCAAGGATGATAGCCATGGCATCGTCCTCGGGAATATCCAAGATAACAAAGTCTGTTAAGATAGTGGTGTTAGCAACCACAATAGGCACATCCTCGCAAATGCCGATAGGGAAAGCAGCTGATTTGTCGGACATTTGCAGAGAAATTTCAGTGGGTGTCAACTTATCCAATTCAAGTATAGGATAAAGAGAGAGCGGCATAACACTAACACCGGCTCCAGGGTCACATAAGGTAGTTCTTACGTAGTTTCCTTTAATGGAGCAAGGTATAGTGGGCACTCCGGGATCACCAAGTTTCTTAGGAGTTCGACCTTTAAAAGTGTAGTTGGCAAGCATGGTGGAGATCTCAAGATCTGGTTTCTTCCGTTTATTAGTCACGATATCTTTCATGTACTTGGCATACGGAGACATCTTGAGCATATCAGTTTACCGCATCTGCAGAAATACGGGTCTTATCATCTCAACGAAGCGCTCAAAATCCTCATCATCCTTTTTCTTGGATGGCTTAGGAGGAAAGGGCATAGGTGTCTTTACCCATGGCTCTCTTTCTGTACCATGCTTCCTAGCAGTGAAGTCATTCTTGTGTATCTCTTAGGTTGTGGATTATCAGGATTAACCGTAGGTTCAATCTCCACATCCTCACCATTGCTAGGTTGAGCATTATTATGAACATCACTGTCCATATTGTCACCAGGTTCATGTTCATCACCTGATTGTGTTTCTGCATCAGACGCAGAAATATCATTAGGTTCTTCAGGTGTGACAGTATTTGGTGAACTGGTGTGTAGGATTCTATCATCCTTCTTCTTCTCCTTAGGATGATTAGGTGTATCAGCATTGATTCCTTGAGAATCTTGATCAATTCTCTTAGGATGACCTTCAGGATACAAAGGTTCCTGAGTCATTTTGCCTCCTCTAGTAATGACTCTGACAGAGTTGTCATTTAATTCATTGAGCGGGTCATTCTGAGCTTTAAGTAGTTTTTCTACCTGAGTAGTAATCATAGAGGCATGTTTATTCAGAAGCTTCAAAGCATTGACATTTCTGTCTACACAAGCACTTAAATGGCTAAGCATACGAGTACTCTGTTCCAAATGTCTGCTAACATAATCATTGAAACTCTGTTGTTTCGCAACAAAGTTGTCAAATTCATCAAAGCATAGGCTAGCAGGTTTATCAAAAGGAATATCACTCTCATCAAACCTACGCAGAGAATTCACTTCCACTACCTGTATCGGGTTATCGAGACCATGGATCTCTTCGATAGGTGGTAGATTTTTGACATCTTCAGATCTAATGCCTTTCTCTTGCATAGATTTCTTGGCTTCTTGCATATCTTCGGGAGTGAGGAATAGAATACCTCTTTTCTTAGGAGTTATCTTAGGAGGTGGTTCGGGAATAGTCCAAGCATTGTCGTTGATCAAGAGGTTATTCAGTCGGGTCTCAACTTGTTCTACAGTTCGTTCCCTAAAAACACAACCGGCACAACTATCTAGGTGGTCTCTAGAGGCATCGTTAAGGCCGTTATAGAGGATATCAAGTATCTCGTTCTTCTTAAGAGGGTGATCAGGCAAAGCATTCTGTAGCTGGACGAGCCTCCCCCAAGCTTGTGGAATACCCTCTTCTTGGATTTGAGCAAAGTTGTATATTTCCTGCAAGGCAGCTTGCTTCTTATGGGCAGGGAAATATTTCTCACAGAAGTAATAGACCATCTCCTGGGGACTACGCACACATCCAGGAGCAAGAGAGGTGAACCAGGCTTTAGCATCATCCTTTAGAGAGAAAGGAAACAACTTAAGGATATAGTAGTGGTGGATCTTCTCCTCGTTAGTGAAGAGGTTGGCTATTTCGGATAGTTTGGCAAGATGGGCTATGACCGTCTCAGACTCATAACCGTGAAAAGGATCAGATTCGACTAAAGGGATTATCTCAGGGTCGACAGAGAATTCATAATCCTTATCGGTGACAAAGATAGGCAAAGTGGAAAACTTTGGGTCATTTTTCATCCTAGCTTCCCGAGATTTTTCCTTCCACTTGAGAAGTAATTTCTCAGCGTCATAGGCATCCTTACACGCAAGAAAATCCTCAGCTATCTCTCCCTCCATAACATAACCCTCGGGTATATCAGGCAATTCATATCTAGGAGAGCTAGATCTAGCAGGAGCAAAAGCAGGTTCTATCTCAATAGTATCGGCAGTATCAGAAGCATCACGAGCATTGGTAGTAACTCTAGCAATATGAGCATCAAGGAATACCCCTAGTGGAACATCAGGCAAAGGATTATCTCTAGCAGTATCAAGCATAGCATCATCAGGCAAAATAGAATCTCTAGCATCATCAGGCAAAGCAGTATCAAGCATAGCATCTCTAGCAGTATCAGGCATAGTATCAAGCATAACATCTCTAGCAGTATCAGGCATAGTATCAAGCATAGTATCATCAGGCATAGTATCAAGCATAGCATCTCTAGCAGTAGTATCACAAGCATCATCAAGCACAGGCGACATATCAAGATTTCTAGCAGGAGGTGATGTCGCAAACTTACTCATAACTGAAGGTGAATCAAGTCAAGAGCTAGATGGCAATTGCTTACCTCCCCTCGTAGTTGAGGGCAAGACTTTGGTCTTCCGATCCTTCAGATTCTTCATAGTAATCAGCAGATATAAATCCCAAGTAACTCAGAGAATATAGAAATACCTCCCCGGCAACGACGCTAGAAAAATGTTGATTGCAATCTCTGGCAATAGCTAGACGAATGCTGATGACAACAAACCTTCCCTTGCAACGGCACCAGAAGAATGCTGCTAGCACTCCCCGGCAACAGAACTAGAAGAATGTTGTTGATGGCCCACCAGCGCGTCGGTTCGCAGAAGTTTTCGAGGGTAGAGTATTCGACCCAAATTTGTTGATAAGCCCGTCAGGAGGTGAGAGAATACTCTCGAGTATTAGGAGCTGAATTTGTCAGATTCAACCACACATGAAAGATTAGTATCTGCAAGCACAGTAGTAACAGCAAAGTAGTATGATAACAACAGTGTTAGAAACAATCTGTTGACGGCACACTATTCCTAACGATTGTATCAATGGCGCCTCCGTTGCCGCGTTGACGGAAGTTGTCAGTTCCCGTCAATGTCCAGCGATCAAGAGTGTACCAGGTAGCAGCAGTGTAACGAGCAATAGCAGTGGCACGGAACATCAGTAGTGACAGCAGTAGGAAGTAGCAATAGTAGCAAGCGACAGTAGTAGCAACAGTAGCAGCAGAGCAAGACAAGTAACAGCAGTAGCAACAGTAGTAGCAGCAGCAGAGCAAGACAAGTAACAGCAGCAGTAGGACAAACTCGTAGGCAATGGGTCGGTGATTTGTTTGGATGATATTCATCATGCAACAGCTATAACACTGAGAGATATGTGGCTAGCTCTTGTTCGTCAATGTGATGTAGGCATGCATTCTGTGTGTCGTCATACGTGCTTAGGGAAAAGAACTTGCATGACATCTATTGTCCATCCCTCCCGTAGCAGCAGGGTCCAAAAGGAAACTACGGGATATTAAGGTTCTCCTTTTAATAAAGAATGGGACCAACGCATTAGCACTTGGTGAACACATGAACTCCTCAAACTATGGTCATCACCGGGAGTGGTTCCAGTTATTGTCACTCTGGGGTTGCCGGATCATAACACATAGTAGGTAACTACAACTTGCAAGATCGGCTCTAAAACACAGATATATTGGTGACAACATAATAATTTCAGATCTGAAATCATGGCACTCGGGCCCTAGTGACAAGCATTAAGCATGGCAAAGTAGTAGCAACATCAATCTCAGAACATAGTGGATACTAAGGATCAATCCCCATATAAATTAACTCGATTACATGACAGATCTCATCCTACTCATCACCGCCCACCGAGCCTACGAATAGATTACTCACGAACGACGAAGAGCTTCATGGAATTGGAGAGGGAAGAAGGTTGATGATGACGATGGCGAAGATTTCCCCTCTCCGGAGCCCAAGACGGACTCCAGATCTGCCCTCCAGATGTGGAACAGGTGGTGGCGGCGCCTCCGTATCGAAAACGCGATGAAAACTTCTATTTTTATTTTTTCTGGGACGAAAGGCAACTTATAGAGCTGGAGTTGGGGGCGGCAGGGTCGTGTGGGCCCCACAAGCCTGCCCACCGCCACCAAGGGGGTGGTGGCGGAGCAAGGGCTTGTGGCCCACTGGCCCACCCCCTGAGGTGGAACTTGGCGCAGATATTTTTGATATTTTCCAAAACTGCTCCCCGTAAATTTTCAGGACGTTTGGAGAACTTTGATTTCTGCACAAAAATAACACCAAGGCAATTCTGCTGAAAACAGCGTCAGTCCAGGTTAGTTCATTTCAAATCATGCAAATTAGAGTCCAAAACAAGGGCAAAAGAGTTTGGAAAAGTAGATACGATGGAGACGTATCACCAGCATCCCCTGGTCGCAGCCATCATCGTCCGACTCACCGGCGCGTTCTTATTTTTCTCTGTCTGGAGGAAGAAGTAGACCAGCCTCCGCTGGGGGTTAGCACAAAAGAGGCCGAGCCTCCTTTAGGTTCGAATTCCCCCCTCCTAGCCCAGTGGTAGTGCCCCTTCTCTCTTCCCTGGGAGACCCATGTTCGAATCCCTGTGGGCACAATTGAACCCCATTTTTTTATTTCCTGTTCAGTGTGCAGAGCTGGCATACGTCGTGTGTTGCCTCAGTTAGAGAAGTGGTAATGTCGTAGCGCAGTGCAAGAGCCTGTTTTGTGTGATCTAGAGGTGCAGGGTTCAATTCCCCCTCTCTTTTTGTGCCAACTGTATGCATGTTTTGTGTTGAGTGCCCTCTGGTGAGCTTGGTCCCAAGTGATGTGTTGTTCTTTTGAGGTTGCACCAATGGCATGAATGGCAGTGGGTGAACCCCTCTACAACTTGGTGCCATAGTTTTGTCCATAGGAATTTGCATTTTAGTTTTATACTTGTCAAAGTGGGCACTTGGGTGAAACTTGGTGCCATACTTTTATACTTGTCAAAGTGGGCATTTTAGTTTTATACTTGTCAAAGTAGTGCCCCTTCTCTCTTCCCTGGAAACCTGATAATATTTTCTTGCCCTGTTGTGTTGAGTATATTTGCTTTCCTGTTGGGAATTAGCCCTAGCAACATACTAATGTTTGTTTTCTTATATGGTTTTCTAGCTCTGTGTAAAATGTCATACCTATATACCTGCTATATATATACTTTTGGAGGCTGCCAAAATGCTTCAGAGCATAAGTGGCTCGTGAAAATCTGTAATTTTCACTATGACCTAATCTGATATGTTTTGTCCAAGTTTGGGGTTGTATATCTTTTGATGTGTCACCCCTTTGCCTTAGCTACTTGTTAGAGGTTGTAATGTTGTTGGTTGGTTTCAGTTTCATGTCTTGTTTCAATTAATTAGAGGGGTGCAGGTGCTATAGATCTTGTGGTCAAAGTGATATGATGCTGTTAAAAACAGGTTGTGTGTCAAACTGGTTTTGAGCTTGTGTGAGCTATGGTTGATGGTTTTGTGTGTTCTTGAACACCATCCAACTTGGAATTTGGGGCTTGTTCAAATGGCAACCTGGGTTCAGCAGTGAGTGCCCATATAATTATGTTTGTTGTTGTTTTGTATCCGTAGACCTTTATAACTTGTTTTGTAGTTTCCGGTTGAACCGAAACTCCGTTCACGACGTTCCTTATAGGTTTTTGCTTTGTTTTCCTGTGATGCTTATGATTCTTCCATGTTCATTCCTGTCGAAATAACTTAACATGAGGTTCTGTCCAGAATATAAACAACTCAACTAATGCACATGAAAGTGACTAGAATAGTGATGGATGTCGTCTTCATCACACATGCATCATATTGGTTGTTGCATTATGTTTTTCTGCTGTTTATTTTCTATTATTTTCCTTTGGGTAGCATCGGGAGCGGAGAGCGAGTTCGTGGATTCCGGAGAGTTCATGCAGGAAGAACAAGAGCAGTTCTAGTCTGAAGAAATCACAGGCAAGATGATCATGACCTTGACACAGTTTCTAGCTTTGTTATGCTTAGTGTTACAAATCCTTCATTACATCTCCGCCTTCTACGACATGATATATAGGCCATCAAACTTTGCCATGAAACCTCAAACACCTTCCCTCCTAGCAAATATTGTTTGTCTAAGTAGGCTTGCTCAACCACTAATTGATAGCGTTGTTGGTTGCAGGGGCCGGCTGGTCCATGTGATAACATGGGCAATTTGATATCATCATATTATCTTCTATTCAATTAATGTACCTATATACTTGGTAAATAACAAAAGGCCTAGCCTTATGCCGGATGATTTGTTCCGTTGTTGTCGCCTTAGTTTCGGCTACCAATATTTTATTCCATAACTGAGCGCTCCTAACACGTTCGGGGTTGTTATGGGGACCCCCTTGATAAATCGTATAGTGTTAAGACTTGTCTGGCAGGACCCAAGTTTGGTGTTAATCTGGTAATAACTTAATAATAAAAAGCATATGGAATAGCTACCCCGAGGAATCTAATCAATCCACGGGCCAGTGCTCCTCATGAGTGTTGGTCCAAAATGGGCAGACTGCAGGGCCACCGCGAGGAAAGTTGAGGTCTGGTATCCTGTAGGTTTTCCAATCTATCGTGTCCTGAGACTGAGATACGCGGCTCTTATCGGGGTCGTCGACACGTCGGGCGGTCTTGCTGGATTTGTCTTACCTTCGCGATATATCTTGTGCATTGGGATTCTGGTGAAACTTTGAGTCTCTCAGAGTTGAGGTTTTCCTCTAAGGAATCCGACGAGATCACGAGTTTCGTGGTAGAGGATTACTATGCGGCCTGTGATAATGATGGACTAGTTGGAGCACCCCTTTAGGGTTTAATCTTTCAGAAATACGTGCCCGCGATTATGTGGGAGACATGGTTATTTTGTTAACATCCGGTTCTAGACAACTTAAAGTAATTCAAATAAAACTTGCCAACTGAGTGTGTAACCGTGACTGTCTCCTTCAGAGCCCCTTCTCTAATCGAGAACACGATAGGGGTATGATTGACGTAAGTAGGGGTTTAGGGTCACTTAGTGACCATCTAGATATCGACCGTCTTACGTAGTCCACATATGATAACTCTGTTCATCGTAAGATAGCCACCATATAAGCTTAGGTTGCTGCAAACTCATACACTTAACCTTGCTCACCCATTTAACTCAGTTAGATTCGATACCAAGGTCATAGGATTGTTGAGTCCTCGTGGCTCACAGTTTACTACAAACACCTACAGGTAAATGTACCCCTGATGCAGGAGTTCTCGATGACAGCCAGCTGAAGTGGGAGTTCGATGAGGATAGCGGCAGGCTGTACGTGACTTATCCCGAGGACTAGAGGTCGTTGTCGTGATCGTGGGGCTAGCATGCAGGATAACATAGCTTTTTCTGTTTGTCGTGTCCGTAGCTGGACCATTCCATGTTCTGAATGAAGTGTGATTGTATGACTGTATTACTATGTTCTTATCAGATGGCAAGTGTATGCCCTACTTGTCACTCTTTCAGTTATTGTATTGTTATGATTATCTCACTTGCGAAGCGCGTAGATGCGCCTCTTTCCCTTTTGAGGCCTCGCCCCCAAATAAGGAAAGGGCCGCATCTTAGTCGTTACAACCATTTTTTCCCTGTTATAGATTATTTATAATCTTGTTTTTCAATAAAAAGTTCCAACAATTGTCCTTAGAATGTTTGAATTGCATGTGTGATGTGTGTTGTACAAAAAACATACTTTTTCTGTAGTATTGGAATTATCATATTTTACTGTAATGAGGAAAGTTTATGAAATTTTTACACATTACTTTTACGCAACTTCTTTAGCCGTTCCTAAGTTTTCAGAATTTTTGGAGTTACAGAAGTACACTGTTTAAATAGATTTCTACAAACTGTTCTATTTGGACAGATTGCTGTCATAGTTTTGTTATCTACTTATCCTAGATTTTTCGTGGATTATATTGATACATATAAATTTTGGAAATGATAGTAAACAGTAGATAATGTTTGAAAATTATTATGCAACTTGTCTTGGCAGTACATAAAGAGTTGATTTATTCTTATGTGCACTAACCTATCTCACGGGTTCTTTTCAAGTTTTGTGTGGATGATGTTTTTGAGACCTAGGTGAAACCGGGGATATGAGAAGAATTAAGAAGACATAAAATCTCAATCTTGGGGATGCCCAAGGCACCCCAAGTAAATATTACAAAAATTCTCAAGCATCTAAGCTTGGGGATGCAACACATCCCACCTCTGTTTGTCAACAACTATCGGTTAGCCTATGTTGAACCTAAGTTTTTCGTCCACATGATACATGCTATTCTTGGAGATTATTTTGTTTACTTTGTTGTTTGAATTAAAATTCTTAGATCTGAAAATCTTTAATGAGATAGAGTCCTCACATATTTACTTAATTGTTTAACTACTCATTGATCTTCACTTATATCTTTTGAGAGTAGTTTGATGTTCACTCTTGTGATTCACTTAAATCCTAATAGTAAACTGTGAATGAATTGAATATCATAAATATGAAGTTATCCATGTGCTTTATGCTTAGTAGTAGTTCCACTTTTGGTTTATGTAATAAGATCTATTGAAGTTTGACAACCACAATATTGTTCATACAAGCAATTCATGAATGATTAGTATAAGAAAGAGAACTTTCACATATAAATATATTATCTTGGACATCTTTTATGATTGTGAATACCCATTAATTATTTTTAAACTTGATCAAATAGTTGAAGTTGGACGAGGAAGACAACATAATGGTTATGTTTGGGTATATTTGCATGAAAGTTATATTGTTATGGATCCTCCAACATGTGGTGCTTGTTTAGAACCTTTTGCTAGCCAAAACTTTGTACTAAGTAGAGATACTACTTGTGCATCCAAATCCTTGAGCCAAGTTTGTTCCATGAGAGTCCACCATACCTACCTATATATGGTACTTCACTGCCATTCCAAGTAAATTTGCATGTGCCACCTCTAAAACCTTCAAATAAACATCCGTTTTGTGTGCTCGTACCGCTCATGGAGCGATGGCGCGGTCATTATCTTCCATGCTAAGAGGGTTATTCTCAATATGAGTGTCTATTCACTTTCATTGCACAGGAGAGGCTGGTAAAAAAGGATGCCCAATCCTACATAATATAAAAATAATTGAATAAGAACTCCCCCTAGAAAGTTGATTGTTTGGAGGGCACCCGTGGATACGTCTAGCCATGGAATGTGTTTGAATGGTGGAAAGGGAGTAAAAATTCAATTCTATTTGGGAACCACCAATAATATGATTAGCATGGAAGATATTGAAAACTCTGTTGTGACATTGACTTGAAAGGCACACCACCCAAAATTACATATCCATCTGTGTTTTAAAACAATGAGCTCTCGCACCTATGCAAATCCCTGCTTCCCTCTATGAAGGGACAATCTATTTACTTTCATGTTACTTACTTTTCATGTTAAGTCAACTTATTATTCCAAGGTCAATCTATTAGTTGGCAAGCACCATGTGGTGGGGAAATATCCAAACATATATATCCAGTCAAATATATATGATCATGATTCATTATTGTTGATAATTATGTTTATGGTAAGTATGTTGGGAGGCGAAACTTTAAGACCCCATCTTTCTCTGTGTTCGACGTATGTTGTTTTTTTCTAAAAATATGCCTTGAGTATTAGCAATCATAGAGGACTACATGATAATTGAGTATGTGGAGCTCTTACTTAGACTTGATGATGCATTGAAGTTGTTTGGTGACTAAGAACATGGGTGTTAAGTTTCAAGAGAATGCATTGTTTGAACCATGACAAGTGAACTAATTGCTACTCAACCATGATGATTTTAATGAAAAAGTTTTTGGAATTATCATTGATCAAACTTATATACTATGCTAGCATTCACACTTCATAAATTATTTCTTTTATCATTTGCCTACTCGGGGACGAGTAGGAAAAGCTTGGGGATGCTGATACGTCCCCAATGTATCGATAATTTATGAAGTACTCATGTCATATTCACCTAAGTTTACAATATATTAATATTGTTTTGATGCACTTTATATGATTTATTTAGAACTAACCCAGATTGTCGTTGTTTTGAGCAGAGTTACCATGGTGTTGTTTTTGTGCAGAAAATGGAAGTTCTCGGAATTGCGTGAAACTTTTTTTATATTTTTTCTAGAGGAAATAAGCAATATTGGAGCGAAGAAACACCAGAGGGGAAGACATGTGGGCCACAAACCCACAGGGTGCCCCCTAGGTCGCAGTCTGATGGCTTGTGGGGCGCACGTGGCTCCGTTTAGCGTGATTCCAACACTAAAAAATCTTATATATATATATATATATATATATATATATATATATATATATATATATCAAAACCCTCAAAAATAAATGAAAAACTTCCGCTCCGCCGACACAACTCTCTGTATCGATGAAAACCCCATCTCGAGCCTTTCTAGTACCCTACGAGAGAGGGGAAATCAACTTCGGTGGCCATCTTCATCATCTTGGTGGAGGCCACGATGAGGAGGGAGTAGTTCACCCTCGGGGATGAGGGTATGTACCAGTAGCTATGTGTTCAATCTCTCTCTCTCTCGTATTATTGAGATGGTACGATTTTGATGTATCACGGGCCTTGTTAATCTAGTTGGATCATATGATGTTATTCCCTTGCTACCTTGTTGTGATGAATTGAATCTTTCCCTTTAAGATCTTGTTATGTTGGATTGAATATTTTGGTTTGAGAACACTTGATGTATGTCTTGCATGCGGATACCCGTATTGACATTGAGGTGTTCAAGTGATTCACTTGATGTATGTTATAACATCAACTTGTGGATTCGAGTGACCTTGGGGATCTATGCATATGGGTTGATTGCACGTTTTCATACTATGTTCTCGATAGAAATCTTGGGGTGCTCCTTGAAGTTCTTTGTGTTGGATTGTATATGATAGATATCAAGTTGTTTGATGTGTGTTGCATAATTTACCCACGCATACTTGATGTGACATTGGAGTATCTAGGTGACATTAGGGTTGATTGATATGTATCATGGGTGTAATTCTAGTACGAACTCTAGGGATGTTTGTGACACTTATTGGAATAGCTCAAAAGATTGATCAAAAATAATAACTTTCAGGTGCTACTACTACCTACACCAATTTCATCTTATTCTTTTCCTCTAGATAGGAACCTTGGAGTGATTCTCTGTTGCACGTTGAGGGATGATCATATGATTCTATTATGTTAGCATTGTCGAGAGATTGCACTAGTGAAAGTATGAACCATAGGCCTTATTACCAAGCATTTGTACAATGTTTTGCCATTTGTTTACATTTTCTACCTTGTTGTGTTTATATTTTACAATTACAAAATCCTATATCTACTATTCATACTACACTTGTATCACCATCTCTTCGCTGAGCTAGTGCACCTTTACAATTTGCCATTGTGTTGGGTGTGTTGGGGACACAAGAGATTTTTTGTATTTGATTGGAGAGTTGTTTGACAAAGAACATTTCATCCTACACCTCCCACAGATTGATAAACTTTAGTTTATCCACTTGATGGAAAATTGCTACTGTCCTACAAAACTCTTCGCTTGGAGGCCCAACATAGTCTACAAGAATAAAGTTGTGTAGTAGACATCAGTAAGCAATCTGAACATCAATGCCCACAAATACTTTGTGTTCTACTCGTGCATGTTATCTATGCATAGACCTAGATCTTGATGCCACTATTGAGGAATGTTGCATGGGAAACAATTTTTTTCCTACAAACACCCAAGATCTAACTATGGAGATAACCAACTATGAGAGGGGGAGTGCATCTACATACCCTTGTAGATCGCTAAGCGGAAGCGTGGTAGATGTAGTCGTACATCTTCGCGACCCAATCTTGATCTGTCACGATCTAGAACCGAACATATGGCACCTCTGTGTTAAGCACACCTACATCTTGATGACATCTCCACCTCCTCTATCGACCAAGCGAGGGCGGAGTAGTAGATGAGTTCTGTGGCAGCACGACGACGTGATTACGGTGGTGGTGGTGCGATATTGGCAGGGCTTCGCCAAAGGATACCGTGACACGATCAAGGAGAAGCACTACGAGAGAGAGAGAGAAAGAGAGAGAGAGAGAGAGAGAGAGAGAGAGGAGGGATGCATCGTGGCTTGTGGTGTGGCTGTCCATCCTCTCCTCTCATATATATTAGGGGGAGGGGTGTAGGTGGCTGGCCCTAGGGTTTCCCCTAGGGTGTGGGCGGCGGCCAAGGGGCGGCCTTGGCCCCCAAGGAAAGGGGGCGACAGTCACCCTTGGGCCAGCCCTGCCCTTGGCCGCATGGGCCTTAGATGGGAGGGGCGGCCAGCCCACCAAGGGCTCGTGCGCGACCTCTCACAGCTCATGGGGACCTCTACGGCATGTGGACCCTTCTAGTAGACCCATGGAATAATTGTGGCAACTCCGTCACATTTTCGGTAAGTCCCAAAAAAAATTCGGAACTCGAATACCAACTTGTCATATATCAATCTTTAATTCCGGGCCATTCCTAAGCTCCTCGTCATGTCCGGGATCTCATTCGGGACTCTGAACAACCTTTGGTCACCAACATAATAACTCAACAATACTATAAAGTCATTGAACATTAAACATGCAAACTGTTGGAAATATGCCCTAGAGGCAATGATAAAATAGTTATTATTATATTTCCTGTTTCAGGATAATCGTTTATTATCCATGCTATAATTGTATTGAATGGAAACTTAAATACATGTGTGGATATATAGACAAAACAATGTCCCTAGTGAGCCTCTAGTTGACTTGCCTGTTGGTCAAGGATGGTTAAGGTTTCCTAGCCATAGACAAGTGTTATCACTTGATGACGGGATCACATCATTAGGAGAATGATGTGATGGACAAGACACCAAACTATAAACACAGCATATGATCGTGTCATTTTGTTGCTATTTTTTCTGCATGTCAAGTATACATTCCTATGACCATGAGATCATGTAACCCACTGACACAGGAGGAATGCCTTGTGTGTAAAAACGTCGCAGCGTTACTGAGTGACTATAAAGGTACTCTACAGGCATCTCCGAAGGTGTCCGTTGAGTCATCATGGATCAAGACTGGGATTTTTCACTCCGTGTGACGGAGAGGTATCTCGGGGCCCACTCGTTAATACTACATCACAAACAAGAATATGTAGGATCCAATATGGACGTCCAGGTCCCGCTATTGGATATTGTCCGGAGAGTGTCTCGGTCATGTCTACATAGTGCTCGAACCCGCAGGGTCTGCACACTTAAGGTTCGGTGACGTTTTTGGTATAGTTGAGTTATTCATGTTGGTAACCAAAAAAAATTCAGAGTCTCAGATGAGATCCAAGACGTCACGGGGAGTTCCGGAATGGTCCAGAAGCAAAGATTGTTATATAGGAAGTTGGTATTTGGATTCCGGAAAAGTTTCTGGCATTACCGACAGTGTGTCGGGAGTGACGAATGGGTTTCGGGGGTCCACATAGTGGGACCACCACTCCCTGAGAGGTCCACATGGACTTTGGGGTGGCGCAACAGCCCGTGGTGGGTTGGCCAAACAACCAAAGAAGGCCCGTGAGGAAAAAGGTGGAAAATCCAAAAGAGGTGGACGTAATGCCCCAGATGTAACCCTTGCTATTTTGGTAACCTTTCCCATTTTGGAACCATGTTTTCAATGCTATAAGAGTTATCATTTCATGTGACTTTGAATTGTGTCTCCATCTTGCACCATGGCATTCATTTGCATGCATGACATTCCATTGTGATGTTGTTGTTGCTTGATCCATTATGAGTGCTAGTGTGTTGTGTTGATGATTTCAAACTAGGTTGCTTTCAAACAAGGTTTCCAAAAACCCCTTCTCCATTGTTAATTGATCTGATGATTTCACTTTGTTTAAAACCTGTTTTAAAAATGTTGTTCATTTGTTTTTTTATCTTGTGTGTGAAGGGGTGTTGTCTTGGGGTTTTAAAACTTAAGTCATATAGGGTTTTTATCAACAAAATAGCATATTAAATTTTGTTTTGAATATATTTTAATTACTCCAAAAATCTGGTTTTTATTTTTGTTAAATAGGGCATAATTCCCTTATGCCCTATGTATTTATTTTATATTTTTTCCAACCCCTATGTGGTTGTGTGCATTTTTTTTAGGGTTGCTATTTTAAAAATGAGAAAACCTTTTTCTTCTGTGTTATCACGCGCCAGGTGAGCTGGCTCCCTCCCTCCTACTTGGGCCTCACCTGTTGTGTCGCCAGCGCAAGCCTACCCCATGTCCATCTCCTTCCTCTCGGTGTCGTCAGCCTGTACAACCGAACCTCCACCACTGATCCTCTCCTTCCTCGATCTTGCGGCCCCAAGCGTGCGTCCCGAGGCCATATAAGCGGCTCGTCACCCTCTCCAGCCCTAGGCCGTTCCATTTTCCTACTCCTCTCCTCTCTGGCGTCGTCGGGGGTGCTCCCGAGCAGCTACACCGCCATGGCCGGCTCCTGTTGAGCTCGTCGCCAGCGGATCGGCGCCTCGTCTTCTTCCCCGATCGGACCAGGAGCAAGAGGAGGTCGCGGGAGTTCCATTCCCGAAAAGATAACGCGATGGGAGCAGCTACATCGTCTACTCTGACGGCACCTTCTTCCTCCACTCTGGAGGCCTCCTTCTGTAGCACCTTGTCGTCGGCACCTTCTTCCTCCACGGCGAGCCCCTCTCCTCGGCACCCTAGGTGACGCGCGAGTTCCCTCTCTTCCCCTCTCCGCGTGTAGAGATGCTGTCGGCGTGCTTGTGCACCGATGAACATCATCGTCGGTGCCTCTCTGCAAAAGCAGAGCAAGGTCGCCCTTTTCGTGCTTACCTGGTTTGAGCTCCCCCTTTGGGACAGTAGCACCGCACCAGATCAGCTCGTCTGACCCGTGCATGCAGATCGACGCGACCCGGGTCCGATCCCCCGCAAGGCCTGATACGTCTCCAACGTATCTATAATTTTTTATGGTTCCATGCTATTATCTTGTCAACTTTGGATGTTTTATATGCATGAATATGCTGTTTTATATCTTTTTTGGGACTAACCTATTAACTCAGTGCCAAGTGCCTGTTTTTGTTGTTTCCATGTTTTTGACCCTTTTTCAGACAAAGTCCAAATGGAATAAAACTTTCACGATGATTTTTTGGACCAAAAGAGACCCCTGAAGCTTTGGAAGAAGGCCAGAAGATCCACGAGGGGGTCACAAGACAAGGAGGCGCCCCCACCCCTCTAGGCCGCACCTACCAGGCTTGTGACCTCCTCGTGGGCCCAACCGACGTAATTCCACCGCCATAAATTCCTATAAATTCACAAACCACCAAAAATAAACCTAGATCGGGAGTTCTGCCGCCGCAAGCCTATGTAGCCACCAAAAACCAATCTGGAGCCTGTTTCGGCACCCTGCCGGAGGGGGAATCCATCTCCGGTGGCCATCTTCATCATCCTGACGATCTCCATGACGAGGAGGGAGTAGTCCACTGATACGTCTCCAACGTATCTATAATTTTTGATGGTTTCATGTTATTATCTTGTGAAACTTTGGATGTTTTGTATGCCTTTTATATCTTTTTGGGACTAACTTATTAACTCAGTGCCAAGTGCATGTTCCTTTTTTCCATGTTTTTGACCCCTTTCAGGGGAGGATTTTAAACAGAGTCCAAACGGAACAGAACTTCCAAAAAGATTTTTTCTAAAACTGAAGAAGATTGGGAAGCCTGAGAATCAGGGCAGGGGGCCACCAGGGACCCCACAAGCCCCCTAGCCGTGGCCAGGGGGGCCGCGCCTCCCAGGCTTGTGGGCTCCCGGGCCACCTCTGCCCTAGGTCTTTCGCCTATATATTCCCTAAAATCCTAGAAAAAATTAGGAGATCGTCGAAAGTACTTTTCCGCCGCCGCAAGCTTCTGTCTCCGCAAGATCCCATCTAGGGCACGTTCTGGTGCCCTATCGAAGGGGGGATTCGGATACGGAGGGCTTCTTCATCAACACCATGACCTCTCCGATGATGCATGAGTAGTTCACCACATACCTACGGGTCCATAGCTAGTAGCTAGATGGCTTCTTCTCTCTCTTGGATCTTCAATACAAAGTTCTCCATGATCTTGATGGAGATCTATCCGATGTAACCTTATTTTGCGGTGTGTTTGTCGAGATCCGATGAATTCTGGATTTCTGATCAGATTATCTATCAATCTTATTTGAGTTTCTTCTGATCTCTCTTATGCATGATTTCATATCCTTGTAATTCTCTTCGAGTTGTGGGTTTTGTTTGGCCAACTAGATCTATGGTTCTTGCAATGGGAGAAGTGCTTCATTTTGGGTTCATACTTTGCGGTGACCTCACCCAGTGACAGAAGGGGTGGCGAGGCACGCATCATGTTGTTGCCATCAAGGGTAAAAACATGGGGTTTTCATCATTGGTTTGAGTTTATCCCTCTACATCATGTCATCTTGCTTAAGGCGTTACTCTGTTCGTCATGAACTCAATACACTAGATGCATGTTGGATAGAACTCGATGTGTGGAGTAATAGTAGTACATGCAGAAAGTATCGGTCTACTTGTCTCGGACGTGATGCCTATATGTATGGTCATTGCCTTAGATATCGTCATGACTTTGCGCGTTTCTATCAATTGCTCGACAGTAATTTGTTCACCCACCGTAATATTTGCTAGTTTGAGAGAAGCCTCTAGTGAACACTATGGCCCCGGGGTCTACTCCACACCATACTTTCAGCCTTACTCTTTTTCTTCGTTGCACTTTCCGCCTTCAGATCTCACTTTGCAATCAATCTTGAAGGGATTGACAACCCCTTTATAGCGTTGGGTGCAAGCTCTTTTGTGTTTGTGCAGGTACTCTGGACTTGATGAGATTCTCCTACTGGATTGATACCTTGGTTCTCAAACTGAGGGAAATACTTACTGCTCCTGTGCTGCATCACCCTTTCCTCTTCAAGGGAAAAACCAACGCAAGCAAGTCTCCGTCAACGTGTCAAATTCTGGCACTGTTGTTTGAGAAGTAGCATCCACCCTCGGGGCTGAGGGTATGTACGAGTAGCTATGTGTTTGATCTCTCTCTCGTGTTCTTGAGATGTCTTGATGTCGATGTACCGCGGTCTTTGCTACTATAGTTGGATCTTATGATGTTCTTCCCCCTCTCCCTTCTTGTAATGAATTTAGTTTTCCCTTTGGAGTTATCTTATCGGATTGAGTCTTTAAGAACACTTGATGTATGTCTTGCGCGTGTCTATCTGTGGTGACAATGGGATATTCATGTGAGTACTTGATGTATATTTTGGTGATCAACTTGCGGCTTTCGTGACATCGGGAACCTTTGCATATGGGTTGGCACATGTTTTAACTCTCCGGTAAAAACTTCGGGGCACTCTTTGAAGTTATATGTGTTGGTTGAATAGATGATTCTAAGATTGTGTGATGCATATCGTATAATCATGCCCACGGATACTTGAGGTGACAATGGAGTATCTAGGTGACATTAGGGTCTTGGTTGATATGTGTCTTAAGGTGTTATTCTAGTACGAACTCTATGATGGATTGAACGGAAAGAATAGCTTCATGTTATTTTACTACGGACTCTTGAATAGATCGATCAGAAAGAATAACTTTGTGGTGGTTTTGTACCTGACAATAATCTCTTCGTTTGTTCTCCGCTAGTAGTGACTTTGGAGTGACTCTTTGTTGCATGTTCAGGGCTAGTTATATGATCCAATTATGTTATCATTGTTTAGAGAACTTCACTAGTGAAAGTATGAACCCTAGGCCTTGTTTCCATGCATTGCACTACCATTCGTGCTCACTTTTATTATTAGTTACCTTGCTGTTTTTGTAATTTCAGATTACAAAAACCTATATCTACCATCCATATTGCACTTGTATCACCATCTCTTCGCCGAACTAGTGCACCTATACAACTTACCATTGTATTGGGTGTGTTGGGGACACAAGAGACTCTTTGTCATTTGGTTGCAGGGTTTCTTGAGAGAGACCATCTTCAACCTACGCCTCCCGTGCATTGGTAAACCTTAGGTCACCCACTTGAGGGAAAATTTCTACTGTCCTACAAACCACTGCACTTGGAGGCCCAATAAAGTCTACAAGGAGAAGGTTGCGTAGTAGACATCAAGCTCTTTTCTGGCGCCGTTGCCGGGGAGGTTAGCGCTTGAAGGTATATCTTTAGATCTTGCAATCGGATCTTTGGGTTTCTTGTTTTATCACTAGTTTAGTCTATAAAAGGAAACTACAAAGAAATGGAATTGAGGTTGCCTCATATGCTTCATCCTTTCAATGTCTTTCGTGAAAACGATGGAAATGAAAATTGTGCTCAAGTGCTAAAAGAAGAATTACATAGAATGCTTGGCATAAAATATGTGAATGATGAGCATAATTGCAATGTTGTTAGCATGAATTCTTTGAATACCCATGATGTTAATGATATGCAAAGCCACAAGCTTGGGGATGCTATGTTTGATGAAGATGATCTTTTTAGTTCTCCCACTTTGAATGATCAAAACTATTATGATGAAAGCATGCCCCCTATCTATGATGATTATTGTGATGATACTTATGCTATAGAGAAGAATGATGCTAAAACTTGTCACAATTATGAGTACCCCTTTGCTAAACCTTGCTTTTTCAATGTGGAAACTATGTGTAGTATCCAAGTCTTTTATGGTACTCCCACTACTATTGATGAGAATGAATTTTCTTATGTGGAGAGTAGTAAAATTTCTATGCTTGTAGATCATGAAAAGAATGCTTTAGGTGCTGGTTATATTGTTGAATTCATTCATGATGCTACTAAAAATTATTATGTGAGAGGAACATATGCTTCTATGTATTGCAATAATATCAAGTTTCCCCTCTATGTGTTGAAATTTTTGAAGCTATGCTTGTTTTGCCTTCCTATGCTAGTTGATTCTTGCTCCAATAAATTGTTTGATCACAAAGTCCCTATGCATAGGAAGTGGGTTAGACTTAAATGTGCTAGTCATATGCTCCATGATTCTTCCATTATGTTTCAATCATTATCTTTTATGTGAGCATCATTGAAATCATCATGCCTAGCTTGAAAGGCATTAAAGAAAAGTGTTTGTTGGGAGACAACTCAATATGTATCCTTACTATTTTTGTGTGTTCACATGATTAAGCTACTCATTAATCATGTTTTATTGCCTTAGTTTCAATAAAGTGCCAAGTAAAGCCTTTATGATTAGTTTGGGTGATAGTTGTTTGATCATGCTGGAAAAGACAGAAACTTTGCGCTCACAAAATTATTTTTCATTCCTATCCAAAGAGTGCTTTTAGGTTGATTCTTTTTTATGTTGATTGATATACAAATTGACCTAATTTTAATAATGTTTTAGAATTGTTGGAGGTGCAGAAGTATGGTTAGCATTCAGATCATTACAGACTATTCTGTTCTTGACACATTCTGTTTTCAATGCATAGTTTGCTTGTTTTGGTGTTTCCACGGATTATATTGAGTAATATAAATTGTGGAAATGATAAGATACAGTAGACATTTTGTGAAAATAATTATGAGTCTTGTTTTGACAGTACCCAAGTGATTGATTTTCTCGTTATCATACTAACCCATCTCACGAAGTTCCGTTAAGTTTTGTGTTGTGAAGTTTTCAAGTTTTGGGTAGAGTTTCGATGGACTATGGAACAAGGAGTGCCAAGAGCCTAAGCTTGGGTATGCCCAAGGCACCCCAAAGCCATATTCAAGGACACCAAAGAGCCTAATCTTGGGGATGCCCCGGGAAGGCATCCCCTCTTTCGTCTCCAATCCATCGGTAACTTTACTTGGGGCTATATTTTTATTCACCATATGATATGTGTTTTGCTTGGAGCGTCATTTTTTTTTAGTATGGTACTTAGGATCTGAAATTATTAGTTGGGAGAGTCTACACATAGCCAAATAATTATTCAACTACTCATTGAGCTTCACTTATATCTTTTGGAGTAGTTTGCCTTTTGCTCTAGTGCTTCACTTAAATCTTTTTAGAGCGTGTCGATGTCATATTTTGAAGAAATAAAAACTCTCGATCTTCACTTATATCTTTTTGAGAGTGTTCTCTCTAAGTAACTTGGTAATTGGTGTGTGCTATGAAATTAGTCCTAAATATGATAGGCATCCAAAGAGCATATAATAAAAACTTCCATATTCCAAGTGCATTGATTAGTAAAGAGAGTTTTGATTCCTCTGAATTAATTTTGAGATATGGATATGGTAATATTAGAGTTATGTTAGTAGGGTGTTGTGAATCTAGAAATACTTGTGTTGAAGTTAGTGATTCCTATAGCGTGCACGTATGGTGAACCGCTATGTTAGGAAGTCGGAGCATAATTGATTTATTGATTGTCATCCTTTGTGTGGCAGTCGGGATCTCGCGATGGTTAACACCTACCAACCCTTCCCCTAGGAGTATGCGTTTAGCACTTTGTTTTGATTACTAATAAAAACATTCGCAATAAGTATATGAGTTCTTCATGACTAATATGAGTCCATGGTATAGATGCACTTTTACCTTCCACCATTGCTAGCCTCTCTAGTACCGCGCAACTTTCGTCGGTACACAAACCCACCATATACCTTCCTCAAAACAGCCACCATACCTACCTATTATGGCATTTTCATAGCCATTCCGAGATATATTGCCATGCAACTCCCACCGTTCCATCTCATGACATGTGCCGTCACTTTCATATTGCCGTTGCATGATCGTAAGATAGCTAGCGAGATGTTTCAACGTCAAACGCTAAGCTAGATCGTTGCACATCCCGATACACTACCGGAGGCATTTCATATAGAGTCATCATTGCTCTAAGTATTGAGTTGTGAGTAAATAAAAGTGGGATGATCATTATCATTAGAGCATTATCCCATGTGAGTAAATAAAAAAAGAGGCCAAAGATGCCCACCAAAAAAATGAAAAGAGGCCAAAGAGCCCAAAGAAAAAAAGAGAGAAAAATAGAGAAGGGACAATGCTACTATCTTTTTCGACACTTGTGCTTCAAAAAGCACCATGTTCTTCATGATAGAGAGTCTCTTGTTTTGTCACTTCCGTATACTAGTGGGAATTTTCATTATAGAACTTGGCTTGTATATTCGAATGATGGGCTTCCTCAAAATTGCCCTAGGTCTTCGTGAGCAAGCAAGTTGGGTGCACACCCACTAGTTCTCCTTTTGAGCTTTCACACACTTATAGATCTAAGTGCATCCGTTGCATGGTAATCCCTACTCATTCACATTGATATATATGGATGGGCATATCCATGGCCCGTTGATACGCCGAGTCGACGTGACCATCTCCTCCTTTTTCCCTCACAACCTCCACCACACTCTATTCCACCTATAGTGCTATATCGATGGCTCACGCTCATGTATTGCGTGAGAGTTGAAATTTTTTGAGACAGTAAGAGTGCAAAAACAATTAACCAATACCGGGGTTGTGCATGATTTAAATTCGTTGTGTGGGGATGATGGAGCATAGCCAGACTATATGATTTTGTAGGGATAACTTTCTTTGGCCTTGTTATTTCAAAAGTTCATGATTACTTTGCTAGTATGCTTGAAGTATTACTGTTTTCATGTCAATAGTAAACTATTGTTTTGAATCTTACAATCTGAACATTCATGCCACAAGAAAGAAATTACAAAGGACAAATATGTTAGGTAGCATTCCACATCAAAAATTCGGTCTTTATCACTTCCCTACTCGAGGACGAGCAGGAGTTAAGCTTGGGGATGCTTGATACGTCTCCAACGTATTTATAATTTTTGATGGTTCCATGTTATTATCTTGTCAACTTTGGATGTTTTATATGCATGAATATGCCATTTTATATATTTTTTGGGACTAACCTATTAACTCAGTGCCAAGTGCCAGTTTCTGTTTTTTTCGTGTTTTTACCCTTTTTCAGACGGAGTCCAAATGGAATAAAACTTTCGCGATGATTTTTTTGGACCAAAAGAGACCCTCGAAGCTTTGGAAGAAGGCCAGAAGAGCCACGAGGGTGTCACAAGCCCAGGAGGCTCCCCACCCCCTAGGCCGCACCTACCAGACTTGTGACCTCCTCGTGGGCCCAACCGACGTAATTCCATCGCCATAAATTCCTATAAATTCAGAAACCCCCAAAAAGAAACCTAGATCGGGAGTTTCGCCACCGCAAGCCTCTGTAGCCACCAAAAACCAATCTGGAGCCCGTTCTGAGACCCTGCCGGAGGGGGAATCCATCTCCGGTGGCCATCTTCATCATCCCAGCGATCTCCATGATGAGGAGGGAGTAGTCCACCCTCGGGGCTGAGGGTATCTACCAATAGCTATGTGTTTGATCTCTCTCTCTCGTGTTCTTGAGATTTCTTGATATCGATGTACCACGGGCTTTGCTACTATAGTTGGATCTTATGATGTTCTTCCCCCTCTCCCTTCTTGTAATGAATTGAGTTGTCCCTTTGGAGTTATCTTATCGGACTGAGTCTTTAAGAACACTTGAAGTATTGCACGTGTCTATCTGTGGTGACAATGGGATATTCATGTGAGTACTTGATGTATGTTTTGCTGATCAACTTGCGGGTATCGTGACATCGGGAACCTATGCTATGGGTTGGCACACGTTTTGACTCTCCGGTAGAAACTTCGGGGCACTCTTTGAAGTTCTATGTGTTGGTTGAATAGATGATTCTGAGATTGTGTGATGTATATCGTATAATCATGCCCACGGATACTTGA
Organism: Hordeum vulgare subsp. vulgare; assembly: GCF_904849725.1. Lineage (NCBI taxonomy): Eukaryota > Viridiplantae > Streptophyta > Magnoliopsida > Poales > Poaceae > Hordeum > Hordeum vulgare. The sequence goes on along the minus strand of NC_058524.1, from coordinate 114,421,282 downwards.
GGTGACAATGGAGTATCTAGGTGACATTAGGGTCTTGGTTGATATGTGTCTTAAGGTGTTATTCTAGTATGATCTCTATGATGGATAGAACGATAAGAATAGTTTCGTGTTATTTTACTACGGACTCTTGAATAGATCGATCAGAAAGAATAACTTTGTGGTGGTTTTGTACCCGACAATAATCTCTTCGTTTGTTCTCCACTATTAGTGACTTTGGAGTGACTCTTTGTTGCATGTTGAGGGCTAGTTATATGATCCAATTATGTTATCATTGTTGAGAGAACTTCACTAGTGAAAGTATTAACCCTAGGCCTTGTTTCCACGCATTGCAATGTCGTTCGTGCTCACTTTTATTATTAGTTACCTTGCTGTTTTTGTAATTTCAGATTACAAAAACCTATATCTACCATCCATATTGCACTTGTATCACCATCTCTTCACCGAACTAGTGCACCTATACAACTTACCATTGTATTGGGTGTGTTGGGGACACAAGAGACTCTTTGTTATTTGGTTGCAGGGTTGCTTGAGAGAGACCATCTTCATCCTACGCCTCCCGTGGATTGATAAACCATAGGTCACCCACTTGAGGGAAAATTGCTACTGTCCTACAAACCTCTGCACATGGAGGCCCAACAACGTCTACAAGGAGAAGGTTGCGTAGTAGACATCAGGTCCCTTTTTATTTCTCTTTTCGCTGGTGGTAGTTGCTTGTCAGAGAGAGTCAACCTTCCCCCTTCCCCTTCTCTGTCGAGAGCAAAGTGGTAGCCCAGTGGTATTGTATCTGTCGTTGCACTAGGGAGGTACTGGGTTCGAATCTAGGGGCCTCCCCATTTTATTTTTGTTTCCCCTTGTTTATTTTTTTCCCTTTTCCTTTTCTTGTGCATCAAGTAATGCTTTGTCCTTTTTTTAGCAAAACCAGGGTATGTTGTGTCTTTTAATGCCTAGGGTTCATGCATGAGTGTGTGTGTAAGTGAGCACATGCGCTTGTGCATGAGGGTTAACCCCTCATGCTTGCCACTAGGAAGTGATGTAGTTGTGTGTGGGACTTCTGTGTGTGCATGTGTAGGTGTAGGTGTTGCTACATGTGCTATATTTACATGTGATGTTGTTCCTATATGTCATATTGGATTCTAGGTGTGTTTTTCGAGCTAGCTTTGTGCCTAGATGCTACATGCAAGTACCCATGTATTACATATGATTTTGGGGTAGAATCATCCCAGGAATCCATTGGTGCAATCAGATTTCAATTTAGAGCAACTTCATAAAACTGTCATTTTCTGCCATGATGCCATGTTTAGTGTTTTGTATTAGGTGGTGCCTTGACCCTATGAGGATGAATCCTTGATGTAGTGGTAGTGGGTGAACCCCTCTACAGCATGGGGTCTTTGTTTTGTTCTTAGGAATTTGTATGCACCTATTGTGCCTTGTCAAAGTTGATACTTGGCTGAAACTGACAGATTTGTGAAAATTTGTGATTTTCACTAAGTCCCAGAATTTGTAATATTTTGTCCAAGTTTGTGTCCATAGATCTGCTCATGGGTGACTCCTTTGTATTAACTTCTTGTTCAGGGTTGTAGAGCTTTTGGATGGCTTTTGCCTCATATCTTGTTTGGCTCATTTGGATGGTTGTAGCTACTTTAAATATTGTAGACAAACTGCTATGATCCTATTAAAAACAGATTGCATGTTTTTGTTGATTTGAAGCTTGTGTGGGCATTGTTGATGGTGTGGTGTGTTTCCATGCACCACCCCACTTATATTTTGTTGTTTGATCATATGGCAACCTGGTAACACCAGGGGAGTGCCATTGGAGTGTGTTTGTGGCTGATTTGACGTAGGTCTCCATATCTTGTTTTGTAGTTTCCGGTTGATCCGTAGCTCCGTTCTCTACGCTCTTTATATGTTTTTTCATAGTTTTCTCGTGATGCACATGTTCATGCCATATTCATGCATGTCAAGATAACTTAATATGAGGTTCTGTCCAAAATTCAATTAACTCAACTAATGCATATGAAAGTGACTAGAATAGTGATGCACGCTTCCTTCTTCACACATGCATCATATTGCTTGTTGCATTATGTTGTGTTTGTGTTCATTGGCTGTTATCTTATCATGGGTAGCATCGGGATCGGAGAGCGAGTACGTGGATTCTGGAGAGTACATGCAGGAAGATCAAGAGCAGTTCCCTTCTTCACACATGCATCATATTGCTTGTTGCATTATGTTGTGTTGGTGTTCATTGGTTGTTATCTTATCTTGGGTAGCATCGGGATCGGAGAGCGAGTACGTGGATTCTGGAGAGTACATGCAGGAAGATCAAGAGCAGTTCCAAGCTGAAGACATCACAGGCAAGATGACCGTGACCTTGATACTGTATCTAGCTTTGTTATGCTTAGAATCACGTTTCCTTCGATACATGCTCGCTGCCTACCACTTGATATAATGCCACATGTCGTTGCCATGAACCCCAAACACCTTCCTCTCCTAGCAAATGTTGTTTGGCTAAGTAGGCTTGCTGAACCCCTAATGAGTAGCTTTGCTAGTTGCAGGTGCCAACTGTCTCATGTGATAATGTGAGTATTTTGATATCATTATGTTAATCTGCTATTTAATTAATCCACCTATATACTTGGTAAATGATGGAAGACCTAGCCTTTTGCCGGGTGATTTGTTCTGTTGTTGCCGCCTTAGTTTCGTCTACTGGTGTTTGATTCCATAACTGATCGCTCCTAACACGGTCGGGGTTGTTATGGGGACCCACTTGATAAATCGTGTAGTGTTAAGGCTCGTCTGGCAGGACCCAACATTGGTTTTTAATCTGCTAATCACCTAATAATAATTTGCATACGGAATAGCTACCCCAAGGATTTAATCAACAACCCGGGCCAGTGCTCCTCATGAGTGTTGGTCCACCCTGTCAACCGCCGGTGGCTACCAGGGGACACTCTGTGTTTGGCCTACCAGAAGTTTGGACAATCCGTCGTGTCCTGAGAACGAGATACGCGGCTCCTATCGAGTTCGTCGACACGACGGGAGGTCTTGCCAGATTTGTCTTACCTTAGTGATATATCTTGCGTATAGGGATTCCGGTGAAACTTTGGGTCTCCTCAAAGTTGAGGTTTTCCTCTAAGGAATCCGACGAGATCACGAGATTCGTGTAGAGGATTACTTTGCGGCCCGTGGCAGTTTGTGATGGACTAGTTGGAGCACCCCTGTAGGGTTTAATCTTTTGGAAAGCCGTGCCCGCGGTTTTGTGGCAAACATGGATAATTTGTTAACATCCGGTTCTAGACAACTTAAAGTAACTCTAATAAAACTGCCAACTGTGTGTGTAACCGTGACTGTCTCTTTCGAAGACCACTCTTCGATCGGGAACACGGTGGGGTTATGTTTGACGTAAGTAGGTGTTCAGGATCACTTAGTGATCATCTAGTCTTCGATCGCTCGCGTAGACCACCATATCATTACTCTGATAATCGTAAGTTAGCCACCATATATGCTTAGGTTGCTGCAAACCATACACTAAACCTTCCTCACCTAATAACTTGACTAGATTCAGTGTCGAGGTCATTAGATTGCTTAGTCCTCGTGGCTCACAGATTACTACAAACCCCAACAGGTACAGGTACGCTCGACGCAGGAGATCCTCGTGACAACCAGCTGAAGTGGGAGTTCGATCAGGACTTTGGCCGTTTGTATGTGAACTATCCAGAAGACTGAGGCCGTGGTCGTGATCGTGGGCTAGCATACGGGATGTGTTAGATCATCTGTTTTTCTTCTGTTTAAGTCCGTAGCTGGACTTGCTGCTTGATGACCCACAAGTATAGGGGATCAATCGTAGTCCTTTCGATAAGTAAGAGTGTCGAACCCAACGAGGAGCAGAAGGCTCTGATAAATGGTTTTCAGCAAGGTAATAACTGCAAGCACTGAAAGTAGCGGTAACAAGTGATTGTGTAGCGACGTGAAACGTAGCAAGCGAAAAGTAACAAGTAGTAGCAACGGTGCAGCAAGTGGCCCAATCCCTTTTGTAGCAAGGGACAAGCCTGAACAAAGTCTTATAGGAAGAAAAACGCTCCCGAGGACACACGGGAATTTCTGTCATGCTAGTTTCATCATGTTCATGTGATTCGCGTTCGTTACTTTGATAGTTTGATATGTGGGTGGACCGGCATTTGGGTATTGCCCTTACTTGGACAAGCATCCCACTTATGATTAACCCCTCTCGCAAGCATCCGCAACTACGAAAGAAGAATTAAGACAACGTCTAACCATAGCATTAAACTAGTGGATCCAAATCAGCCCCTTACGAAGCAACGCATAGACTGGGGTTTAAGCTTCTGTCACTCCAGCAACCCATCATCTACTTACTACTTCCCAATGCCTTCCTCTAGGCCCAAATATGGTGAAGTTTTATGTAGTCGACGTTCACATAACACCACTAGAGGAGAAGACAACATACAGCATATCAAAATACCGAACGAATACCAAACTCACATGACTATTATTAGCATGACTTATCCCATGTCCTAAGGAACAAAAGTAACTACTCAGAAAGCATAATCATAATCATGATCAGAAGTGTAATGAATAGCATCAAGGATCTGAACATAAACTCTTCCACCAAGTAATCCAACTAGCATCAACTACAAAGAGTAATCAACACTACTAGCAACCTTACAAGTACCAATCGGAGTCGCGAGAAGGAGATTGGTTACAAGAGATGAACTAGGGATTGGAGAGGAGATGGTGCTGATGAAGATGTTGATGAAGATGCCTCCCCTTCGACGAGAGGAGTGTTGGTGATGACGATGGCGACGATTTCCCCCTCCGGGAGGGAAGTTTCCCCAACAGGATCGTCCTGCCGGAGCTCTAGATTGGATCTGCTCAAGTTCGGCCTCATGGCGGCGGCGAAACCACAAAAAGCTCCCAATTGATTTTTTATGGAACGAAACCCTTCATATAGAAAAAGAGGGAGCCAGTGGGCCGTCAGGGAGCCCACAAGCCCGGTAGCCGCCACCAGGGGTGGCGGCTACCAGGTTTGTGGGGCCTTGGTAGCTCCCCTCTGGTACTTCTTTCGCCCAGTATTTTTTATATATTCCCAAAAAATTCCACGTAAATTTTCATGGCATTTGGAGCTGTGCAGAATAGAGGACTCAGATTTGCTCCTTTTCCAGTCCAGAATTCCAGCTGCCTGAATTCTCCCTCTTCAAATAAACCTTGCAAAATAAGAGAGAAAAGGCATAAATATGGTACCACAAAGTAATATAACAGCCCATAAAGCGATAAATATCAACATGAAAGCATGATGCAAAATGGACGTATCAATTCCCCCAAGCTTAGACCTCGCTTGTCCTCAAGCGAAAACCAAGTTCCATAAACATGTCTACATGTTTAGGGACGAAGGTGTCGATAAAACATAATACAGACATGAGGGCATCATGATCACACAGAGAACAACAATACATCATAAAGATTCTTATGGGAAAGTAACGATTCCTTCACAAAGCAAAGTATGAGACAAAAACCTTACCGAGAAGTAACCAACAACAATCCATAGTCATTGAAGCAATTGCAATTTATCATAACATCAGAAAGAGTCAAGTAAGAGCTTGTAAGGCAAACCCACATACTCAATCATCTCTTTTATTTTCCACAATTGTTACAACTCACGTGGTACTCATGGTTTCAAAGTGTCAGCTGGACATAGAGGAAGAGAGGGGCTTATAGTTTTGCCTCCCAACCATTTACCTCAAGGGTAAAGTCAACAATAATAAAGCATAAGTTCTCATCTCCAAGTTTATATATGAATATAGATCTTTCCCAAGCATGTGAGGGTAGCCAAGACAAGGGCAAAATAGGGAATTGGTGAAGATCGCCATGACTCTTACAAGGCAAAAAAGTAAAGGTACAAGATAGACCCTTCGCAGAGGGAAGCAGAGGTTGTCATGCGCTTTTGAGGTTTGAATGCGTGTCCCCTTAGTGCGGAGGAACGTCACTTTATATTGCCTCATGTGATAAAGAACTTTATTATGCAGTATGTCGCTTTTATGTCTTCCTCATCATAGGTTCGTACAAAGCTTATTTTCCACACACTAATAGATCATACATATTAGAGAGCAATTTTTATTGCTTGCACCGATGACAACTTACTTGAAGGATCTTATTCAATCCATAGGTAGGTATGGTGGATTCTCATGGCAAAACTGGGTTGAAGGTTTACGGATGCACAAGTAGTATCTCTACTTGGTGTGGGAGTTTTGGCTAATATGAGGTGGAAGCGATCGTCACATGCTAAGGGATCTCTACTCATATAACATTGTTCGGAACCAAGCAAACACAATTCATTATGTTGTCTTCCTTGTCCAACATCTACTCCTAAGCATGTAATAGTTTGGTGAGTGTTCACAATCATAGATGGTGTCCAAGATGATATGTTTATATGTGAACCTCTCCTTCCTTATCACTTCCTATTAATTGCAATAATGACTCAGGTCTATGTTGATTTATTTTCAACAAGTTTCAATCAACATTCTTTTTACATGTGAAGCCATCACTTCCCATAAGATCACTACATGATCTTTCATGCTTTTGTTCTTTTCTCACTCTTTTGATCATGGCAAGAGGCAAAGCCCTCAACTAAGACACTCTTTATTATATGGCTCACGAGCTCGAATACACCGGGGGTGACACAAAGCAAAATTCGAGACTATAACACTAAGACCTTTATTCTACTAGAGAAAAAGAAAACTGAAAAGGAACAAACTAAAACAAAGGTAAAGGCAAAAGATGTGATGGTGATACGATACCGGGGCAACTCCCCCAAGCTTGGCACAAGCCAAGGGGACTGCCCATACCCAGGCTCAGTTGTCTTCCTTTGGCGGTGATGGTGGTGGAGTTGCTTTGTCCTTTGATTCCAAGAGGGCCATCAATCTTTGATTTATACCTTGGAGATATGTGATATGTTTCTCCAGCAAAACAACTTCACGAGTGAGATAGGTATTTCACAAAACCTCAAGAGTTCAATCAAGGATGGAGACAGTAGGTGGATGTAGGGTTGGAGGAAATCCACTTATTAAACTGCTTCCTTGTTGAGCACAGATTGCACTTCGTCCCATACCTGATTCTTCTCCTTAGTTTTGCCCTTGGCTTCTTTAGGTAGCCTTTCCCTCGCCTCCATGACCTCCATTCTTTTCAGATCAGCATTTACTTCTCCATAGACTTGAGGGAGATTGTTCTCCCCCACATATTCCTGAGACGACATCTTGACCTAAATCTGCGGCAGAAAACAGGCTCGAAACGAAAACAGAGGAAATCTGCGTGATACGAGAGTCAGACCTTTCGGGACAATATATAATGATTTTTCAGACCAGAAGGAGTACTCCACACGAAAATGGAGTCTGGGAGGCACACGAGGTGGCCACAAGCCCCCGGTCGGAAGCGCATAGGTGACAATGTGCACCCTTGCCGTTAATGCACCTACCTATGAATAGGGCAAGGTAGTGCAAAGCAGGGAAATGGATGCTTCCTATGGTGGCTTGTGTGATATCTCTGGTTTCTCCAACAGTTATAATGGAGACAAAGTCTCTGACCGAAGACTTAGGAGGATCATTAACACTACCCCAATCGGGTATCTTCCAAATCCTATTGGAATCCTCCAGATCCACGGTATAGGATTTATCATACAGATCAAACAGTATGGATGATTCACGGCCAGCTAAAAATTTAAATCTATGCACGAAAGAGGCAGTGAGCATAGCATACTGTTCACATTTATCTGAGAGGAATTCTTCTAACCCGGCATTGCGGACAAGTGCATCAAACTCATCCTTGAAACCTGCTTCAATCATGAACTCATCGAAAGGCCATTCACATGGTTGTACCGGTGCGTCCCTTAGTTGAAAAGGTTCGGGCTCCCGAAAAGAGAGACGAGGACCCTTCTTACTTGAGGAACCACCATGAAACTTCCTCCTGGACATAATTTCCTTATGCTGAAATTTTTGAAGTTCAAGAGAAAAGTGAATAAAGACCCACCACACCTTGTAGCAACTACTCCTACTAGTGCCTAGAGACCGTATCACACGCTAAAACTACTTGGGACAAGCTAAAATCAACTTTTCTAGCTCAAGAACAGGGTCACCAAGGTAGCAAGAATTCGCAAAGGATAAAGCACTAGAGCAAAAACTAATTGGACCAATGGAGGAGTCACTTACCAAGGAGTAATTTCCCCAAAACAGTTCACAAAATGGTGCTTTGAGCAAGGAGATAGAAAATCACAACCAAATGAGCAAAAACACGGGTTTGAGCTGCGAAACAATTTTTTTGGAGGTGGAAGAAGAGGCTGGGAGCTGGAATGAGTGGAGGGGGTGCATGTGGGCCCCACAAGCTTGCACCCTGTCACCAGGGGGTAGGTGGCGGTGGCAAGGCTTGTGGCCCACTGGTCTGGGCCCCAGGCCAGCTCTCAGGCCCATAAATTTTCAAAAATTCCAGAAAAAATCATACTAAATTTTCAGGACCATCGGAGAACTTTTATTTTTGAGGTATTTTCTCCGGGACGCTAAAACAGAAAACGGGAACAACTAAACTAATTCTATCATTTTTCTTCTAAGCAACAGAAAATGAAGACTCAAAACAGAGGTATGTGACTCTTTGATTCATCCGTTTCATGGTCATCGAAAGAAATCCGTCAATGGGCTTGATCAAGTCCTTATGAAAAAACCTTCTCGAATCGCAAGAGAGAACGGAGAATTTTCGAATAGCCACTAAGTCACCTCAATGGGGATATGAATCTCCCCAACAAGCAAATCATACTTCATCTTGACACGAGGAATAGGGCATTCAAAGCTCCCAATAAGAATCGATGAAGTCTTTTCGATAGCATTGATGCAATGTACTGGATATCATTTCTTCGGAAAGTGCAATGTGTGCTCATTACCGTTGACATGGAAAGTGACATTGCCTTTGTTGCAATCTATAATAGCCACTTCAGTGTTTAAAAAGGGTCTTCCGAGGATGATAGCCATGGCATCGTCCTCGGGAATATCCAAGATAACAAAGTCTGTTAAGATAGTGGTATTAGCAACCACAACAGGCACATCCTCGCAAACGCCGATAGGGAAAGCAGTTGATTTGTCGGCCATTTATAGAGAAATTTCAGTGGGTGTCAACTTATCCAACTCAAGTCTACGATAAAGAGAGAGCAGCATAACACTAACGCCGGCTCCACGGTCACATAAGGCAGTTCTTACATAGTTTCCTTTAATGGAGCAGGGTATAGTGGGCACTCCGGGATCACCAAGATTCTTAGGAGTTCCACCTTTAAAACTGTAATTGTCAAGCATGGTGGAGATCTCAAGATCTGGTATCTTCCGTTTATTAGTCACGATATCTTTCATGTACTTGGCATACGGAGAGATCTTGAGCATATCAGTTAACCGCATCTGCAGAAAGACGGGTCTTATCATCTCAACGAAGCGCTCAAAATCCTCATCATCCTTTTTCTTGGATGGCTTAGGAGGGAAGGGCGTAGGTCTCTGAACCCATGGCTCCCTTTCTTTACCATGCTTCCTAGCAGTGAAGTCATTCTTATCGTACTTCTTAGGTCGTGGATTATCAGGATTAACCATAGGTTCAATCTCCACATCATCATCATTGCTAGGTTGAGCATTATTATGAACCTCACTGTCCATATTGTCACCAGGTTCATGTTCATCACCAGATTGTGTTTCTGCATCAGACGCAGAAATATCATTAGGTTCTTCAGGTGTGACAGTATTTGGTGAACTCGCGTGCAGGTTTTGTATCATCCTTCTTCTTCTCCTTAGGATGAATAGGTGTATCAGGATTGATTCCTTGAGAATCTTGATCAATTCTCTTAGGATGACCTTCACGATACAAAGGTTCCTGAGTCATTTTGCCTCCTCTAGTAATGACTCTGACAGAGTTGTCATTTAATTCATTGAGCAAGTCATTCTGAGCTTTAAGTACTTGTTCTACCTGAGTAGTAATCATAGAGGCATGTTTACTCAAAAGCTTCAGAGCATTGACATTTCTGTCTACACAAGCACTTAAATGGCTAAGCATACGAGGACTTTGTTTCAAATGTGTGCTAACATAATCATTGAAACTCTGTTGTTTGGCAACAAAGTTGTCAAATTCATCAAAGCATAGACTAGCAGGTTTATCGAAAGGAATATCACTCTCATCAAACCTACGCAGACAATTCACTTCTACTACCTGTATCGGGTTATCGAGACCATGGATCTCTTCGATAGGTGGTAGATTTTTGACATCTTCATATCTAATGCCTTTCTCTCGGATAGATTTCTTGGCTTCTTGCATATCTTCGGGACTGAGGAATAGAATACCTCTTTTCTTAGGAGTTGGCTTAGGAAGTGGTTCGAGAATAGTCCAAGCATTATCGTTGATCAAGAGGTTATTTAGTAGGGTCTCAGCTTGTTCTACAGTTCGTTCCCTAAAAACACAACCGGCACAACTATCTAGGTGGTCTCTAGAGGCATCGGTAAGTCCGTTATAGAGGATGTCAAGTATCTCGTTCTTCTTAAGAGGGCGAAGCATTCTGTAGCTGGACGAGCCACCCCCAAGCTTGTGGAAGACTCTCTTCTTGGTGTTGAGCAAAGTTGTATATTTCCTGCAAGGCAGCTTGCTTCTTATGGGCAGGGAAATATTTCTCACAGAAGTAATAGACCATCTCCTGGGGACTACGCACACATCCAGGAGCAAGAGAGGTGAACCAGGCTTTAGGGTCATCCTTTAGAGAGAAAGGAAACAGCTTAAGGATATAGTAGTGGCGGATCTTCTCCTCATTAGTGAAAAGGTTGGCTATTTCAGATAGTTTGGCAAGATGGGCTATGACCTTCTCAGACTCCTAACAGTGAAAAGGATCAGATTCGACTAGAGAGATTATCTCACGGTCGACACAGAATTCATAATCCTTATCGGTGACAAAGATAGGAGAAGTGGCAAACTTCGGGTCATTTTTCATCCTAGCTTCCCGAGATTTTTGCTTTCACTTGAGAAGTAATTTCTCAGCGTCATAGGCATCCTTACACGCAAGAAAATCCTCAGCTATCTCTCCCTCCATAACATAACCCTCATGTATATCACGCAATTCATATCTAGGGGAGCTAGATCTAGCAGGAGCAAAAGCAGGTTCTATCTCAATAGTATCGGTAGTTTCAGAAGCATCACGAGCATTGCCAGTAACTCTAGCAAGATGAGCATCAAGGAACACTCCTAGTGGAACATCAGGCAAAGTAGAATCTCTAGCAGTATCAAGCATAGCATCATCAGGCAAAATAGCATCTCTAGCATCATCAGGCAAAGCAGTATCAAGCATAGCATCTCTAGCAGTATCAGGCATAGTATCAAGCATAGCATCTCTAGCAGTATCAGGCATAGTATCAAGCATAGCATCTCTAGCAGTAGTATCACAAGCTTCATCAAGCACAGGCAACATATCAAGATTTCTAGCAGGAGGTGATGTCGCAAACTTACTCATAACTGAAGGTCAATCAAGTGCAGAGCTAGATGGCAATTCCTTACCTCCCCTCGTAGTTGAGGGCAAGACTTTGGTCTTCGGATCCTTCTGATTCTTCATAGTGATCAGCAGATATAAATCCCAAGTGACTCAGAGAATATAGCAATACCTCCCCGGCAACGGCGCCAGAAAAATGTTGATTGCAATCTCTGGCGATAGCTAGACGAATGCTGATGACAATGAACTTTCACCTGCAACGGCACCAGAAGAATGCTGCTAGCACTCCCCGGCAACGAAACTAGAAGATTGTTGTTGATGGCCACCAGCGCGTGGGTTCACAGCATTTTTTCGAGGGTAGAGTATACGACCCAATTTGTTGGTTTGCATGACGGGAGGTGAGAGAATGCTCTCAAGTATTAGTAGCTGAATTTGTCAGATTCAACCACACCTGAAATATTAGTATTTGCAAGCACAGTAGTAACAACAAAGTAACGAGTAACGACAGTGTAACGAGCAATAGCGACGGCAAGGAACGACAGTAGTGACAGGAGTAGCAAGTAGCAACAGTAGCAAGCGACAGTAATAGCAACAGTGGTAGCAGCAGCAGAGCAAAACAAGTAACAGTAGTAGCAGCAGCAGAGCAAGACAAGTAACAGCAGTAGCAACAGTAGTAGCAGCAGCAGCAGAGCAAGACAAGTAACAGCAGTAGGACAAATTCGTAGGCAATGGGTCGGTGATTTGTTTGGATGATATTCATCATGCAACAGCTATAACACGGAGAGATATGTGGCTAGCTCTTGTTCGTCAATGTGATGTAGGCATGCATTTCGTGTGTCGTCATACGTTCTTAGGGAAAAGAACTTGCATGACAACTATTGTCCATCCCTCCCGTGGCAGCGGGGTCCAAAAGGAAACTACGGTATATTAAGGTTCTCCTTTTAATAAAGAACCGGCCAACGCATTAGCACTTTGTGAACACATGAACTACTCAAACTATGGTCATCACCGGGAGTGGTTCTGGTTATTGTCACTCCGGGGTTGCCGGATCATAACACATAGTAGGTAACTACAACTTGCAAGATCGGATCTAAAACACACATATATTGGTGACAACATAATAATTTCATATCTGAAATCATGGCACTCGGGCCCTAGTGACAAGCATTAAGCATGGAAAAGTAGTAGTAACATCAATCTCAGAACATAGTGGATACTAAGGATCAATCCCAATCAAAACTAACTCGATTACATGATAGATCTCATCCTACTCATCACCGCCCAGCGAGCCTACGAATAGATTACTCACGAACGACGAAGAGCTTCATGGAATTGGAGAGGGAAGAAGGTTGATGATGACGATGGCGACGATTTCCCCTCTCCAGAGCCCAAGACGGACTCCAGATCTGCCCTCCAGATGCAGAACAGGTGGTGGCAGCGCCTCCGTATCAAAAACGCGACGAAAACTTCTCTTTTTATTTTTTCTGGGACGAAAGGGATCTTATAGACCTAAGATTGGGGGCGGCAGAGCCGTGTGGGCCCCACAAGCCTGACCACCACCATCAGGGGGGTGGTGGAAGAGCAGGGGCTTGTGGCCCACTGGCCCACCCCCTCAGGTGGAACTTGGCGCAAATATTTTTGATATTTTCCAAAACCGCTCTCCGTAAATTTTCAGGACGTTTGGAGAACTTTGATTTCTGCACAAAAATAACACCAAGGCAATTCTACTGAAAATAGCGTCAGTCCAGGTTAGTTCCATTCAAATCATGCAAATTAGAGTCCAAAACAAGGGCAAAAGAGTTTGGAAAAGTAGATACGATGGAGACGTATCACTGCGTCACCCTTTTCTCTTCAAGGGAAAACCAACGCAAGCTCAAGAGGAACCAGGGCACAATGCATCTTTGATGACGAACCAGCGATAGCTTCCTCTTGTGACCTTCACATTTTTTCTATAGTTAAGAGCACTAATACAAAATGTCATGTCAAAAATTGGAAACTTTCATGGGTCATTTGACCTTTTTAAGTCATTTAAGTTATTTTTAGCCATTTAATGAATGTAATTCAATTTTGAACTACATGTACATGCAACAACTAACCATAACGATTTGAAAAATCATATTTGTGTACTTGTGTGCGAGTTAATTCCATGTGCAGTAAATTGGAAGGATTTTCAAACATATTGGTGTCATGGATTGGACACAAAGCATGGAGTGCCATGGCATAATATTCTAAAAAAATGACCAGAAATACATGAAACCTTGCTTGACGTAATGGCATGCCACCAAGATGTTGTGGTAAAAAAATTGGCATGTTTGGCATAAGTTTGGACACACAACCCTCACAAAATTGGAGCAACTCACTAGAAGGCTCATGGTTCCGAGAGGGATCAATGCATGTTTGATGACAAACCGATGATAGCTTCCTCTTATGGCCTTAAAAAATTCTGGAGTTAACCTGCACTAAAACAACCATCATGTCAAAATTTGGAAAATTTCAGGGGTCATTTGACCTTTCTAAGATATTCACGTGATTTCTAGCCATTTAATGACCATATTCAAATTTGAACTACATGGACTTGCAACAGCCAACCATAACTATTTGAAAATTCATATATGTGTACTTGTTTTGTGCAAGTTAATTCCATGTGCAGTAAATTGGAAGGAATTTTCAAACATATTGGTGTCACGGTTTGAACACATGCATGGAGTGCCATTGTTACATAAAATGAGCATTTGTGCCTTATATGAGAATAGAAAGTGTAAATATGTGGCAAGAAAACCAGGCCCCATACGATTGGCCCTCTATTTCGCGCCTCGAGTTTTGGTATGTGAGTGGCGTGGGTTATTAATCAGACGTGGTTCTGTATTGGAAATCTTCAACTATTATGTTCACACGCAACTTTTTCTTAGGAATCATGTGTAATTAAAATTACAACACTCATAAATTCCGGTGACCAATGTATGTACTATTCCCGTCGATCTAGATTCCGGCCGCCAATAAATACTACCTTGCTCATGTCGTCCCTCCTGCTTTCTCATCTACATCCTCCCCTCGCTTGCCCTTTCTCTCTCTCTCCCTCTCTCTCTCTCTCTCTTTCTCTCTCTCAAATCTCTGTCGGCGCCGGCGATCTACACACACACACCACCGAGGAGGCGCTGCCTCCCGAGGACGTTCAGTTGAAGAGCAGCGACGAGGAGGACCCCTACGGGCCGCTGAACAAGGTGGTGCTGGACCCCGAAACTTTGGAGTAGTTTTGGGGCCAGTATGATCTTTGTTCGTGGAAGTCGCTGCCGCCGGCTGAGAAAGCCACGCAAGTGGGCGTTCAAGAAGGAGATGGTAGAAGAGAAAGCCAGGTACCAGGCGGCCTGTGAAGCCTGTGAGGAAAGGTGGAAAAAGAAGGCGGTGGAGCTTTGGGGGTGGGCGCGTCGTTGTGCGGAGGAGGTGTAAAAAGATGGGTACTTCGCGAAGAAGATCAAAGGTGTTAGGCGCCTCATCGCTGCATGAAGGTGGGACGATAAGCTCTAGCGTGCCACCGACGAGGAGCTCCTACGGGCTCCTAACAAAATGGCAAGAGACAGATCGGTACGTCAAGCACTGCGAGGCCGAGGAGGTGGAGTATCGTCTCCACATTGGGGAGACGCTCCGCACCCAAGGAGGTGCAAGCGAGGGGCTGCCGGAATACTGCCCCCACGAAGGATTATTAGTTTTAGTATTGTTCGTTTTCAATTTTATGCATTGTACATAGTAGTTAAGTATCATCACATATAAGTGATGATATTATATATATTATGTGACCAACTAATGAACAATTAATATATATTATGAATTCCATTTTTCTATCAGTTTTCATATACTAATTTGTATCTAGTTGTTATCATCCACATATACAGAATGGAAAGCATGTATACACACATTGAAACAGAACATATAAGAATGCAAAACAAGTATACACATCGAAACATATCAATAAACAAAGCAATATTATGATTGTTGTGAATACATAGCGATCCATGTCGAAACAACTCAACAAAATAAAACGCGTCCATAACCAGCATCCCTTGCCTATGGTAGCTCTTGGCTCTACTTGAACTCGTGCACGCGTTTTTCCAAGCGATCGACACGCTTGTGGTACTTCTAGAGCGCGATCTCGAGCTCCAAGTTGGCTATTTCATCGGAGATCACTAGCTCGAGGATGCGATGACCATGTTCCCCTCTACTGCACCTAGGTGGACACCTGGACTAAGGAGGCGGTCGAGCCTAGCAACCAACGCGTTGGCATAGAGCTGGCCATAGACAAGGTAAACGGCACGATCCATGCGAACGTCGCAACGGGTGTCCGGTGCAAATACAGTGCATCCAACCTCTGATGCAAGTACGACGCAAACAACCTCTGCCCACTCCTGGCAGGAATGGGGGTACTGACAGGATGTGTACCTAGCTACGACGCCCTGTAGACAGCAGGCAAGCGCCGATGATCCTCTCTAGCTGCGCAGCACATCGCACCTCCCGCTCTGCGGTTCTCCAACGGTCTTGCTGTGTAGCCAGCCGCAGCCTATCAGCACGGACGCGTCTAGTTGCTCTGCGGCACACCATCAATCATGTTGTGCAGCGAGCTGTAGCCACTCGACGCTTACATGCCTATCTTGATCCGTGGCGCTGAAGCATCGTGCGCGAAGGGTGTGCTAAACCCTGGCGATGACGCACAGCACGATATCATCCATCGCGTTGCCCAGGAGCGCCTCGGCCTCGACGATTCATGGCGCCTTCTCGTTTTACTCTTCGAGGAGGTTGATGGCAAAGGCGGCGCTTTGGTGGGTTTGCATGCTTGGAAAAGGTGGATGTGCTACAGGCTGCGCTTGTTGCCTCGGTGTGTAGCATGCCACCTAGGTTTATGTGCAATATCGCTAGGTGGCGGCGGGAAACTGGTGAGTAATTGGCGGGAAACAGTGGCATGTTCACAAAACACCATCAACTAATGGAAAGTTAGCATAGAAGGACGTCGAGCTAGCATGATGCATGCGGGCACATTGCTTGTCCAAGGCTATGATCCATATACTTGTGTGCCAAGAGAGCACACTATTCATGGTAAAGAATATTGTTCCGTTTATCCTAGTAGAGAAGTGACAGCAAGCATCACAAGAAGAAGTAGATGATGATCAAATGATCATTTATCCTAGTTAATTATGCATGTAATACTTTATTTTGGTGTGCAGAAATATCATGTGTGTAATAACCACCTATGCATTTGGATGTTAAATTTGGTTGTGCAATAATTTACTTATTAGTATATATGTTGTTGTTTTGTACGCAATCACATCGCACACGGAACATAATAGGGAAATCTTGTGTAACAACTCGAGACCGACGCTCCAGAAGATTCCCTTTTTATTCCGTTATCGTCGTGTGATTTATTTTGTATTTGCATTCTTCATCGCATCATGCACATCACCCGCATAGCATCGGCACTCTGTTGCCATCATTTTTAAAAACATGCATTCGCTATTAGTTGCATGTTCTCTCTGTTCTCGTCGACAGCTGCCTCGAGACCAACCACACACGCACGTGTCCACGACGTCGTTAAAATATTCTTTTTAGAAGTGTGTATAAAATATTCTCAGAATGGGTATAAAGTTGGCGCGTGCTTTTATTTTATTGTAGATAGACCTCCTGCCAAATTGCATTGCATTCGGAGTCCATTTGATTCCTCGACCGTTAAACCTATAGCGGCACTATAGCCGGTAAAATCGTAGACATTTTCGGTTTTCCAAACACTATGTCACGGGCCACAAACTTCGCTCTCATCTCATCCCAACCACCTCTCCACAGCCACCACAGCCCAGCTAGCCTCTCCTCCATTTGGTGCCGTCCAATCGCGATCCGACAATCGCAAAACAGACTAAAACACCCTAACCTAGTTACCCACTTATATAAAGGAAGTTATCCTCGCCCTTCCTAACCCTAGCATAGCTTCCTCGATTTCTGTGCGCACCTAACCTCCACCGCCGCCGCGAGAGACCCTCGCGGTTCCCCGCCACCAAACCTCCTCCATGCCACATATCGGGGCCCTCTCCACTGGATCCCACCGTCCTCGTCCCATTCGCGGCCTCCGCACCTCCATTGCCACACGCCGCCCTTCCGGAGACCGCCAGCGCCGCCGACCGGTAACCTCTGGCTTCATGGGATCGAGCAAGGATATTGTTTCTCTGCCTCGTCTCCCATGGGCCCTCCTCCTCCTATCGACCCAAGCCAGTCCCACGGTGCCCCGAAGGCCCAACGCCCAAGCCTAGCCGAGCCGCTCCACCAGCCGACCCATGGCCGCTAGGTGAGCCCAGCTCAAATTCCCTGCTAACAAACACCTATTGGTGCTATTTGCTATCATGCGCACATTGCCTGTTGGGCCATTGTTTCAGATTACAGCCTGCATATTTTTTTAGTTCTCTCGATTTTGCAATTAAATGGACATGCATGAATTTGCAGAAAAATGCCATTGTTTTAAAATCCTAATAGATGAATAAGCATGCATCGGATTAAAATGTTTTATATATGTAAAATGTGTAGAATTTTGTGTAGATTAATAATACCCAATTTTCATCCGTGTGTAAAATGGTTAAACGTGTTGATTGCATTGTTTTGCGTAAATGCCATGTAAAAATGATTTATTTGATAACTAAATAACGATAGCTCCAATTTAAATAAACTTTATTTGAAAAATGATCTAACCTTCGTACTCTACATGATTGTGGCATTTTCATGCATAATAGGTTGCATCTACATGCTCAAATCACTCTTGCAAGTGCTTCGTGAATAAGTCTAAAACTGCTATTTTATTCAAACTTGTGTGGATGATTGCATCTAGTCCATATGTATTTTAAATATGGTACCATCCTAAGATTTGTTCTGTGTGATGTCTTCTTTGATGACATGACCTTGGTTGCCATGGAAATATTCTCTATCATGTTCATAGGTTGCTCTAAAAGTGCCATCATGTTAAAACTGCTAATCTCCTAACCTTAAGTTCCATTTTGCGGAGCTCAAATTAAGCAAACAACACATCTTTTGAATGTGGGCAATGGAGTGATTTGTAGTATGCTATGTCCAGTTGTTGTTAGTAGGTTTCCCATGTCATGTATGTCATGCTTAGTTGTAGTTTTCATCATGTGAACATGCCATGAAAACATTATTATTTGTAGGGTCAAAATTATTCTAGGTCCGGAATCTTCTATATTTTGTTGCTATGTTTCCATGTCATTTTCTACTGTTCTACAAGTCCTTTATGGTTGGTACAATGGAATTAATTGGAAAGCATGCTAACATTTGTTAGTTTTTGCCATTAGTTTTCAAGTAGAGGTTTTGCATACTAGGTAATTTTGTTGTCAAACATGTCAATCTGATAAAATTGTTGTTCCTTACACCATAAGAATTTTTTTAACTCCGAGAATCTAATTATTTTAGAATGTCATGTTTTTATGATGCTAGTTATGATTGTG
Source organism: Hordeum vulgare subsp. vulgare (assembly GCF_904849725.1). Classification (NCBI taxonomy): domain Eukaryota; kingdom Viridiplantae; phylum Streptophyta; class Magnoliopsida; order Poales; family Poaceae; genus Hordeum; species Hordeum vulgare. Next base: position 114,402,298 of record NC_058524.1, on the reverse strand, counting down.
TACATAATTAGACCTTGCTACTATTGAATGAAATGAAGTACATCATGCCTACTACCTTGCTGTAAATTTTCATGCCATTATATGTCATATAGAACATGTTTTTCTTGCTATCAATAAGCTTTCATAATAAAAATGTTGTGTCAAAAATTGTTATTTTCACTAAGTGTGGTTCTGTGTTTAAGTAGCCATCTTGTGAGCTCATTTCCTAGTGATCCACGCTTATAATCAATTTCATGTAATGATATGAATTATTGTGCATCGTGTCAACTATTGCCTCATGTATTTTTTGTGCATTTCAGATTTATGTAGCTTGTTGTTTTGGTGTGTGCAAAATGCCATCTTGCTATTTTGGGTAGATTATCATTATAACTTGTATTGGTTGTATTTGTTGAACCGTTGCTCCGTTCTGAACATACCATATATTAAACTTGCCTAGAATCTCATGTAGTTTCATTATATCTTGCTGCATCCATGATTTGGAATGTTCTGGTTATCATTTGCATACATTTTGCATTCATGATATATTATCTTATGTTGGTCATATATTTTAGACCGTAACTCCGTTTTAGATTATCGATATATGTAAATTGACTAGAATGACATGTAGAATCACATGGTACATTTTATTTCCTTATTTAATAAATATAAAATATGTTTAGTTCATATCTGGATAAATTTCTAAATTAACATATGGGGTCGCTGCGGAAATACTATAAGTTGTTTCCGACCTCATTTAACATGCCTAGATAGTGTAGTTTATTTATGCTTCACCTCTTGCCATGTTAATAATGTTTAATATTGTTGTGTACCTAAATAGGAGTGCACTAAGTAATTCAAATGTGGAGTTTCGCCAATATGCAACTCATTGCTTATTGAACTTCACTCAGTGTGTAGTATTTATTGTTGTGCTTTGCCATGCCTTGCATAATCGTACGGACATGCATAATATTTGTTTGCGTATCATGTCATGAATATGTTGTGGTATTTATCGTGTGTTGATTGGTTGTTTCCAGACTGTTTCTTCTAGATAGAGTTCAGTAACCGCATCGGAGTGTGAGGATTCGTTCGACTACATTGGTTTGTCTACTTCACGGATTTGTTCTTCTTCCAAGCGGGATCTCGGGCAAGATGACCATTTCCCTGGATAACACTATAATTGTTTTGATAGTTTTATCGCTTCTATCATCATGTCTTGTTACCTACCATTTAAATGTCAAACCTCCCAACATTGCCATGAAACGTCTCTAGCCCCATCCACATCCGAGCAAACCTTTGTTTGGCTATGTTACCACTTGCTCGACCCTTCTTATAGCATTGCTAGATGCTGGTGCAAGCTGTTTTCCATGTGATAACATGGATTCCTTGATATATCACACTATTATTCCTATTTAATTTAATGCACCTATATACTTGATAAAAGGTTGAAGGCTTGAGCTTTTGGCTCGGTGTTTTATTCCACCTTTGTCGTCCCAGTTACTTGTGTACCGGTGTTATGTTCCATATTAAGCGCTCCTAACATGCTTGGGGTTGTTATGGTGACCCTCTTGATAATTCATCTTAGGTTAAAACTCTTCTAGCAGGGCCCAACTTTGGTACTACATTTGTCTAATAACAAATAAAATTGCATACGGACTTTCCGGACCCCGTGGATATATAATCAACCCCGGGTCAGTGCTCCTCATGGGTGTTGGTCCAAACTAGAGTTGTGTGCAGGGACAATCCGGATCATATTGGGAGATTTTTATCAGGCCATTGTACGTTGTTCTTATCTGCTCGTGTCGTGAGAACGAGATACGCGGCTCCTATCGGGTTCGTCGACACGTCGGGCGGCCTTGCTGGATTTGTTTAACCATTTGCAAAATATCTTGTGCATCGGGATGCCAAGGATACTTTGATCTATCTCAAGGTTGAGGTTTTCCACCGAGATTTCGAGGAGACTACGGGTTTTCCGTGGTTGAGGTTTTCCATGCAGCTTGTGGCTAGTTTGTGATGGATAAGTTAGAGCACCCCTGCAGGGTTAAATCATTTTCTGATTCGTGCCTCCGGTTATGTGGAAACTTGGAAAGTTTGTTTAACATTCGGTCATACCAAACTTGAAGTAAACTCAATTAAAATACACCAACTGTGTGTGTAACCGTGACTGTCTCTACTCGTAATTTTTGAACCAAGAGAGAACACGATGGGATTATGTTTGGCTCGTAAGTAGGTGTTCGGGATCACTTTTTAATCATTACTAGTTCACGTCCAATTATGTGTAGATCACCCCCTCTTATTCTTGTACTCGTAAGTTAGCCACTCAAATAAATGCTTAGTGCTTGTTGCAGCCTCACCACTTAACCATACCTCACCCATTAAGCTTTGCTAGTCTTGATACCTTTGGAAATGAGATTGTTGAGTCCATGTGGCTCACGATTACTACAATAATAGTTGCATGTACAGGTAAAGCGAGACTTTGATGTAAGTGCGATGATTGTTCTATTTTGAGTTTCTTTTTCTTCTTCTTCTTTGATCATAGGATGGGTTCGATGCCGGCAGGCTCGGATAGCAAGGATGGATGTTGTTTTATCATTTGATTTTGTCTATAGTCGGACCCTGCTCTTATGAATGGTGAATGAATGTATGTTTGCGTTGAGATGATCATGATTAGCTTGTGGCGAGTGTATGCTAATTCCATATACTAATCTCTTATGTACATGTACTTGTAACGATATCCATTCTTGCCAAACGACGAGATGCGCTTCTATCCCTGTCGAGGCCCTTGAGCCAAAATATGGATAGGATAGCATCTTAGGCGTTACAAGTTGGTATCAGACCAGTACCGACCTAGCAGCCCGCTTGATTGATCGAACTTGGTCGAGTCGAGTCTAGTGAAAATCTATTTTGAGTTTAGTTATATATCGGAGAGTAGGATTCTTTTTACTCCTCTTATATGCTCTACAGAGGACTCTTGACGTAGGAATTTTAATTCTACCCTCTTATCACTCAAAAAAAATTAGGATCATGCGGGTATTTTGGAATCTCTAGGATGCCGATGTGACGAAGTTCTGTACTTGGTGCCTCCTCTTTCCGAGGAGTAGAGCTCTAGGGGATTCTCGACACATCGTTATCGCTTAGTTTTCTTAGTATCTTAGGATGGAGGATGTTCGAAATTGCTTCAATACCCAGTAACGGAGAGAGCATCCAGATGTACTACCCTAACTAGTATCCTCGCGATTAGGAGGGTGTGAGGTAGATGAATTCCGACATCTTTGGTTATGTGTTGACGGATGTGATACACTCGATGTGTAGTATTATTGCTAGGAGTTGAGTGATTTATTCAGTAATTGCTCCGTGTATTCTTTTGACCAGATTGCATAACCAGAAAGATTTCGGTCGTTCTCAGGTGGGAAGTCAAGTAGTTACCTAGGATTATCCTTCCAACAAATGCATAATTGGTTATGTATTTGATTCTCGCTTAATTTGCAAGCCACATCCCCTGTTTTGTTGGAGTATGTAATTCGAGTTGCTTCGGTGTAAAGTGGTGATTCCATATCTTTCCTAAGCGGTGTTCTCATATTTTTATGGGAATGATAATTCGTTCGACCAATTGGAGTTGTCATGAAATTCTTTTCAACCGGTGTGCTTCTCTTAAAGGCAATTCAATCATTTTCTATATTCACAAGATCCATCCTCATATTTATTTACGGAGTTTGGATCATGTGTCCCAAGTTGTCTTTGTTTCTCCCCACCCTCCCACCCTTTTTCTTCAATAGTTAAATTATCATTCCAAGTGCCTTTATTTAATTGATGCTTCCGCTATCTTCTCTTATGTACTATGTTCGGCGATTCATTGTGGAGATGCCCAAGTGCTAAGTTCATCATTCTTCATTCTAGCTTTTCTTCCCCGGTGGATCATGCTCTCTTCATCTCATGTATATCCATTTATTCAAAGTATCCTCATTCATTTGGAATTCTTATCGGTGTTTCGTTGAAGACTTCTTCAAGTCTGTGCTATCTCTCTTCAATCTTTTAAAGAAGAATAAGTATTATGCTAGTACATTGCGTGTCATGAATTTAACTTGATGAAGGATAAGCATAATGTAATTCTTATTCTTGTCACATCAAGGTGATATCAATCTTTCTTCCGGAATAGTTCATGATATCAAGTTCTTGATTCTAAGTTGTTCATCTTTTGTTTTCTGGAGTTCGAAATCTTCTCAAGTATCTCTTCACAAAGTGTCTTCTAAATATTGGAAGGTCATAATCTTATTATTTTCAACCTTCATTTTGTTTATCATTCTTTTGTTCCGAAGGCTTTGTGATGTTTCTCTCTTCAACCCTTCATCTCAGTTTTTCAAGATCGTGTTCATTTCCTTGCTTATCCAATTAACCATAGTAATGCGAAATCTTTTCAGTTCTTTCCCTCTTATCAAAATTTGCCTCTCTTTTCTACTCAAGTGTTGCCCAAATTTATTTTGAATTCTTGATTATTCCTTGTATCATTCTTCATCTCTTTGCAACCTTCAAGGATCGTTTGTTTCACTCATTTTCCAAAGAAGCAACTAAGTTTCACCTCTTCCTTTCCTCTTGCCCCTTTCATTCTAAGATCTCGGATCGAGATCTCTTGTTAGTGGAGGAGAGTTGTAACAGCCCGAGACCGACGCTCCAGAAGATTCCTTTTTTATTCTATTATTGTCGGTGATTTATTTGGTTGTCGCATTCTTCATCGCATCATGCGCATCATTCGTGTTGCATCGGCACTCCGTTGTCGTCATTTTTCAAAACTTGCACCCATTATTAGTTGTCGGTTCTTTCTGTTCTCATTGACGGAGGTTTCGAGACCAACCACACAAGCACGCACCCGCGGCATCATTAAAATATTGTTTTTAAAACTATGTATAAATCATTCTCGGAATGGGTTGAAAGTTGGAGCGCGATCTTATTTTATTGTAGGTAGACCGCTTGCCAAAGTTCATCGCATTCGGAGTCCGTTTGATACCCGAACTATTAAGCCTATATCGACACTATAGCTAGTAAAACCGCAACGTTTTCGATATTTCAAAAATTGTGTCATGGGCCACAAACTTCCATCTCATCTTCACCCAACCACCTCTCCACGGCCACCATAGCCCAGCTAGCCTCTCCTTTGTTTGGCGCCGTCTAATCGCGAGCCGATGATTGAAAAGGGACTAAAACCCCCTAAACCTAGTTACCTCGTTATATAAAGGAAGTTATCCTCGCCCTGCCTAACCCTAGCCTAGTTTGCTCTATTTCCATGCGCACCGTGTCTCCACCGTCGCCGCGTGAGACCCTCATCATTGCCCACCGTTAGACCTCCTTCGTGCCCCAGATCCATCCCCTCTCCATCGGAAACCGTCGCCCTTCTCCCGTTCGCGGCCTCCGCACCTCCACCATCGTGTGCTGCCGTGCCGGAGACCGCCACCGCCGTCGACCGCTTACCACTGGATCAATGGGATCGAGCGAAGAGGTCGTTGCTCCGTCTCGGCTCGCGTGGGCCCTCCTCCTCCTGCCGGCCCAAGCCTTCCCTGCAGCGCCTACAAGGCACAGTGCCCAAGCCCAGCCGAGCCGCTCCACCAGCCGGCCCATGGCTGCTAGGTGAGCCCAGCTCAGATTCCCTACTAACAAACGACTATTGGTGTTATTGGCTATCTTGCGCACATTGCGTGTTGGACCGCAATTTCAGATTACAACCCGCATGTTTTTTAGTTCTCTCAATTTTGCAATTAAATGGACATGCATAAATTATAAAAAATTATGTTGTTTTAAAATGCTAATAGATGAATACCCGTGCATCAGATTAATATGTTTTATATATGTAAAATGTGTAGAATTTTGTGTAGATTAATAATACCCATGTGTAAAATAGTTAAACATGTTGTTTTCATTGTTTTTCGTAAATACCATGTTAGAATGATTTATTTCATAACTAAATAATCGTAGCTCTGACTTAAATAAACTTTATATGAAAAATGATCTACTCTTCGTGCTCTACATGATTATGGCATTTGCATGCATAATAGTTGGCATCTATATGCTCAAATGTATGTTGCAAGTGCTTCGTGAATTAGTCTAAAACTGGTATTTTATTCAAACTTGCGTGGATGATTGCATCTAGTCCATAGGTATTTTGCATGTAGTACCTTCTTGATATTAGTTCTATGTGATGTCTATTTTGATGACATGCCTTTGTTTCCATGTTAATGTTCTCTATCATGTTCATATGTTGCTCTAAAAGTGCTATCATGTTAAAACTACTAATTTGTTAACGTTAATTTCCATTTTGAGGATCTCGAATTAAGAAAACCATGCCTCTTTTGACTGTGTGCAATGGAGTGGTTTATAGTATGATATGTCTAGTTATTGTTAGTAGGTTTCCCATGTCATGTATGCCATGCTTAGCTGTAGTTTTCATCATGTGAACATGCCATGAGAATGTTGTTGTTTGTAGCGTCAAAATAATTCGAAGTATGGAGTGTGCTATATTTTGTTGCTATGTTTCCATATCATTTGCTATTGTTTTACATCTCTTTGTGGTTGGTACAATGGAATGCATTGTAAAGCATATTATCCTATGTTAGTTTGTGCCATTAGTTTTTAAGTAGAGGTTTTGCATCCTAGTTAATTTTGTTGTCAAACATGTCAATGTGATAAAACTATTGTTCCTTACACCATGAGAATTTTTCTAAGTGTGAGAATTTAACTATTTGAGAATGTCATGTTGCGATGATACTAGCTATGATTATGTGCATAATTAGATCTTGCTAGTATGGAATGAAATGAACTGCATCATGCCAACTACCTTGTTGTAAATGTTCATGCAATTATATGTCATGTACCATATGTTTTGCTTAGTGATATGCCTTCATAATAAAACTGCTATGTCAAAAACTGTTATTTTCACTAAGTTTGAAACTATGTTCAAGTAGCCATTTTGTGAGCTCATTTCCTAGTGATCCATGCTCCTAATCATTTTGTTGTAACGATATGAATTGTTGTGCATCATGACAACTACTGCCTCAAGACTTGTTTGTGCATTTTAGATTCTTTTAGCTTGTTCATTTGGTGTGGTCAAAATGCCATGTGGCTGTTTTTTGCAGATTATCATTATAACTTGTATTGGTTGTATTTGTTGAACCGTTGCTTTGTTTTGAACATGTCATATATGAAACTTGCCTAGAATCTCATGTAGTTTCATATTATCTTGTTTCATCCATGATTTGGAATGTTTGTGGTTGTCATTTGCATACATTTTGCATTCATGACATATTATCTTATGTTGGTCATATCTTTTAGACCGTAACTCCGTTTTAGATGATCCATATATGTAAATTGACTAAAATGACGTGTAGAATCACATGGTGCATTTTGTTTCCCTATTTAACAAATATAAAATATGTTTATTTCACATCTGGATCAATTTCGAAATTGACATATGGGGTCGCTTCGGAAATATTGTAAGTTGTTTCCGGCCTCATTTAAGATGCCTAGATAGTGTAATTTATTTATGCTTCACCTCTAGACATGTTAATAACATTTAATATTGTCATGTACCTAAATGGAAGTGAACTAAGTAATTCAAATATGGACTTTCTTCAATATGCAACTCGTTGCATATCGAACTTCACTTAATGTGTAGTATTTGTTGTTGTGGTTTGTCAAGCCTTGCATAATTGTATGGACATGCATCATATTTGTTTCCGCATCATGTCATGCATATGTTATGGTGTTTATCGTGTGTTTATTGGTTGTTTCCGATTTTATTCTTGTCGATAGAGTTTCGTAACCGTTTCAAAGTGTGAGGACTCGTTCGACTACGTTGGTTCGTCTACTTCATGGATCTGTTCTTCTTCCAAGCGGGATCTCACGCAAGATGACCATTTCCCTGGATACCACTAATATCATTGCTTTGCTAGTTGTCTCGCTTCTATCGTTATGTCTCTTTACCTACCAATTAAATGTCAAGCCTCCCAACATTGCCATGAAATTAAATCCTCTAACCCCCTCCACATCCCAGCAAATCTTTGTTTGGCTATGTTACCGCTTGCTCAACCCTTCTTATAGAAATGCTAGTTGCATGTGCAAGTTTGTTTTCCATGTGATAACATGAATTCCCTGATATATCACAGTATTATTGCCATTTAATTTCATGCACCTATATACTTGGTAAAAGATGGAAGACTTGGCCTTTTGGTTCGGTGTTTTGTTCCACCTTTGTCGCCCTAGTTACTTGTGTACCTGTGTTATTTTCCATATTGAGCGCTCCTTACATGCTTGTGGTCTTTATGGGGACCCCCTTGATAATTCGTCTTGGGATAAAACTCTTCTCGCAAGGCCCAACTTTGGTACTGCATTTGCCTAATAACTAATAAAATTTCACAGGGACTTCCGGACCCCATGAATAATTAATCAACCCTCGAGCCTGTGCTCCTCATGACTGTTGGACCAAACTAGAGATGTGTGTTGGGCCAACTCGAGGCAACTCGAGAGATTCTATCAGGTCACTGTACGATGTGGTTATTCGGTCGTGTCCTAAGAACGAGATAGGCGGATCCTATCGGGTTCGTCGACACGTTGGGCGGCCTTGCTGAATTTGTTTTACCTTTTACTAAATATCTTGTGCACCGGGATTCCGACGATATGTTGGGCTATCTCAAGGTTGAGGTTTTCCACCAGGATTCCGACGGGACTATGGGTTTTCCATGGTTGAGGTTTTCCATGCATCTTTTGGGTAGTTTGTGATTGATGAATTAGAGCAACCCTACAGGGTTAAATCTTTCTAAGAATCGTGCCCGCAGTTATGTGGTAACTTTGAAACTTTGTTTAACATCTGGTCATAGCTAACTTGAAGTAAACTCAATTAAGATACACCACATGTGTGCGTCACCATGACTCTCGTGTTTTTTGAACCGACGGGGAACACGATGGGGTTATCTTTGACTCGTAAATAGGTGTTCAAGATCACTTCTTGATCATTACTAGTTCACGTCCGATTTTGCTTAGATGACCCCCTCTTATTCTTCGTAAGTTAGTCACTCAAATAAATGCTTAGTGCTTGCTACAGCCTCACCACTTAATCATACCTCACTTAGTAAGCTTTGCTAGTCTCGATACCTTTAAAAATGAGATTGTTGAGTCCCTCTGGCTCACATATTACTACAACAATAGTTCCAGGCATGGGCGGGCGCACGTTCAGGTGAGTGGGGGCCCAGGACCCCACTCAATTTCTAATCCTGCTTTTACATGTCTAGTACTCGCCCAACATGGCCCCGGTCGGCCTTGACCTGGTGCCCCCACTCCCTTGCAAAACCAAAAAAGGAGAAAGAAGACAGTGCATGCGTCAAGGAGCAATTTTCCAGTAATTAAAATAAAATTGAGCAATTAAATGGGAGACGAAACAACATCGTTGCCTGGACTCTTGTTGGAAATTAATTTGACAAACCAAACAAACCGTCCCCTCGGCCTCCGCCTGCTGTGACGCTTGACCTCCATTGCTCCGCAGAGTCCACCATGCACCCGGGTCCGCTGCTGCGCCGCCGCTGCCGGCGGCCGGCTAGGCTACCAACATCGCTGGACACTGGTCGCTCCCCTACTCAACACTATAGGTCTACATGAGCCTCACCCGTCAATTCCTCATCCCCAACTCTGAAACTAGGTTTGTTCTTCATGAACTGATCCATTCATCTCATGCTATGAATTTGTTTCTTCTGAATTTCTGATTCTGGTTCATGCCATATCAAATGCACATATGGAATTCGTGACAGTACGGTACTGCTACTCTAATCAGGCATGTATTTTGTTCTAATCAAGGTTGTCATGGAATAGGATTAATGTGACACACTACCAGTAGGTCATTTTCTAGGATTCGAGAATAAAGTACTAATACTTGTTTGCAAACATAGCAGGCTGCTACTGCTAGCATAATTTGTTCTAATCAAATCTTTTGTAACTAGTACTTGTGTGGTAGCCCACTGCAAGTAGCATACTTTTATCTGAATTTTTTACAGCTAGTATTTCAATGATCTGATAGATGATAGACAAGTAATTGATAAAAAAAACTCAAGAGATGTCAACCACCACTCTGGTGGCTAACACCACCAACAATTTAAGTGGTAGTGAAAATGCATCAAGACCTGCACCAAGACATAATCTTGTTGTGCCTGAACTAATTGATTTGAAAAACTTCTCGTGATCCATCTAAAAGTAATTGAATCGCAGATTATCACCCCAACCAACGTGATGCGATAAGATGAAAGTACTTAATTTGGGGACCTATCCAACCTTGCATTGGCGTTCCATACATGAAGTTTGGGAAGAAGAAGAAGAGGAGATTCAGTCCAGATTGGTATGCTGATGATGCTAATGAGGTAAATTCCAAGTTGCTTCCATGCATATCTGCTTTGAGCCCTAGTGTTTTATTCCGTCGTTTTCGTAAGGAGAAGTTGCTGAAATTAGCTAAATTCCATTTTGATGACTTTAATCACAAAGATATGGTGACTCTTGAGCATGAATTTGGCCTCTACATTGATAATATACTCCATGACAAGATTAATCAATATATAAAGTCGTTGTGTAAGATCTGTTTACTTTAGTGATAAATAAACTCGTCGTGTTGCTATTGGATTAGTATCTTTTATTAGAACTTGGTTGAAATAGCTTATGAGTTAATTGAAAAATTCTAATTATATATAACATAATGTGAGGTTAGAAGCATATTGTGTTCGTGCGTTTCGTAATAGATTAGTGCCCCCAGTTAGTTTTTATCCTGGGTCCACCCCTGGTTGCATGTATAGGTAAAATGATACTTTGACGTAAGAGCGATGATTGTTCTATTTGGAGTTTCTTCTTCTTCTTCGATCATAGGATGAGTTCCAAGCCGGCATCTTGGGATAGCAAGGATAGACGTTGTTTTATCGTTGGATTTCACCCGTAGTCGGACCGTGCTCTTCTGAATGGTGACCGGATGTATGTTTGTGTTGAGATGATCATGATTATAATGTGGTGAGTGTAAGTCAATTCCATATACTCATCTCTTCTGTACATGTACTTGTAACTATATATATTCTTGCGAAACGACAAGATGTGCTTCTATACCTATCGAGGCCCTCGAGCCAAAATAAGGATAGGACCACATCTTGGGCATTACACCGTCGGTGATGAAATCATCAATCACCGATAATTGTATACGAGGACGTGTTTGCCCACAATAGATACGGCTTATTACCAGCGATCGTTTGTGTTATTATCGGTCTACGCACATATTTGTGATTACAAACTTGTTTGTCGCGTATCACACACATCTTGTTAAGTTGAAGTGTTTCTGTTCGCTTGGCTCAATGCAAACAGTTTATCCAAGTGAACTGTATGTCGTATATCGTACCAACCTTTTATCTGGCTGATCGTTTCTATTGTGTTGCCTAATCACAAACATTTCATCCGAGTGAACTGTATGTCTTATATGACACACACCTTCATCTGGTTGTCCGTTTTCTGTTGTTCTACCTCATCGCAAATAATTCATTGGAGTGAATCGTATGCCACGCATCACACACGCAACTCTAATATGGATCGCGTTTGATGTCTCCGCCATCGCAAACGTTTTGCATCTTTTTTGGCGGGTTTTTTTACATCATCATTTGCGATTCATATATCGTACACATTTTCGTGGAAGGGTGTGTAATTGTAGTGTCGCGTTAGCAGCAGCTTGCAGTAGTGCGAGATTCGGCTGATCTTTGTGCGAATAGTCAATTACATCACTCGCGACACAACTTGATGCAGAAAAGTCAATTTAATACTAGAACTAGTGATATACATTGAACTAGTGTCACAACTTAGCTTTGACGTGCATATACGGAGCAAATCACATTTTTATACTAACAACATGTTGTGTTAGCGACATGACGACAAAGTGGGCATGTGGCCTGGTATTTCGCAAAAAAAATCATTGTTTTCTCATCAAATCCACAAATAATTGAAAAATTGGTGTTTGGTGCATGCAAGGGGACTAGATTAGCCCTCCGTAGTTGGCAGCATCTCACGGCTAACCACTAACCACCTTACCGAGACTATTTAAAGCAAAAAATGTTTTTAAGAATCCCTTAAGTTAATAACTTGATGCCGCTTCCATATATTCTTTGATTACTGACTGAGCAAATCCCTAGAGCCCATTTTTCTTTCTTTTTTTTCAAGAAATTTATAGTAGTGTCTTAAATAATATATATATGTATATATATATATACATATATATATATATATATATATAACTTTATTTATCATCCAGGGTGCAGAATAGTTTATTCTTCACCCGAGATAATCTTACAATCAATTTACAAATAAATTACATTTGAAATACAAATAGTTACATTTATATTGAATCACTACGTAAAATTTGACAAAAAAAACAAAAATATAGGTCACAAGACCAGAAAAATAGAATTTATTGTATTTCTTATACTATTTTTGTATGTTCGTAATTTTACAAGACATAAAATATTTTTACTTTGATTATATTTTTTTACGATCTCTTTTTACATACAAAATAGAACAAAATTTACGAAATGTAAAATTACGGTGCATTGTTATTAAAATAGAGGGGGTGAAGAATAATTATTCCTCACCTAGGATGACGAATAGCGCGACCCTATATATATATATATATATATATATATATATATATATATATATATATATATATATTCATCATCTAGGGTGCACAAAAAGTTATTGTTCACCCGAGGTAATTTTACAATTGTTTTATACATAAATTACATATGATATACAAATAGTTATATTCATATTGATTCACAACGTAAAATTTGACATAAAAAAACAAAATTATGGATCACAAGACCTGAAATTTTGTTTTTATGTACATTTTACACTATAATTTTACATTCATAAATATACGTAACATAAAATAATTTTACGGTGATTATGTATTTTCTTAGTTTCCTTTTTGTGTGTGAAGTAAGATAAAATTTACGAAACGTAAAAATACGATTTATTGATATTAAAATAGGAGGGGGTGAAGAATAACTATTCCTCACCTACGTTGACGAATAGCGCGACCCTATATATAATTATATATATAATTATGTATATATGTAATTATATATAATTATATTTTATTACATTATAAAATAATCATATATTGATTTAAATTTTATCCATACAATAAATTTTGAATTAAAAAATTATTCATGTAATTGTTTCCATTTTGAATAAAAATATATTCAAAAATGCTTATATAATAAATTGTTTACAATTTTCAAAAAATATTAATGTAATATATAAAAGTGTCCATGCTGTAAGAAAGTTATTTGTTGACATTAGAAGCAGTGACTTGTATGTACGAGTGGCCACCACACCACCTAGCAGTGTTACTTTATTTTAGGAATTATAATATATATGTAAATTATATTCTTATGTTATAAATAATAGTGATGTAGAATAGTATTACACTATAATAGTATTCAAGTATTATTTCATATAACTAATTTATAAATTACAAAACTTTCATGTAATAATCGGCCTATTTAATAAAAAAACTAAAATATTCTTTTTAAAAAGTGCTAATATGAGTTTTAAAAGTTCATGATTTTAATAGAAAAATTATTTGGTATATATCAGTATATGCATTGTAATTCTAAATATTATTTTGCTTATGACACATGGTTACAATTTACATGTTTTTATTTTTATTTTAATAAAGTAATAATATAAAATCGACCGTCGAGACTCCAATCCACTTAAGTTAGAAAGGTTGTATATGCTACATATGAGTTAATCACAAGAAAAATGTTAACAATCAACTGACGGATCGCTCAGTCGCATCCTCACCTCCTCCACTTGCCACGTGCCCTTTTGGGCCTACTCATTTCTATCTCGAAAAGCAACATCCGTTAGGTGTTCTGCAACAAATGGTGTGTTGCAACGAAGTTCTGCAATAGGGCTATTTTTACAAAAAGTTTCTACAAAAGAAAATTAGTTCGAAAGACCTTTGTTTCAAAAGAAAAACTGCAACAAAACCTTTGTTGCAAAAAGATTCTGTAAAAGAAAAAGATTGAGGAACAAATCCGCAACGAAATTTGTGTTGCAAAAAATTCTGTAACAAGACCTCTATTGCAATAGTTGTTGGGGAACGTCGCATGGGAAACAAAAATTTTCCTACGCGCACGAAGACCTATCATGGTGATGTCCATCTACGAGAGGGGATGTGTGATCTACGTACCCTTGTAGACCGTACAGCAGAAGCGTTAGTGAACGCGGTTGATGTAGTAGAACGTCCTCACGTCCCTCGATCCGCCCCGCGAACTATCCCGCGAATAGTCCCACGATCTAGTGCCGAACGGACGGCACCTCCGCGTTCAGCACACGTACAGCTCGACGATGATCTTGACCTTCTTGATGCAGCAAGAGAGACGGAGAGGTAGAAGAGTTCTCTGGCAGCGTTATGGCGCTCCGGAGGTTGGTGATGATCTTCTCTCAGCAGGGCTCCGCCCGAGCTCCGCAGAAACGCGATCTAGAGGTGAAACCGTGGAGATATGTGATCGGGCTGCCGTGGAAAAGTCGTCTCAAATCAGCCCTAAAACCCCACTATATATAGGAGGAGGAGGGGGGAGACTTGCCTTGGGGTCCAAGGACTCCCAAGGGAGTCGGCCGAGCCAAGGGGGAAGGTCTCCCCCTCCCAAACCGAAATCCACTTGGTTTGGAAGGTGGAGTCCTTCTTCCCTTTCCCACCTCCTACTTTTTTTTTCCTTTCCTCTTTGATTTTCTTTCCTATGCGCATAGACCTCTCTTGGGCTGTCTCACCAGCCCACTAAGGGCTGGTGCGGCACCCCAAACACCCATGGACTTCTCGGGGTGGGTGCCCCCCCCGGTGAACTCCCGGAACCCATTCGTCAGTTCCGGTACATTCCGGTAACTCCGAAAACCTTCCGGTAATCAAATGAGGTCATCCTATATATCATTCGTTTCCGGACCATTCCGGAAACCCTCGTGACGTCCGTGATCTCATCCGGGACTCCGAACAACATTCGGTAACCAACCATATAACTCAAACACGCATAAAACAACGTCGAACCTTAAGTGTGCACACCCTGCGGGTTCGAGAACTATGTAGACATGACCCGAGAGACTCCTCGGTCAATATCCAATAGCGGGACCTGGATGCCCATATTGGATCCTACATATTCTACGAAGATCTTATCGTTTGAACCTCAGTGCCAAGGATTCATATAATCCCGTATGTCATTCCCTTTGTCCTTCGGTATGTTACTTGCCCGGGATTCGATCGTCAGTATCCGCATACCTATTTCAATCTCGTTTACTAGCAAGTCTCTTTACTCGTTCCGTAATACAAGATCCCGCAACTTACACTAAGTTACATTGCTTGCAAGGCTTGTGTGTGATGTTGTATTACCGAGTGGGCCCCGAGATACCTCTCCGTCACACGGAGTGACAAATCCCAGTCTCGATCCATACTAACTCAACGAACACCTTCGGAGATACCTGTAGAGCATCTTTATAGTCACCTAGTTACGTTGCGACGTTTGATACACACAAAGCATTCCTCCGGTGTCCGTGAGTTATATGATCTCATGGTCATAGGAACAAATACTTGACACGCAGAAAACAGTAGCAACAAAATGACACGATCAACATGCTACGTCTATTAGTTTGGGTCTAGTCCATCACATGATTCTCCTAATGATGTGATCCCGTTATCAAGTGACAACACTTGCCTATGGCCAGGAAAACTTGACCATCTTTGATCAACGAGCTAGTTAACTAGAGGCTTACTAGGGACAGTGTTTTGTCTATGTATCCACACAAGTATTGTGTTTCCAATCAATACAATTATAGCATGGATAATAAACGATTATCATGAACAAAGAAATATAATAATAACTAATTTATTATTGCCTCTAGGGCATATTTCCAACAGTCTCCCACTTGCACTAGAGTCAATAATCTAGTTCACATCACCATGTGATTCCAACGAATCCAATACGCATATAGTTATGGGGTCTGATAACGTCTTGCTCATGAGAGAGGTTTTAGTCAACGCTTCTGAAACTTTCAGATCCGTGTGTTCTTTACAAATCATTATGTCATCTTATAGATACTGCTACTATGTGCTATTTGGAAATACTCCAAATATCTACTCTACTATACGAATCCGTTTCACTACTCATAGTTATTCAGATTAGTGTCAAAGCTTGCATCGACGTAACCCTTTATGACGAACTCTTCAACCACCTCCATAATCGAGAAAAAATCCTTAGTCTATTTAGTTACCAAGGATAACTTTGACCGCTGATCAGTGATTCAATCGTGGATCACTCTGTGTACCTCTTAACAGACTTGCTGCAACGCACACATCAGGTGCGGTACTCAGCATGGCATACTTTAGAGTCTACGGCTAAGGCATAGAAGACGACATTTGTCTATTCTCTTTATTCTGCCGTGGTCGGGTTTTGAGTCTTACTCAAATTCACACCTTACAATGCAACCAAGAACTCCTTCTTTGCTGATCCATTTTGAACTTCTTCAAAAACTTGTCAAGGCATGCATCTTGTTGAAACTTCTATCAAGCGCTTTCGATCTATCTCCATAGATCTTTGATGCTCAACGTTCAAGTAGCGCAATCCAGGTATTCCTTTGAAAACTCCTTTCAAACAACCTTATATGCTTTACAGAAATTCTACATTACTTCTGATCAACAATATGTCTACCACATACACTTATCAGAAATTTTATAGTGCTCCCACTCACTTCTTTGGAAATACAAGTTTCTCATAAACCTTGTACAAACCCAAAATCTTTGATCATCTCATCAAAGTGTATATTCCAACTCCGAGATGCTTGCACCAGTCCATTGAAGGATCACTGGAGCTTGCATACTTGCTAGTATCTTTAGGATCGACAAAACCTTCTGGTTGTATCACATACAATGTTTGCTCAAGGAAACCGTCGAGGAAACAATGTTTTGACATCCTACGTGCAATATTTCATAAATAATGCATCAACAACTAACATAATTCCAACAGACCTTTAGCATCGCCACGAGTGAGAAAGTCTCATCATAGTCAACTGTTTGATCTTGTCGAAAACATCTTTGCGACAAGTCGAGCTTTTCTTAATAGTGACTTATCACCATCATCGTCTGCCTTCCTTTAAAAGATCCATTTTACTCAATAGTCCTATCACCATCAAGTAATTCTTCCAAAGTCTACACTTTGTTTTCATACATGGATCCTCTCTCGGATTTCATGGCTCCCAGCCATTTGTCGGAATCTGGGCCCACCATCGCTTTCTCCATAACTCGTAGGTTCACTGTTTCTCAACAACATGACCTCCAAGACAGGTTTACCGTACCACTCCGTAGTAGTACGCGATCTTGTCAACCTACGAGGCTTGTAGTAACTTGATCCGATGCTTGATGATCACCATCATCAGCTTCCACTTCAATTGGTGTAGGCGCCACAGGAACAACTTCCTGCGCCCTGCTACACACTGGTTGAAGTGATGGTTCAATAACCTCATCAAGTTCTACTACCCTCCCACTCAATTCTTTCGAGAGGAACCTTTCCTCGAGAAAGGATCCATTTCTAGAAACAAACACTTTGCTTTCGGATCTGAGATAGGAGATGTACCCAACTGTTTTGGATATCCTATGAAGATGCATTTATCCGCTTTGGGTTCGAGCTTATCAGACTGAAACTTTTTCACATAAGTGTCGAAGCCCCAAACTTTCAAGAAACGACAGTTTAGATTTCTCTAAACCTCAGTCTATACTGTGTCATCTCAATCGGAAATACGTGGTGCCCTATTTAAAGTGAATGCGGTTGTCTCTAATGCTTAACCCATAAACGATAGTGGCATTTCGATAAGAGACATCATAGCATGCACCATACCAAATAGTGTGTGGCTATGACGTTCAGACACATCATCACACTATGATGTTCCAGGTGGCATGAACTGCGAAACAATTTCCACATTGTCTTAACTGCGTACCAAAACTCGTAACTCAGATATTCATTTCCATGATCATATCGTAGACAGTCTATCCTCTTGTTATGACGAACTTCACTCTGAAACGGAATTGAACTTTTCAACATTTCAGACTTGTGATTCATTAAGTAAATACTCATGTATCTACTCAAATCGTCAGTGAAGTAAGAACATAATGATATCCACTGTGTGCCTCAGCACCCATTGGACTGCATACATCAAAATGTATCACTTCCAACAAGTTACTATCTTATTTCATCTCAATGAAAACAAGGCCTTGCTCATGTGGTATGATTTGCATGTCACTAGTGATTCGAAATCAGGTGAGTACAAAGATCCATCAGCATGGAGCCTCTTCATGCAATTTATACTAACATGACTCTAGCGGGAGTGCCACAAGTAAGTGGTACTATCATCATTAACTCGTATCTTTTGGCACCAATATCATGAACATGTGTAACACTACGATCGAGATTCAATAAACCATTGAAGGTGAATATTCAAGAAAATAGAGTAACCATTATTCTCTTTAAATGAATAACCGTATTGCAATAAACACGATCCAATCATGTTCATGCTTAACGCAAGCACCAAATAACAATTATTTAGGTTTAACACCAATCCCGATGGTAGAGGGAGCGTGCGACGTTTGATCATATCAACCTTGGAAATACTTCCAACACGTATCGTCACCTCGCTTTTAGCTAGTCTCCGTTTATGCCGTAGCTTTCATTTCGTGTTACTAATCACTTAGCAACCGAACCGGTATCCAATACCCTCATGCTACTAGGAGTACTAGTAAAGTACACATCAACATCATGTATATCAAATACACTTCTGTCGACTTTTGCCAGCCTTCTTATCTACCAAGTATCTAGAGTTGCTCCGCCTCAGTGACTGTTCCCCTCATTACAGAAGCACTTAGTCTCGGGTTTGGGTTTAATCTTGGGTCTCTTCATTAGTGCAGCAACTGTTTTGCCGTTTCACGAAGTATCCCTTCTAGCCCTTGCCTTTCTTGAAACTTAGTGTTTTTACAAACCATCAACTATTGATGCTCCTTCTTGATTTCTACTTTTGCAGTGTCAAACATCGCGAATCGCTCAAGGGTCATTGTGTCTATCCTTGATATGTTATAGTTCATCACGAAGCTCTCACAGCTTGGTGGCAGTGACTTTGGAGAACCATCACTATCTCATCTGGAAGATTAACTCCCACTTGATTCAAGTGATTGTCGTACTGAGACAATCTGAGCACACGCTCAACGATTGAGCTTTTCTCCTTTACTTTGTGGACAAAGAATCTTGTTGGAGGTCTCGTACCTCTTAACAAGGGCACAAGCATGAAATCACAATTTCATCTCTTTAGAACATCACTTATGTTCCGTGACGTTTTACAACGTTTTCGGCGCCTTGCTTCTAAGCCATTAAGTATTTTTGCACTGAACTATCGTGTAGTCATCAGAAATGTGTATGTCGGATGTTCATAGCATCCACAGACGACGCTCGAGGTGCAGCACACCGAGTGGTGCATTAAGGACATAAGCCTTCTGCGTAGCAACGAGGACAATCCTCGGTTTTACAGACTCAGTCTGCAAAGTTTGCTACTATCAATTTTCAACTAAATTTTCTCTAGGAACATATAAAAACAGTAGAGCTGTAGCGCAAGCTACATCGTAATTCGCAAGACCATTAGACTATGTTCATGACAATTAGTTCAATTAATCATATTACTTAAGAACTCCCACTCAAAAAGTACATCTCTCTAGTCATTTGAGTGGTACATGATCCAAATCCACTATCTCAAGTCCGATCATCACGTGAGTCGAGAATAGTTTCAGTGGTAAGCATCTCTATGCTAATCATATCAACTATACGATTCATGCTCGACCTTTCGGTCTCATGTGTTCTGAGGCCATGTATGCACATGCTAGGCTCGTCAAGCTTAACCCGAGTGTTCCGCGTGCGCAACTGTTTTGCACCCGTTGTATGTGAACGTTGAGTCTATCACACCCGATCATCACGTGGTGTCTCGAAACGACGAACTGTAGCAACGGTGCACAGTCGGGGAGGACACAATTTCGTCTTGAAATTTTAGTGAGAGATCACCTCATAATGCTACCGTCGTTCTAAGCAAAATAAGGTGCATAAAAGGATTAACATCACATGCAATTCATAAGTGACATGATATGGCCATCATCACGTGCTTCTTGATCTCCATCACCAAAGCACCGGCACGATCTTCTTGTCACCGGCGCCACACCATGATCTCCATCAACGTGTCGCCATTGGGGTTGTCGTGCTACTCATGCTATTACTACTAAAGCTACATCCTAGCAAAATAGTAAACGCATCTGCAAGCACAAACGTTAGTTATAAAGACAACCCTATGGCTCCTGCCGGTTGCCGTACCATCGACGTGCAAGTCGATATTTTCTATTACAACATGATCATCTCATACATCCAATATATCACATCACATCATTGGCCATATCACATCACAAGCATACCCTGCAAAAACAAGTTAGACGTCCTCTAATTTTGTTGTTGCATGTTTTACGTGGTGACCATGGGTATCTAGTAGGATCGCATCTTACTTACGCAAACACCACAACGGAGATATATGAGTTGCTATTTAACCTCATCCAAGGACCTCCTCGGTCAAATCCGATTCAACTAAAGTTGGAGAAACTGACACCCGCCAGTCATCTTTGAGCAACGGAGTTACTCGTAGCGATGAAACCAGTCTCTCGTAAGCGTACGAGTAATGTCGGTCCGAGCCGCTTCGATCCAACAATACCGCGGAATCAAGAAAAGACTAAGGAGGGCAGCAAAACGCACATCACCGCCCACAAAAACATTTGTGTTCTACTCGAGAAGACATCTACGCATGAACCTAGCTCATGATGCCACTGTTGGGGAACGTCGCATGGGAAACAAAAAATTTCCTACGCGCACGAAGACCTATCATGGTGATGTCCATCTATGAGAGGGGATGTGTGATCTACGTACCCTTGTAGACCGTACAGCAGAAGCGTTAGTGAACGCGGTTGATGTAGTGGAACGTCCTCACGTCCCTCGATCCGCCCCGCGAACTATCCCGCGAACAGTCCCACGATCTAGTGCCGAACGGACGGCACCTCCGCGTTCAGCACACGTACAGCTCGACGATGATCTCGGCCTTCTTGATCCAGCAAGAGATACGGAGAGGTAGAAGAGTTCTCCGGCAGCCTGACGGCGCTCCGGAGGTTGGTGATGATCTTCTCTCAGCAGGGCTCCGCCCGAGCTCCGCAGAAACGCGATCTAGAGGTGAAACCGTGGAGATATGTGGTCGGGCTGTCGTGGAAAAGTCGTCTCAAATCAGCCCTAAAACCCCACTATATATAGGAGGAGGAGGGGGGAGACTTCCCTTGGGGTCCAAGGACTCCCAAGGGAGTCGGCCGAGCCAAGGGGGAAGGTCTCCCCCTCCCAAACCGAAATCCACTTGGTTTGGAAGGTGGAGTCCTTCTTCCCTTTCCCACCTCCTTCTTTTTTTTCCTTTCCTCTTTGATTTTCTTTCCTATGCGCATAGGCCTCTCTTGGGCTGTCTCACCAGCCCACTAAGGGCTGGTGCGGCACCCCAAACACCCATGGGCTTTCCGGGGTGGGTGCCCCCCCCCGGTGAACTCCCGGAACCCATTCGTCATTCCTGGTACATTCCCGGTAACTCCGAAAACCTTCCGGTAATCAAATGAGGTCATCCTATATATCAATCTTCGTTTCCGGACCATTCTGGAAACCCTCGTGACGTCCGTGATCTCATCCGGGACTCCGAACAACATTCGGTAACCAACCATATAACTCAAACACGCATAAAACAACATCGAACCTTAAGTGTGCATACCCTGCGGGTTCGAGAACTATGTAGACATGACCCGAGAGACTCCTCGGTCAATATCCAATAGCGGGACCTGGATGCCCATATTGGATCCTACATATTCTACGAAGATCTTATCGTTTGAACCTCAGTACCAAGGATTCATATAATCCCGTATGTCATTCCCTTTGTCCTTCGGTATGTTACTTGCCCGAGATTCGATCGTCAGTATCCGCATACCTATTTCAATCTCGTTTACCGGCAAGTATCTTTACTCGTTCCGTAATACAAGATCCCGCAACTTACACTAAGTTACATTGCTTGCAAGGCTTGTGTGTGATGTTGTATTACCGAGTGGGCCCCGAGATACCTCTTCGTCACACGGAGTGACAAATCCCAGTCTCGATCCATACTAACTCAACGAACACCTTCGGAGATACCTGTAGAGCATCTTTATAGTCACCCAGTTACGTTGCGACGTTTGATACACACAAAGCATTCTTCCGGTGTCCGTGAGTTATATGATCTCATGGTCATAGGAACAAATACTTGACACGCAGAAAACAGCAGCAACAAAATGACACAATCAACATGCTACGTCTATTAGTTTGGGTCTAGTCCATCACATGATTCTCCTAATGATGTGATCCCGTTATCAAGTGACAACACTTGCCTATGGCCAGGAAAACTTGACCATCTTTGATCAACGAGCTAGTTAACTAGAGGCTTACTAGGGACAGTGTTTTGTCTATGTATCCACACAAGTATTGTGTTTCCAATCAATACAATTATAGCATGGATAATAAACGATTATCATGAACAAAGAAATATAATAATAACTAATTTATTATTGCCTCTAGGGCATATTTCCAACAATAGTTTCCGCAACATGACATTTGTAACCAAAGATTCTGCAACACACCCGTCGTTGCAATGATAAGGGCGAGACTGACCGGTGATTGGCACCAGATCTAACGGCTGACATGGTGGTGGGTCTTTGAAAAAGATCCGCCACACGACTCGTAGCATTGCCCTAATCACAAGGTATCTAAATAAAGGTAATCAAAAGAAACATTATGGGTTTTTTTGGGTTGCCCTGTGCTCCTACATCCGAGAGGCCACGCGATTGAATCTCCACGTATATAATTAGTGCACAATACTATGGATCATTGATAGATGGACCCCACGCGCTTTCATTTTGAGAACAATATGGGTCGCACACAAGGATACTTATGTGGGAATAAAAAATTCAAGTATTATTGTTGCAAAATAGAAGGCACACGTGGTCGAGTCGCTGACAGCTGGCCCTATGCCATCATGGCGTGCCTAATCAGCATTATATTCATATAGAAACGTGATTTGCATCGTATATGTACATCAAAATCAACTTGTAACACCAGTATAATGTATCTTATAAGTTTTAGCACTAAACTAACTTTTTGTGCCAAGTTATGACATAAGTGATGTAATCGACTCTTGTCGAAACAGGCAACTTCTCTACCAGTTTCAGATTGTTGGCTAGGCTCATGTCCATCCTTGCTTAGGCCATGTTTGGAACCATAATAGATTATGATAATCTGGATTATGAAGATAGATTACATAATCTGGTTTATAAAAATAATCTAGGTGAACATGTTTGGAGGCCAGATTATATAAACTGTAATCCAGGTTTTACATTGCATAATGACATGTGTGACCTATATTTTTCTTTAAAGAGGAGGGTGACGGTGGTAGGAATGTGATTATCTCCAACTTTACAAGGGTAATGGGTCATTAACAATCCATAATCTGATTTTAGCTATGAGTTTTAATAATTTAGGCCCTGTTGGGAACCACCCAGATTATATAATTCAGTTTTATAATCTATTTTGTCTCCAAACAGGACAGATTATGGTGTAGATTATAAAAACTCGATGGATAGATTATTAAAAACTCATAATCTACTCTACACCAGCTAAAATCAGATTATGAATTGCTAATGATCCATTACCCTTGTAAAGTTGGAGATAATTACATTCCTACCACCGCCGCCATCCTCTTTTTAAAAAAAACAGAGGGCAGACAGGTCATTATGCAATGTAAGACCTGGATTAGAGTTTATATAATCTGACCTCCAAACATGTCCACCTAGATTATTTTTATAAACCAGATTATATAATCTATCTTCATAATCTAGATTATTATAATCTATTATGGTTCCAAACAAGGCCTTAATCATCTAGTTTTTATAATCTACACCATAATCTGTCTTGTTTGAAGATAGAATAAATTATAAAAACTGGATTATATAATTTGAGTGGTTCTAAACAGGACCTTAGTTTGTAGTCTTTTGGCTGAATGTAACCAAATGTCTCTCATGCAATAAAGCTCCTTAATTTCGCGTAAAAAGGAGATTATTTTCATAAAGTAAAACTCAGTAATATTCACCATCATCATGTAAGAAAACTCAAAAAACTCGATATTATTCATTTCTTCGACCCTAGCTAGCGCGAGCTAGCTGATCAGAGCGACCTGAAATTCCTTGGATACTCAGTAGGATGCACCATACCGTGACTGGAAAAGGAAAGTAACTAAATTACGAGCAGTTTCGACGAGTTGTTTTGTGTGCGTGTGCGCGCACGCGGCATTTCATGGCGAGCCCACACGCAGCGTGCAGGGCCATGCATGCACACCGACAGCATTGCACGATCGGCAGCTACGCGACGCACGCCGTGGCGATGGCGACGGGCACGCCGCCTCCGGCGCCGTTGGCCCGCTTGACGAAGCGGCCCTTCATCCGCGGCCGCTTCTCGGCGTTGAGCTTGCGCACCTCGTACCGGATCTTCTTTGAGAAGAGCCGCGTCCGCCGCTTCTCCCGGTACCGCGACACCCGCGCCTCCCTGCCGCCGTCCATCCTCGGCCTCGGCGTCCCCAGCCCCTCCCCGCCATGGCCAACCACTCCTCCCATCATCCAAGCGCCCTCGTGCAGCGAGTAGTAGTCGTGCGGCCAGCAGTCATCGAGCTTCACGTTCGGCCTCTCGTCGTCGGCCCACGGCGAGCTCCCCCAGTTCTCCATGATGGCGTCGTAGTTTAGATTGAGCGCGAGGCTCCTCGGGGTGAACTGGGCGTCCGCACTGGCACCGCTGCTTCCCGCGTTCTCGTCCGGCGTCCCCTGAGGCGAGTCGTAGTGGTAGTCGAAGTCGATGTCGAACATATCGCCGGACACCTCCGGCTTCTGCTCGAGGCCGCACGCTCGCATGGGGTCGATCTCCAGCTTGACTCGCCCGCCCTCTACGTCCATCGGCTCGATGAGGCCCAATGCCTCCATGCAGAACGGTTCTTCCTCGTTGCCGTCGTCCATGCCAGGCCGGCCAAGAAGGGCCTCCATGTCCGCGGCGAACTCCATGAGCTCGGCGTCCGTGGGGCCCAAGTTTACGAGGCTGTCGGGGAAGAACTCAACCGCCGCCGGAGACGGCATCGCGGTTGTTGGCTTCGTCGGGTTCTCGAGGACGACACCATCCTCATTGCAGCATGACGCAACGGCCGCCGTCGCTTCCTCGAGAGACAGCGGCGAGCAGAGCTCCGCGAGGGCTGGATCGAAGATGGGCACGCGGTACAGAAGCTCCTCCTCGTCGGTCTCCACGTCACACTTGTGCTCTTCCGGCGATTCCCCGCCGGACGACTCCGGCACGACGAGCCGCCTCGAGAGAAGACGTCCGACGCCCTTGGCCTGAGAGCGCGGGGTCCGCGCCTTGCGCTTGAACCACGCCGGCACGACCTCGTCGCCGCGGCGCCTCTCCCGCGGGGCCAGCGGCGACGTAGGCCGCAGGCGCACCCGCTCATGCCTCCGCGCGAGAGGGTTCGCGGAGTGCACCGAGGTGTCGCACCCCTGGCACAGGAACGCGTCGTCCGCGGCGCAGTACCACCTCGCCCGCCGCCGCAGGCAGCCGTCGCACGCCCGCGCCGCCTTGCTCCCCATGGCGCCGTCCGCCGCGGCCTTCCCCGAGCAGCTCATCAAATGAAAACCAAAGCCGCGCTAGCGCACCAAACCAGCCAGCTACTCCGTTTCACCGCCGCGTCGCGCACTGGCTGCTTGCAGTCGTACTGTGTAGGTGCCAAATTAAATTTGCGGCGAAAATATCGCGGGTCTAGGTTTATAGCAGAAGGGGCGTAGCCGAGTAGGTGGCCCCCGGCTTGTACGTACGCTTTTCTTGTGGGACCGCGTCGTGTGTACTTTGCACTTTTGGTGCGTTTATCGGGCGAACCCGCGGGCCTTATCTGCGTTCTCATTGGCTGGTGGGGAGTATGCATCCAGCGAGAAGGCCTGTGATTGGCTCATGCTGGATTTCTGGTAGGCCCATTCCGTTTCCCAGAGGCTCTCGCGGTTGCTATGGTTTTGCTACGTCGCTGGCAGTGGGACCCGCTATGACCGAGAACGGAAAAGGTCATTCTCAGACTGACTGGCTTCTCTTGCATTCTTCCATACAAAAAGTTCTCTTCCATTAAAATTCACTGCCAACCTAAGGGGAAAATAAAAGTGTTCAGAAATTGACTCAGCAAGTCAAGTCAAACTAATAGTGGATCCCACCAGATAGAATGTGGCAAAACTCCAGAAGGGGTTAAAAAAAGTGGTACAAACTCGCGAAGTCAGTATTTTAGAAGGATTTCTATTAAATAAGGTAACCGTACTCCCTCCATTCCTTTATTTAATGTTACAAATTTAGATTACATGTATCAAGATAAAATTTAATGACTACTTTGTAAATCAGTTTTTCTTTTCGTCAACCAGAATCATTATTATGTTGCATGCATGCAAGGGAGAATTGAGAAAAAAATAACCAGTACGAGCAAATATCATTAATTTTATCACGAATACTGTTGGTGACCTTATATAGATGGGAAATATGTTTTTCATACTGTCCTTATATAAGGGAATAGAATGAGTTTCATAAACTAATATTTAGAGGTTACTACTACCGTTGGTTTAATTAATTAGTGTTTGGATCTACACCAAAGTGCAAATGGGCGCAAACATTAATATTTTTTCCAATTTCTAAAAATCAGCACAAAGATTGCAACATGCATCTTAGCCATCTCTACTTAGATCAATCGTGAATGATTGAAACACTTTCCCCTTTCTAGCTATGACCTGAATTATCAATCCAAAGACTATGCATTGCTGGTCCTAATATATGTGGTCCCCATCAGTGGCGAGTCTAGCATGGGACTGAAGGGTAGGCTCAAAACATCACTTTTCAACCCTAATTAGTAAATGCATTGTAATTAACATGTTGAGCACCTTCGTATAATTATTAAATAGTATATTTAGCTGAAATAGGAATTCTAGAGGGTAAGTTTCAGCCTATTGAAACCCCCCTAGTGGAATCGCCACTGGTCCCCGTAGGAAGAAGGGTGCCTCTAGCTAGGCTTGAACATGCAAGCAAACAAGAAACGTCTACGCTCAAGTCCGTTGAAATAACAGTGCTCGGGACGGCGGGTCCCCTCGCGAGTGATTTGTATCAATCTCGCAAAGTTGATTGTGTGGAATATAGCGGTTGATTACCACCTTGGCATGTAGCAGCGAGGTCAGGATGCGACTACAAAACACTCGGATTCGCGTTGATGTGATGATACCGACGGGATATGCCAGAACTGCACTCGTCCTATCCTCTCAGGATTTGCCATGTAAATGCGTCTAACAGAAAATAGATACCGTACCCATCGATCTCTTCCCCTTGTGCAATTTCTGTGGGGCACTTATGTATTTCATGACGGAGCAAATAAGTTTCTTCTGTGGGAAAATACATTTATGTTCCGTCAAAATGGAAAAATACACGTATGTATAACCTGCAAACACCCGCACTGTACACCAGCTTCGCTGCACATTGGTCGTCCAACCCAAATTAACTTGGTCATCGCGTTAATATAGAGGCCGGACTTGGCATATTTGACACATTAAACATCTGCGGGTGTGTCCAGATTGAGGAGAATATCATACAGAAACCAAATTTTGATGAAAACCGGTAAAAACAACGAGGAAAATATATTTAAAAGTTTTGAAAAAATCTTTAAAAAATACAAAATGTTAAGAGGATAAAGTTTTATTGTCATGCAAAATTTCAAACTGAAACACATTACGAGATATGAGATATGAAAAAGATAAAATCAGCATTCACTATCAGAATAATCTACTACGCCTACGGCTTATTCTATGCCGACGGCTTTTTGTCGGGGCCGTCGGCATAGTTGGCGTTATGCCTATGGCTTTCTAAAAGCCACTGGTGGAAAAACAGGCTTCCGTCCAGCCCCATAAGTCGCGAAGCTGTAGGAACCGCGACTAATGGGACCTTTAGTCGCGGTTCTGGAGGTGAACCGCGACCAAAGGCCTGGGCCCAGGGCGCTCGGTGGCCAGCTGGTGCACGTGAGGGGCTTTAGTCGCGGTTGGCCAGGACAACCGCGACTAAAGGCCTTCGGGCACCTTTAGTCACGGTTTGCCAGGCCAACCGCAACTAAAGCCCCTCCCCTATATATACCCATCCAGCAGCCAACACTTAGCCATTTGGAGCCATTCTCTTCACAAGTGGGTGTAGGTTTGCTTTTGGTTCCTCTTATGCACATAAGGTGTTTGATGAAATGCCCCAAGAGCATGAAACAAACATGACATGAAGTGTTGGAGCCACACTCCTCGATCGCGGTTAGCAACTTGATGAACCTTTGATGTGTCATTGATAAAATATGCATGTGTGTAGTTCATTGTTTAATTTATATTGTTTGTAGCTAGTTAGTTTAACAAATGCATGATGGTTAATTATATATTTTATATTATAATAATGCAGATGAATCGGCAATGGATGTACGTTAACCGACTCTCCGGCGAGTTCACTACGGGTTTGAAAGATTTCCTCGTAGTGGCTAATGCGAACAAGCGGGGGGGTTTTGTTATCTGTCCATGTGTTAACTGTAAGAATCAGAAGGGTTACTCTTCCTCAAGAGATGTTCACATGCATCTGCTTCGGCACGGTTTCATGCCAAGCTATAATTGTTGGACCAAGCATGGAGAAAGAGGGGTTATAATGGAAGAAGATGAAGAAGGGGATGATTTCATCGATGAAAGCTATCTTGCTCATTTCGGTGATACTTTCATGGAGGATGCTGAAGGTGAAGGGGAAGGTGAAGAAGAGGCACGTGATGATCCCGTTGATGATCTTGGTCGGACCATTGCTGATGCACGGAGACGCTGCGAAACTGAAAAGGAGAGGGAGAATTTGGATCGCATGTTAGAGGATCACAGAAAGGCGCTGTACCCCGGATGCGATGATGGTCTGAAAAAGCTGGGCTGCACACTGGATTTGCTGAAATGGAAGGCAGAGGCAGGTGTAGCTGACTCGGCATTTGAAAACTTGCTGAAAATGTTGAAGAATATGTTTCCAAAGGATAACGAGTTGCCCACCAGTACGTACGAAGCAAAGAAGGTTGTCTGCCCTCTAGGTTTAGAGGTTCTGAAGATACATGCATGCATCAACGACTGCATCCTCTACCGCGGTGAATACGAGAATTTGAATGAATGCCCGGTATGCACTGCATTGCGTTATAAGATCAGAGGCGATGACCCTGGTGACGATGTTGAGGGCCAGAAACCCAGGAAGAGGGTTCCCGCCAAGGTGATGTGGTATGCTCCTATAATACCACGGTTGAAACGTCTGTTCAGGAACAAAGAGCATGCCAAGTTGTTGCGATGGCACAAAGAGGACCGTAAGTCGGACGGGGAGTTGAGACACACCGCAGATGGAACGCAATGGAGAAAGATCGACAGATGGTTCAAAGATTTTGCAGCTGACGCAAGGAACATAAGATTTGCTCTAAGTACGGATGGCATGAATCCTTTTGGCGAGCAGAGCTCCAGCCATAGCACCTGGCCCGTGACTCTATGCATCTACAACCTTCCTCCTTGGTTGTGCATGAAGCGGAAGTTCATTATGATGCCAGTGCTCATCCAAGGTCCGAAGCAACCCGGCAACGACATCGATGTGTACCTAAGGCCATTAGTTGATGAACTTTTACAGCTGTGGGGTGGTGTCCGTGTGTGGGATGAGCACAAACAAGAGGAATTTGACCTACGAGCGTTGCTTTTCGTAACCATCAACGATTGGCCTACTCTTAGTAACCTTTCGGGACTGTCAAATAAGGGATACAATGCATGCACGCACTGCTTACATGAGACTAAAAGTGTACATTTGCCAAATTGTAAGAAGAACGTGTACCTTGGGCATCGTCGATTTCTTTCGAAAATTCATCCAGTAAGAAAGAAAGGCAAGCATTACAACGGCAAGGCAGATCACCGGCCGAAGCCTGCGGAACGCACTGGTGCTGAGGTATTTGATATGGTCAAGGATTTGAAAGTCATCTTTGGAAAGGGTCCTGGCGGACAATCAGTTCCGAAGGGAGCTGACGGGCACGCAGCCATGTGGAAGAAGAAATCTATATTCTGGGAGCTAGAATATTGGAAAGTCCTAGATGTCCGCTCTGCAATCGACGTGATGCACGTTACGAAGAATATTTGCGTGAACCTCCTAAGCTTCTTGGGCGTGTATGGGAAGACAAATGATACAAAGGAAGCACGGCAGGACCAGCAACGTTTGAAAGACCCTGATGACCGGCATCCGGAATGGTTTCAAGGTCGTGCCAGCTACGCTCTGACCAAAGAAGAGAAGGTCATCTTTTTTGAATGCCTGAGCAGTATGAAGGTCCCGTCTGGATTCTCGTCCAATATAAAGGGAATAATAAACATGGCGGAGAAAAAGTTCCAAAACCTGAAGTCTCACGACTGCCACGTGATTATGACGCAATTGCTTCCGATTGCTTTGAGGGGGCTCCTGCCGGAAAATGTTCGAGTAGCCATTGTGAAGCTATGTGCATTCCTCAATGCAATCTCTCAGAAGGTAATCAATCCAGAAGTTCTACCACGGTTACAGAACGATGTGATCCAATGTCTTGTCAGTTTCGAGTTGGTGTTCCCGCAATCCTTCTTCAATATTATGACGCACCTCCTGGTTCACCTAGTCGAAGAGATTTTCGTTCTCGGTCCTGTATTTCTACACAATATGTTCCCCTTCGAGAGGTTCATGGGAGTATTAAAGAAATATGTTCGTAACCGTGCTAGGCCAGAAGGAAGCATCGCCAAGGGCTATGGAAATGAGGAGGTAATTGAGTTTTGTGTTGACTTTGTTCCTGACCTTAAGCCGATTGGTCTTCCTCGATCGCGGCACGAGGGGAGACTAAGTGGAAAAGGCACGATCGGAAGGAAATCAACGATATGTATGGACGGCCATTCTCTGACTGAAGCACACCACACTGTACTGACCAATTCCAGCTTGGTGGCTCCGTACTTTGAGAAACACAAGAATATTTTACGCTCTGACAACCCGGGGAAGCCTGAATCCTGGATTAGGAAGGCCCACATGGAGACTTTCGGCAGTTGGTTGAGAAAACATTTAATGAATGACAATGATGTTGTAGATCAGCTGTACATGTTGGCCAAGACACCATCTTCGACTATAACGACTTTCCAAGGGTACGAGATAAATGGGAATACATTTTACACGATCGCCCAAGATAAAAAGAGCACCAACCAAAACAGTGGTGTCCGCTTTGATGCAGCAACCGAGAATGGGCAAGAGGTCACATATTATGGTTACATAGAGGAGATATGGGAACTTGACTATGGACCCTCCTTTAAGGTCCCTTTGTTCCGGTGCAAATGGTTCAAGCTAACAGGAGGTGGGGTAAAGGTGGACCAGCAATACGGAATGACAATGGTGGATTTCAACAATCTTGGTTACCTTGACGAACCATTCGTCCTAGCGAAAGATGTCGCTTAGGTTTTCTATGTGAAGGACATGAGTAGCAAACCGAGGAAACGGAAAGATAAGAAAACGATCAGTACATCATGCGATGATCCAAAGCGCCACATTGTTCTTTCAGGGAAAAGAAACATCGTGGGAGTGGAGGACAAGATAGACATGTCAGAAGATTATAATATGTTTGCTGAAATTCCGCCCTTCAAAGTGAACACCGACCCAAGCATTAAGTTAAATGATGAGGATGCTCCATGGATACGGCACAATCGTAAGCAAGCAGGGACACAAGGGAAGAAATGATGTGTAATAATTTATCCGTGATGTGTTTGGTGTCCATTTTCGAATGATTCGAGATACCACTGATGATACATGAAATTTGGAGTGATTTAGTCATAGTCCTGCCTAGGCGTATAATATGCATACTCGTAGTCTTCATAGCCGCCGTCGTCGTTGTACTGGTAGTCGTCGCCTTCTAAGTTGTCGCCGTCGTCGTCGCTGCTGTCGTCGCTGTCGTCGGGCGGCGCTCGTGGCTCGAACTGAGGGTAGCACAGGCGGGGGATATCGCCGGCCGTGATGTAGTCCATGACGCTCTGCAGAGTCCGGCCGTACCACCATAGCCGACGGCCGGCCTCGTGGAAGTTCCCAGGAGGCAGACCGTCCTCCTCATACCTGGCGAGCGCCCTCTCACGCCGATTGATGAAGAAGGCGTCCCAAGTATGCTGGTTATCGGGATGCCAGCGGGGATTCATCCGTTGCTCCGGCGTGAGGTCGAGGTAGTAGTGGTTCGTGATGGCCGCCCGGCGCGCAGTACCCTGAGGGATGGGAGGGACCGGCACGCCGCCGGCGCTTAGGCTCCAGCCGGTGGGGACGCGGTAGCCCGGTGGACAAGGGTAGTTCGAGGCGCAAAGCTCCTCCACCTGCTGGTAGGTTAGAGTGGGTGCGGTGGAAGCCATGAGAGAGTGATGAGAGATTGTAGAGATGTGATAATGCTGGCCAAGCCGGGCTACATATATGTAGTGAGAAATGGCGGGAAAAATGGGAGCGGGAAGACAGGAGGCGGGAAGAAAGTGGCGGGAAGAAAGAGGCGGGAAGACAGGGAAGAAATGGCGGGAAGAAGAGGAATCCAGAGCTGGTCATCTAACCTTTAGTCCCGGCTGGTTGGTGCAACCGGGACTAAATGTGGTTTTTGTGTCATCTAAGAAAACTGTCGGTGGGATAAGGACGTTTGGGTAAGCTTTAGTCCCGGCTGGAGGGTGCAACCGTGATTAAAGCTGTCGGCAGGATAAGGACGCGTGGGAAAGGTAAACTCTATGATATCGTTGAGCATATATACAAGAATAAGGGTCGACACCTGTTCATTATAGGTTTTGCTTCACCACCGGTTTTGCTTTGGATTTGGTCGCAGGTTTTAGGTGGGTATTGTTTGGTTCATCTCCTAAGTTTGTGATGGGCAGGACAATCTTATTTTCCAAGGGCAGGTGGTATTCCATAATTAACATAGTTTGGTTAGAGTCGATTTGAAAAGCTATAATAGATCGATATGTGAAACTCCTTCAAAATTAAAATAATGCAGTTTGTGTCTTAGCTATGAAAAATGTGCAATTGCGACTAGTGCCTTAAAAAACACGTGAAAAAATGCAACCTCTTTTGTGAGTATAGGAAAACAAATTGTAGTTGTGACACTTCCTTAGAAATTATAGTGTGTCCACCTTTGGAAAAATCAAGATAAAAAAGATGCTTTTTTGAACTTCACATGGATGAAAAAATTCAGAGTAAATAATTCTCATTTTAATCTAAAAAAGGAAAAAGTAGAAAAAAATTGAAAAAAAACATGCATCAAAAAGCTTCTGCTTAAGAAAAAAACTATTATTTTTTAGCCCCTCAGAGACACGATTTAGAGGCAAAAGGCCACCCCCATCTTATTATAAACATTTATATCTGAATATAAACACTCACAAATACAAAAAATACAAATACAAATGAGCCTACAAAACTAAAAAATCCTGCGGCGGCCTTTAGTCGCGGTTGGCCAGACCAACCGCGACTAAAGGTCGTTGCGCGCGGGGAACGCAAAAACCCTTTAGTCGCGGTTGGTCTGGCCAACCGCGACTAAAGGTTACCCTTTAGTCGCGGGTCGCCTCCCCAACCGCGACTAAAGGGGGGGGCGCGGGAACGCAAAAAACCCGCCAAAAACCCTTTAGTCGCGGTTGGGCAGGCGACCCGCGACTAAAGGTACCTTTAGTCGCGGGTCGCGTCCCCAGCCGCGACTAAAGGGGGGGGCTATAAATACAACCGCCGTCTTCTCCGATTCTCGTCTTCTCCGATTCCGATTCTCGCCTCTACCAGTTCTCTGCCTCGCCCTCGACGCCGCCCGCCGTCGCCCTCGCCCTCGACGCCGCCCGCCGTCGCCCTGGTGCAGATCCGGCTAGGAGGAGCTCCGGCGATGAGCTCGTACTACACCGGTGAGGCGTCCATGGCAGCACTTGGTGCGGCGGAGCTTGCTGCAGAGAGAGAGACAGGGGGAGCTTAGAGAGAGATGGGGGAAAACGTGGAGAGGGGAAGAACGCAGGGGTGAGGGGCGAGCTGAGAGGCGTTGGCTGTTCTTAGACCTGGTGGCCGACGGCGTCGAACTCCGGCGGATCGACATTGGAGCTCCAGTGCTCCTGTTTATAACAGATGAACATGTTTCCTAACTACATGAGCATTTAGATTTGCGTGAATGTTCATATACTACGTAAAACCTTTCTGAAAATGTGTGAACAGTTTGTAAAACTAAATTGATATTCCCTTCGTTCCTAAATATAAGTCTTTTTAGAGATTTTCATACAGAACAACATACGGATGTATATAGGCATATTTTAGAGTATAGATTCACTCATTTCACTCTGTATATAGTTCCTTATTGAAATCTCTAAAAAAAGACTTATATTTAGGATAGTGATTAATAAAAATATTTCTTGAAGAGGTGTAAGCAAATTTTAAAATTACAAGAATATTTCTAATTAAGTACATCTATATATTTTCAGTATTTCACTTTCATCAATATTTTCTGAAATACATGAATTTTTGTGAAATGATTAAACAAATTCTGAAAGTATGTAAATGAAAGACTAGTTGAATGAGTTATTTAAAATTTACTAACAATGAGTACAACTTGTGAACATTTTTTAAAATTTTACTTGAACACATCTTGAAGAGGCATGAAAACTTCTACAAAATACATGAATATTATCAAATAAATATGTCAATAAATAGTAAAATTCAAATATGTCACTGCATGAACATCATTAAAATTATTTAAAAAAATTATTTCATGAGGATTTAAGAAACATGTGGACATTTTATTAATTACCATGATTTTATTTCAGAAGACATGAATATTTTTTGACTTTGGTATAAGGCTCCGGTTTTCCGAAGTGGTCGGGCGTCTGGCCCTCGGACGTCCGGAGGGGGCCGGATGTCCGAGGCTTTGGTTCTGTTTTGGAAAGATCACAAAGGAGAAATGGAGATGTAATTTGAGCAATTTCATCGCAAAACTGGTGATCCCCTCTTAATAATGCGGGATCCCTATACTCAAGAATAGTAAATTAAAGGATAGGCTACATCATCTTGTTTTTCAATCCCGAGCCTTCTTGACATATAAGTCCGGATCTTCTCAAGCCACCTTGGCACATAATTCTCGATCTACTAAGAGTACTTTAAAAGCCATCCTGAGATACACTCAACCCTCGCTCCCTCGCCGCCTCCGCGATCTCGGCCTCCTCCCTCGCCGCCTCCGCCACCGCCCCCCTAGCTTCTTCACTTAATTAATTTGTTTTTACTACATGTTTTCAGGACTGACATAATGGCGGACGATAGAGCTGACCCGATTATGGACAACTATGATCCGGACGGTGAAGCACATATGTTCGGCATCATAAACGGCGATATTCTATATGTGCCGACCGGAGAAGAAGAAGATGATATCTCTTCTTATCTGAACCTTGACGGTGAAGATGAAGGGCGCCGTCAGCAAGATGATGCCGAACAAACGCCGATAAACGACGATCTTCAAATGGAAGTAGCAACCACCTCCGGCGCCGAGGTATATATATACATTGAGCCTCTGGTGATACAAACTAACTGATTTGAATAAATATGTGTGTACTAACGCGCGCGACTCTCTTTCTTATTTTAGCCCTCGGCCGGATCGTCGAAACAATCGAGTACGTCGTCAAAGCGTGGCGCAACCAAGACGATGAAACAAGGAGAAACATGCACCATCGAGGTTGTCGACAGTGCAACCGGCAGCCCGCTGGAGCCCCGCAAGAACGCCACCAAGTTTGTCAGCCAATGCGGAGCCGTTGTTAGAGACAACGTCTCGATCACCGTCCAGGAGTGGAATGAGCCAAAGAA
Source organism: Hordeum vulgare subsp. vulgare (assembly GCF_904849725.1). Taxonomy (NCBI): domain Eukaryota; kingdom Viridiplantae; phylum Streptophyta; class Magnoliopsida; order Poales; family Poaceae; genus Hordeum; species Hordeum vulgare. The sequence goes on along the minus strand of NC_058524.1, from coordinate 114,366,203 downwards.
GGCACGAATTGCTGCAGGTTTCACTTTTGTCGATAAGAGAACAAAAAAAGATTGCTTCAAGAAGCTTATGGAACATTTCGTTCTACCTCCGGAATACAACAAATTCGATGAGGAGGGTAACAAGATTGAGGAAAACAAGGAGAGGAGGAGGCTAGTCAAACAGTTCGCTCTTCATAAGATGGCCGACGCATTCCGGAAATTCAAGCAAAATCTAGCCCATGACTTTGTCAAGCAGAACAAGACTCCGGATTTCAAAGGACAATATGAGAAACTGAAACATGATTGGCCAGAATTTGTGAAGCAAAAGAAATCGGAGCAGTTCATTCAAATATCGAAAAAAATAAGGAAAATGCGGCTAAGAAGGAGTACAATCATATTATGGGGCCAGGAGGGTATCGCATTTTGTTGCCTAGGTTGGAGAAGATGGAGAACGAGCTGAGGGCGCGAGGAATCCGTCCAGGTACGGAGGGATGGGACCCAAGGGCCAAAAGCTGGTGGTACGGGCATGGGGGAACGCTGAACCCGGAGACAGGGGAGTGTGTTTACCGGGGCAAATTAATTAAACCCACCCAAGCCCTTATTGACGCAATGAGGGATGCTCAAGAGGGGAAGATCAAGTTCAACAGAGAGAACGACGCGCTGACAAAAGCCCTCGGGAATCCTGAACACGGAGGACGTGTACGAGGCATGGGGCACATTCCGTGGAAAATAGGGTTCCCCCAGAACGATGACCCGTACGGTTACAAAAGCCGTAAGAGAAAGATGGATCGGGAAGCAGATGTTGTGGCGCGGTTGGCATCGGAAATGGATGTGATGAAGAAAACCATGAGTGTACTAGTAGCCGAAAGAGATGCAGCTCGGGTGCAGCATGAAGATCATCCAGCGGATCTCGGAAGCCAGCAGCGGAGAAGCAGCGTGGCTTCCACGGAGGCCCCACCGGCTGGTGCAGATGCACCGACGATCGAAATTAATGCACCGGAGCCTCTGGTGGTCGAAATTACTGCACCGGAGCCTCTGGTGGTCGAAATTACTGCACCGGAGCCTCCTCGCTACCCCGTGGACGATATAAAGGAGATGAAAGAATGTCATCTGTATTATCCTATCGGGAACATGTCCATGAAGGTAGCCATCGGCAGTGCTTTACCATGTTTACCTGGAGCACTCCACCACAACAACCCCATTCAAGATGGCTATGCTCGTGTCACGGTGGAGGACATAGTCCAAGGGTTTGAGGACCTGGAGATTGACATTGCTACACCTGAAGGGGAGAAAAGACTTGGAGATGTCAAGCGCCATTTCATTCTATGGCAAAAGAAGTTTATCAAGTTTCCAGGCGAGGCGCCAAGGACAACAAGTCCACCCCCCTACGGTGGTGGTGGTGGCGGTGGCGGCGGTGGTGGTGGTGGTGGTGGTGGCGGTTCACCTACACCTCCGTCACGTCAGCCGACGCCCCCCAGTCCACAACGTCCGGCGGGTGATCAGACGCCGCCCCCCAGTCCTCGTCCGGCGGGTGATCAGACGCCGCCCCCCAATCCACCTCCGGCAAAGAAGCAGAAGCAGAAGCAGTCCTGGATTATTAACCCGGACCCTTATGTACCTAAGACCACAAAGGTACCGGAGCCATCACTGAAGCCTCTCCCCACAAGGCCTTGGGAACGTAGTGCCGAGGAAGTCGACGCGGCCGCGGCTGCTGATTTGGAGAAATGGAAGGCGGACTGCAAGAAGAAAAGAGAGCCCGAGCCCAAGCCAGTATTTTCTGATGAGCAAAAGAAGTGGGCTAAGTCATTTTTGAGCACACCGTCCCAAGCCGCGAAGAATCTGCCTGACGACTATGCACGTGAACTTCGCAGGCAGGCACTCATGTTCAAGGAGAACAAAGAGCGGGAGAAGGCCGAAAGTAAAAAAAGCGGGAAACAAGTTGCCCAGCTCGGGGAACAAAGTAAACAATCGATTGCCCCGCTTATAGTGGAAGCCGCCGGTCCGGATGCCCCCGAGATCATACAAGCTGCGGCAGCACAGGGATTGACTGCAACGAGTGCCAGAGAACAAGCGGCCAACTTAGGTATTACTCTTCGTGAACTGTTAGGCCTTGATGAGGCGCCAGTGAAGGAGGTAGTAATTACATATGTCAAGAATGGGCCTCTCGTCGAGCCTGCGCAGGAAAAGGATCTACCTCCACAAATGAAAGGTCTGCTGAAATGGTACAAGGGTTACATAAAAAATAAAAACGCCAAAGATTATATTTATGCGGAAGTTAGACATGAGCATCACTTCAAACATTACTATGTACAAATTGAACTGAGTGAATTGTTCCAGCTTTTCAATCTGCGCGATCTCGACAAATCTATCATCAGTTGCTACGTTCTGTAAGTGATTTATTTCTACCCCATCTCGTTCATATTGCCTGCACTATATATATGTCCTAACTATATTGTTGTGTCCGCTATTATACATGCAGAATGAAGATTAAGGAATGCAGAGTAAGGAACATCCATGATGTTGGGTTCATTAACCCACACATCGTTAATGGACATGTGTTGGAGCATCACCCCGCCGACATGGAGGCAGACCTGTGGCAGTTTCTTACAAAGCAGGAACTCAAAAGTGATATTCTATTTCCTTACCATTTTGGGTGAGTGTTTCTGTCTTGAGCACATTCTCTTTTGTTTACTCCATGCATGGTATGTGGCCGGCTAATCGATGAGTTATGCATGACGTACTGTGCATGTATCGTGTCCGCAGGTTCCACTGGATTCTGCTAGTAATTAAAGTTAACACCTCAGAATGTCTCGTCCACGACTCTCTGAATATGGATCCAAAGCTTTGGGGCGGCATGAGAAGAATGCTGCAGAAGTAATTATTTTCATTCATTTGCGCTCTATATCGATCGGCCTATTTCGTTCATTTCCTAATATCAAGTAACTAATAACTCTCTTGTTCATTTAATTTTCTTTGCCTCGTAGGGTTTGGAGACGGTTCGTAGATACAAAGGTCGGTGAATTCAAAAAAGAGCTAGAATTCAAAAGGTCAAAGCCTAAGAATGCTGGGGATATTCAGCCAGCGGGGACCAATCTATGTGGATACTATGTCTGTGAGATGATCCGGAGATACACCTCTGAGCGGGTTCCGAGTGATACCAATGCTCAGAGGAATAACCTCCGGATGATGCTTAGTCCAGAAGCTCGCTTCCGACCACTTCAAGAGGAACTAGCTGGATGGTTCAGCAGGGAAGTCCTCCATCCTAAAGGAGAACACCATTACGAGGACGTAGAACTTTATATGCATTAAATTATGTATGGAAACTTGTTCAAAATTGTATATGGTCATCCGATGATATTGAATATATATTGTATATTCCTCTTGAATTCTTTTTGGTTCTAATTTCAAATTTGTTTGAAATTGTACATTCATATGCATGTATGTAGTACCGTAGAATATATGAAATTCCTTCAAAATTAAAATAAAGCACAAAAGAAATAAAACAATACAAATTAAACAGAAAACAGGTTTAGGGGGGGGGGGGGGCGCGCGCGCTAAAACCCTAAACCTGTGGCGGCCTTTAGTCGCGGTTGGCCAGAAGAACCAGAAGAACCGCGACTAAAGGTCCTCCGCCCCAACGGCCGCCTGGCGCCCACGTGGACGGGCCTTTAGTCGCGGTTCTTAAGAAACCGCGACTAAAGGTGGGGGGCTTTAGTCGCGCTTAGTTGGTCGCGGTTGCGCAACCGCGACTAATGGCAGTTGCAAACCGCGACCAAAGGCCTTTTTTCCACCAGTGAGCCTTTGGTACAGAAAAGTTGTAGGCATATCTACATCTACGCCAACGGCCTCCGTCGGCATAGAAAAGGCCTCGGCCTACAGAATAGTATGCCTACAGCCATCGACGGCATACATAGGCCGTCGGTATAGATGTGGGGCCGGCGACCGCCCTCGGGACGGAGCTAAAGCCGTCGGCATATCTGCCACGTCATCGGTCCGCAGCGCGTCGACCACCGGCCCTGGCCGTATCTATGCCGACGGCTTTGCCGTAGGCATAGATATGGCCAAGTAAGCCAGTTGCTGCCACGTGGCACATCTGTGTCGGCGTATAGATACGGCACCAGTAGCCGACACGTGGCGCATCTATGCCTACAGCCTAGCTGTCGGCATATATTTACGATCTATGCCGACGGCCTGGCCGTAGGCATAGATGAGCCACGTGTCGTTCCGAGGGACGGCCGGCGCAGGACATCTACCATCTATGCCGACGGCCTGGCTGTAGGCATAGATGCGCCACGCGTCACTCCGCTGGACGGCCGGCGGAGTAACGACGCCGTTAAAAACCGTTTCATGAAAAAATATGCCGAGGGTCAAACTACGCCGACGGCTGTACGAAAGCCGTCGGCATAGATACCTATGCCGACGGCCTTTCTGTGCCGACGGCCAAGGCATCTACGCTGACGTGTTCTACGTCGACGGGGATATGCCGACGGCAGCCGTCGGCATAGATCTATGCCGACGGTAGGAGGGCTATGCCGACGGCATCTGGCTGTAGGCATAGTTGAAAATTCTAGTAGTGATTGAATAGTGTCAAATAGTAATGTCACATAGTTTTGTGTGACAACAATACATCACCCTTTAATATCCCATAGTTTTTTCAGATTTTTTTGGAACATTTAAATATGATTTACATGAAGTTTTCATTGAATATTGATTTCCGTATGGTATTGTCCATTTTAAGTTCCCTATTTATCCAAACATGCAATCACGCGTCTCATTTTCTCCACTATATGTTTTATCACGTGTGACTGGTGAAGACGAGGAGAGGAAAAAAAGAAAAAAAAATGTTCCAGATAGACCGCGTCCTACATGACAGACTAACAAGGAGCGTCAGAGAGCGCGTCCGCAAGCCCGCTTATCCTTCTTATGTATGAATATAAGAATTTGTGGATATCCTGAACACTGGTAATGCTATAAAGGGTCAGGTTGAAACAACTTTTTTCTTGTCTCTCCTATCTGAACATTGAACCGGTGTGTCTGGACATTTTAGAAGGATTCTAGGGACCCGGATACAGATGCTATAATTGGCATCAGGGTTGATTTGTGTATTTACGAAATTAACCAGACTACGAAGCGACTTCATGAACTTTGACAGCATATATGGCTGTGAGCATCACATGATGCAATGCCGGTGTTATCCCCTTTGAAAAAGAAAAATTGACAGCACATATATGTGGATTTGCCAGAAAATCCCTCGCCTGTGTATGTATGGTTGCCTACGTTTTTTTTCAGGGTATGATTGAGTATCTAAGTTTTCCAGAGATGCATGCAGATTGTGTAGATGGTAGGTGCACGTGGGCATGCTTTGTTCAGAAATATCGTGATGCTAGTGTCAAGATCAATACAAAATAACATCGTTTTATAAGGTACATGCGTGATTGGATCTTATGCAGCACCTATCGCTGCATATATATACGACGTGTCCATTATTGATCCGAGGAAAAACAAACGTTTTGCAATTAATTTGCGCACTATTGTAGTCGACAATGTAGATACACGAACTTCGAACTACTGCAGCAAAATCACCATAGCAGTCCATCCTAGCTTGATTCCCTGCTTATGCACAGATTTTAAATTATTGTTTTTGAAAGATCCAGCTGCTGGCTGACCTGTATTGATCATAGCAGAAAACACATGGAAAATACAAAATGTGGGTTTTGATTCAAAGATCTAGGAGAAAAGGAAAAGGTTGCCATAGGTGGTCAAAATCTCAGGTCGTTTCCTTTGCCAAAGTAAAAGAAAACAATACGATGGAAAATTCCTATCTACTCCTTCTGTAAACTAATATAAGTAGTTATCTAAACGCTCTTATATTAGTTTACAGAGGAAGTGGGTGATATCTCTCCGTAGGACCCTAAAGGGTGGCTCAATGTGTTTTGCTCCTGTTCGTCGCCAGAGTTCCGTGTCTCTCACAACATCTTGTAGAATATATGTATGTGATGCATTCTTTACTCTGAAAGTGCAGCCGTTTCGTTCTTCCCAAATCCTCCACAGAATCATCATGATTACTGTTTTGAGGGCTTTCTTGTAGTTTGATTGGATCATGGTTGACATGCTTTTGTATGATGTTTTCTTTGTGCTCCGAGTTTGCTCGGTTAGAGGTGTGCAACCAGTCCAACGAGCTGCCTCGTTTCAAACTGATTTGGCCATGTTTTAATAGAATTGTGTGCATCGGAAGTTTTTTTTTTCTTTTTCTTTTTGCTCGAGGCATAGTAACCTAGAGGCTAGAGATACGTTATCAGGAGCAGCTGGAGCTAGCCCGGATACAACAGGCCTCCAGCACACTACCTTCTCCTAGTTCCCCGTACAAACCGAGGATAACTATGCCCTGGCCGCGTCTACGTGGCTAAAGGGATTCAGCAGTTGGTGTGCACCAACAGTCGCGCCATGCGCTTTCGACATTTTAGCCGCTTCTCCAACGGGTCGCTTTTGTTACGCTCCTGACCCAGGAACGAGCATAGGCGATCGATGCTCCACGTCGCTCCAAACCCAGATGATTGTTGGAGACCAAGTATGTTGATTTGTCTACTTACAAAGCTACAAATGACAATATACCACGACAGCAACATTGACAGTGTATCCGCCGTCTCTTTCGGTTGCTCTCAAAAGATGTTATCTAGTTGATGGGAAAATACGAATTAACGGTCCTGGGGCGAAGAAAACTGAATACACAACTTTCAGGGTCCGCAGTAAATACGCGCCATAGTAATAGGTTACTAGTACATGTATACCAAAATGTAGTAAAAACATATGACGGTCCCATGCATGCCCCAAAGTTGTACAATTCTGCATGAAGCGTTAGCTGTCTGTAGACCGAACTTCACCTTTTTTTTTTTCGAAAGCTCAACTCAGTTTCACTGAAATGGCATATCCTTTGTGAAACCGATGAAGGTGCTGGATCCTCCTCCAAAACGGGACAGCCAAGTGAGATTTGGAGGGGAGTGAGCTTAGCCAGGGCATCAACGTCAAGCCCATCCCTGCGGTCCAGTGGGGCGCGTTTCATGATCCAAGGCATGTCAAGTGCCAATTGCACATCCAGATCTTTGTCCTGTGTGATGTGACCAACATACATAGGACGTTACTCACATGTGCTCTCTTCTCGAAATTTTACCATAAGTACATTTAATAAACATCAAGTACATTTAGAAAAAAAAACATCAAGTACAACATTGTAACGATACCCACGAACATTACACCGCTTGCACTCATTTGTAGAGCGCCTACTGAAAGACTAGAGTCACATAGCTTTACGATTAATAAATCACCGCAGGTGCCTCACTATCGGTATAAACGTCATTTCCCGCCGAAAGAATATCCACCTTAGTGACACACTCAGAACATGATGAGCCGAGGGTACGATTACTCCTAACAATCCTGATGGCGGCAAAATCTTTGGATATGGTTTGCCCCACCCTAGACTGAATTGATATAATTTGTTGTAAAACATTGTTTATTTACTAGTCGTTTGGATTTGTCGGTTGTGTGCATTATGTTATGCAGAAGCCAGACATTCTTTCAATGCCGTTGTATCACCTCGATATATCAATTTGATGAAAAAAAAATTATCGAAAAAACAATCCAATTACTGGTTGGTTCTTGTATCACTCACAAAAATTTGTCGAGCCATATATAGTGAATGTTAAATGTTATGCTCCTATTACCATCGTTGTGGTAATCGTTAATTGGTAGCTGCTCGCTTGGGTGAGGAATAAGGGACTGATAGGCTAATCTGCAAGTCAATGCATTAATCGGATAATTTATCAGTTTATCGGCTACTCAGTGACCCATGAATAAAGATTAACCGGTAAGCTAATTGGTTAATCGGTCAAATTCTTGAACAAGGCCTATTGCTGATGCTAATAAGTCTCAATAATTTGACTAGTTAAAGGTCATGTAAGAGAGCGTGTTTTTCTTGCTCTCAGGCCTCATGGAGCCTGAAGTTTTCAAACAATGAAAAAAATAAATTTTCAAGAGTCTAAAAATATAAAAATAAATACACAAGTACTTGTAGATGTATACTAGATGCATGCGAAATTTCATCACAAAATACATTTTGATGCCAATTGTACAAAAAATCATGTACTTTAATAGTGAATAGTACATGTGCTTGAAATATGTTATTTTTTCATTTATGTGTAGCTTGTATAAAAAAGGTATTTCTTCATGAAAATTTGCAAACTAATACTCCCTCCGTCCAAAAATACTTGTTAGAGAAATAAATGTTTAGATGCATTTCAGTTTTAGAAACATTTAATTTTATACATTTTTATGATAAGTAATTCCGTACGGAGAGAGTAATATACATCCGTATGTATGTGTGTATTTTTTTCAGGAGTTTTCAAACCTAAAATTCGAATTTAAACTTTTCAAATAAAGGGCTACATGAAGCCCGAGCTCTATTAGGCATTTACGTCATAAAAACCCCATATATATTTTGTTTTGTGTTTACCAACAAAGAAATGGTTTTTAAGTTAAAGATTGAGTTTAACCATTTGAAATCACATTTAACTGAGCGGCAAGAAACAAAATTTCGGTCTGGCATATACGTATATCTGTTGGGTCTCGTCTCGTGTTTATCCACTTGACAAATGTCCCTTTCCTTGTGGACCTATTGGCTATTGCGTACCACCTTTTGTCTTCATATAAACGAAACGTTTCCCTTTCAGAGCGAGAAATACAGGCAGAGAAGAGTATTTGAGCTAGCCTCATATCAAGGGGGTCCAGTATGCAGGGAGGGACGCGTGTCGACTCGTGAGTGAGCAGCTGAGAACGCTGGAACGGTGAAGAGCGTGGCCTGCCGATGGTTCAGATTCGACGCCTATGCGCTCAAACTATGTCGTCTCTCGAGCAGAACCAGTGTGTCTGCTGAAGTGTAGGGCCGTAATATCTTGTCCGAGCACTGCCTGCTGAATATTTTTCTTCTGCTTAGCAGTGCCTTCGGGTTGTTTGCTTTATGCTCTTGGAGAATGCTGCTCATTACTCAGTTTTTTTAAAGATCCAGCATACCTGGCAATTATTGATAATAATAGAAAGCAACGAAAAAATAAGATGGTAAAGGTCCTAAGACCAGAAGATCCGAAGATTAAAGAAAAAGAGAAATAATAGCCCTAATAGCTGCATCACAACACTTCATACAAATCATATTAGACAACGCAGCTCTGACTTCGACGGTGAACATGAAGGAAACTAGGTTAGGTTGGCGTCACGCAGGATGACCGAATGAACCACCAGTCAAGTGTCAACGTATACCACTGGCCCTCTACCGCTGCTTCAACTTCACAACAACGGACAGTCGAGGCTCTCCCACAGACATGTCGGAGAAAAGGAACCGACTACCACGACCAAGACCACGCCTTCAAATTGCTCACTGCCGTCATTGTTGCCACTGTGCACGTCCAGTTGTGGAAACACCAGAGGGGTCAAAGTCTTCAAGACGACATCCTAAAGAGGGGAACGACAATGAAGACGACGCCACCACCTGATCCTACAGCGGGATCTAGGCTTCCGCCCGAAGAAATTGATCCGGGACCATAGGCTATGAAAACTCCAGACGGTGCCTCCAAGGAGGATACACGACGCCCACAGGCGCCGTCACCGCCGGCCGGCCAACACAGGCCAGGCTTTCATCCGGGGCAGCCACTCCCACGCGTTAGGTCGAGGTCGACATGTGCCTCCACCGGACCGTGCACTCCCCACACAACAAACACGCCATCGTTGTGGAGGGCCACTAGTAGCCTCCTCAACGATGGGCCTGCAGAGACCAGATCGGGCCATGCACCCCACATCCAACCGCTGTCGGAGCCTACCCGCTCCAACACCGACATCCGGCACTACCACCAGCCTGTCGTACCCCTTCCGAGCCGCCAGCCACAGACGACCTACCAAGCAGTCAAGCAGCCGCGCCACACCCATCACGCGACCACCCTCGCCCTGCCGAAACCGCCAACACCGCCAGCGCCCGCGAACCAATCCGTTCACCACACGCCAGATCCGCGCTGCATGGAGCTCCCCCGCCCAGCAGGGCTCCTACGCGCCAGATCCGCTCTCCCCAGAGCTCCACACGCGCCTCTTACGACCGGCACGCTGCAGGTCCACGCGGGAGCGGCGCCTGAGCACAGTCCCCGGGTCTTGCCGCCACACCAAGTCTCCGAAGGTGTGTGTTGGGTTGGCGTGAATCAAGACTGGGATTTGTCACTCCATGTGACGGAGAGGTATCTCGGGGCCCACTCGGTAATACGACATCAGAACAAGCCTTGCAAGCAATGCGACTAAGGATTTAGTTATGGGATCTTGTATTACGAAACGAGTAAAGATACTTGCCGGTAACGAGATTGAACTAGGTATAGAGATATCGACGACCGAATCTCGGGCAAGTAACATACCGATGGACAAAGGGAATAGCGTACGGGATTAACTGAATCCTTGAACTACAGGTTCAACCGTTAAAGATCATCGTAGAATATGTAGGATCCAATATGGGCATCCAGGTCCCGCTATTGGATATTGACCGGAGAGTGTCTCAGGTCATGTCTATATAGTTCTCGAACCCGCAGGGTCTGCACACTTAAGGTTTGGTGACGTTTTGGTATTATTGAGTTATGTGTGTTGGTAACCGAAAGTTGTTCGGAGTTCCGGATCATATCCCGAACATCATGAGGAGTTCCGGAATGGTCCGGAGACGAAGATTGATATATAGGAAGCCCCGTTTTGATCACCGGAAAAGTTTCGGGCGTCACCGGTAATGTACTTGGGGTGCCGGAGGGTTCCGGGGGTCCACCGGGAGGGGCCCACTCACCCCAAGGGCCACATGGGCCTAAGGGGTGGCGCACGAGCCCCTGGTGGGCTGGCCGACCAGCCCCTAAGAAGGCCCATGCGAAATTGGAAGGGAGGAGACCAAAAGGGAAGGAGTCCTAGTTGGGGGATGACTCTTCCCCCTTTGCTTCGGCCGAACCCCTCCTTGGAGGAGGGGCCAAGGCAGTGTGACAGCCCGAGACCGACGTTCCAGAAGATTCCCCCTTTATCCCGTTTTCGTTGTGTGGCTTATTTGTTTATCGCATCATCATCATCGCATCATGCGCATCATCAGCATTGCATCGGCACTCCGTTGCCGCCCGTTTTCAAAACCTGCATCCGTTGTTAGTTGCCGGTTCTCTCCGTGTTCGTTGTTGTCCGTGTTGAGCCCGACCACACTCGCACGCGCCCGCGGCATCGTCAAAACCTTGATTTTAAAAGTGTGTATAAAACTTCCTCTGATTGGGTTGAGACTTAGCGTGCGGTCTTATTTAATTATAGGTAGGCCGCTTGCCAATTTCCGTCGCAATCCGAGTACGTCTAGTAACCGAACGGTCGACCATAGCGGCACCGCCTTCGGTTATTCGTTGGACATTTTTCGGTGTTTTAAATCGCCTTGCTGATGTATGCCACACAACCTTCTCCTTGTAGATGTTGTTGGGCCTCCAAGTGCAGAGGTTTGTAGGACAACAACATTTTTCCCTCAAGTGGGTGACCTAAGGTTTATCAATCCACGGGAAACGCAGGATGAAGATGGTCTCTCTCAAGCAACCCTGCAACCAAATAACAAAGAGTCTCTTGTGTCCCCAACACACCCAATACAATGGTAAATTCTATAGGTGCACTAGTTCGGCGAAGAGATGGTGATACAAGTGCAATATGGATGGTAGATATAGGTTTTTGTATCTGAAATTACAAAAACAGCAAGATAACTAATAGTAAAAGTGAGCACGAACGGTGTTGCAATGCGTGGAAACAAGGCCTAGGGTTCATACTTTCACTAGTGAAGCCCTCTCAACAATGATAACATAATTGGATCATATAACTAGCCCTCAACATGCAACAAGAGTCACTCCAAAGTCACTAATAGCGGAGAAGAAACAAAGAGATTATTGTCGGGTACGAAACCACCACAAAGTTATTCTTTCTGATCAATCTATTCAATAGTCTGTAGTAAAATAACACGAAGCTATTCTTTCCGTTCGATCCATCATAGAGTTCGTACTAGAATAACACCTTAAGACACACATCAACCAAGACCCTAATGTCACCTAGATACTCCATTGTCACCTCAAGTATCCGTGGGCATGATTATACGATATGCATCACACAATCTCAGAATCATCTGTTCAACCAACACATAGAACTTCAAAGAGTTCCCCAAAGTTTCTACCGGAGAGTCAAAACATGTGCCAACCCATATGCATAGGTTCCCAATGTCACGAAACCCGCAAGTTGATCACCAAAACATACATCAAGTACTCACATGAATATCCCATTGTCACCACAGATAGACACGTGCAATACATACATCAAGTATTCTTAAAGACTCAATCCGATAAGATAACTCCAAAGGGAAAACTCAATTCATTACAAGAAGGGAGAGGGGGAAGAACATCATAAGATCCAACTATAGTAGCAAAGCCCGCGGTACATCGAGATCATGACATCTCAAGAACAAGAGAGAGAGATCAAACATATAGCTACTGGTACATACCCTCAGCCCCGAGGGAGAACTACTCCCTCCTCGTCATGGAGATCGTCGGGATGATGAAGATGGCCACCGGAGATGGATTCCCTCTCCGGCAGGGCGTCGGAACGGGCTCTAGATTGGTTTTTGGTGGCTACACAGGCTTGCGGCGGCGGAACTCCCGATCTAGGTTTCTTTTTGGGGGTTTCTGAATTTATAGGAATTTACGGCGGTGGAATTACGTCGGTTGGGCCCACGAGGAGGTCACAAGCCTGGTAGGTGCGGCCTAGGGGGGTCGCACCTCCCGGGCTTGTGACTCCCTCGTGGCTCTTCTGGCCTTCTTCCAAAGCTTCGGGGGTCTCTTTTGGTCCCAAAAAAATCGTCGCGAAAGTTTTATTCCATTTGGACTCCGTTTGAAAAAGGGTTAAAAACACGGAAAAACACAAATTGGCACTTGGCATTGAGTTAATAGGTTAGTCCCAAAAAATATATAAAATAGCATATTCATGCATATAAAACATCCAAAGTTGACATGATAATAGCATGGAACCATCAAAAATTATAGATACGTTGGAGACGTATCAAGCATCCCCAAGCTTAACTCCTGCTCGTCCTCGAGTAGGGAGTGATAAAGACCGAATTTTTGATGTGGAATGCTACCTAACATATTTGTCCTTTGTAACTTCTTTCTTGTGGCATGAATGTTCAAATACGTAAGATTCAAAAGAATAGTTTACTAGTGACATTAAAACAATAATACTTCAAGCATACTAGCAAAGTAATCGTGAACCTTTGAAATAACAAGCCAAAGAAAGTTATCCCTACAAAATCATATAGTCTGGCTATGCTCCATCATCCCCACACAACGAATTTAAATCATGCACAACCCCGGTATTGGCCAACTAATTGTTTTTGCACTCTTACTTTCTCAAACTTTTTCAACTCTCACGCAATACATGAGCGTGAGCCATGGATATAGCACTATAGGTGGAATAGAGTGTGGTGGAGGTTGTGAGGCAAAAAGGAGGAGATGGTCACATCGACTCGGCGTATCAACGTCCTATGGAGATGCCCGTCAATACATATCAATGTGAATGAGTAGGGATTACCATGCAACGGATGCACTTAGAGCTATAAGTGTGTGAAAGCTCAAAAGGAGAACTAGTGGGTGTGCACCCAACTTGCTTGCTCATGAAGACCTAGGGCAATTTTGAGGAAGCCCATCATTGGAATATACAAGCCAAGTTATATAATGAAAATTCCCACTAGTATATGGAAGTGTCAAAACAAGAGACTCTCTATCATGAAGAACATGGTGCTTTTTGAAGCGCAAGTGTGGAAAAAGATAGTAGCATTGTCCCTTCTCTATTTTTCTCTCTTTTTTTTGTTTGGGCTCTTTGGCCTCTTTTCTTTTTTTGGTGGACATCTTTGGCCTCTTTTTTTATTTACTCACATGGGACAATGCTCTAATAATGATGATCATCACACTTTTATTTACTCACAACTCAATAATTAGAGCAATGATGACTCTATATGAGATGCCTCCGGCAGTGTACCGGGATGTGCAATGATCTAGCTTAGCGTATGACATTGAAACATCTCGCTAGCTATCTTACGATCATGCAATGGCAATATGAAAGTGATGGCACATGTCAAGAGACGGAACGGTGGGAGTTGCATGGCAATATATCTCGGAATGGTTATGAAAATGCCATAATAGGTAGGTATGGTGGTTGTTTTGAGGAAGGTATATGGTGGGTTTGTGCACCGGCGAAAGTTGCGTGGTACTAGAGCGGCTAGCCATAGTGGAAGGTGAAAGTGCATCTATACCATGGACTCACATTAGTCATGAAGAACTCATATACTTATTGTGAAAGTTTTTATTAGTAATCGAAACAAAGTGCTAAATGCATACTCCTAGGGGAAGGGTTGGTAGGTGTTAACCATCGCGCGATCCCGACCGCCACACAAAGGATGACAATCAATAAATCAATTATGCTCCGACTTCCTAACATAGCGGTTCACCTTACGTGCATGCTACGGGAATCACTAACTTCAACACAAGTATTTCTAGATTCACAACACCGTACTAACATAACTCTAATATTACCATATCCATATCTCAAAACTGATTGTGAGGAATCAAACTTCTCTTACTAATCGATGCACATGAACATGAAGGTTTTTATCCTCTTTGGATGCCTATCATATTAGGACTAGATTCATAACCTAAGCAAGGTACCATGCTGTTTAAGACTCTCAAAATGATCTAAGTGAAGCATGAGAGTTCAACTGGTTCTATAAAATAGAACCATTGCAATGCTCTACAAAGATATAAGTGAAGCACTAGAGCAAAAGACAAACTACTCCAAAAGATATATAAGTGAAGCTCAATGAGTAGTTGAACAACTATTTGGCTATGTGGATACTCTCCCATCTAAGAATTTCAGATCCTAAGTACCTTATTCTAACAAAATAAAATGACGCTCCAAGAAAAACGCATACCAAGTCATGAATAAAAATATAGCCCCAAGTAAAGTTACCGATGGATTGAAGACGAAAGAAGGGATGCCTTCCCGGGGCATCCCCAAGCTTAGGCTTTTTGGTATTCTTGAATATGGCTTGGGATGCATTGGGCACCACCAAGCTTAGGCTCTTTCCACTCCTTGTTCCATAGTCCATCAAAACTCTACCCAAAACTTGAAAACTTCACAACACAAAACTTAACGGAACTTCGTGAGATGGGTTAGTATGATAACGAGCAAATCAATCACTTGGGTACTGTCAAAACAAGAATCATAATTATTTTCACACAATTCCTACTGTATCTTACTATTTCCACAATTTATATTACTCAAAATAATCTATGGAAACACCAAAACAAGCAAACTATGTATTGAAAACAGAATCTGTCAAAAACAGAACAGTCTGTAATGATCTGAATCAGAACCATACTTATGCACCTCCAAAAATTCTGAAAAATTCTGAAAATTAGGTAAATTTGTGTATCAATCAGCAGAATAAATAATCAACTCAAAATATCTCTCTGGATAGAAATTGAAAATAATTTCGTGAGAAGAAAGTTTCTGTCTTTTTCAGCATGATTAAACAACTATCACCCAAACTAATCATAAAGGATTTACTTGGCACAAACACTAATTAAAACACAAAAAACACAATCATAAAAGAATTATGATGGTGTAGACAAAACAAAACAGAAAGCAAAAATCAAAAAATAAATTCATTGGGTTGCCTCCCAACAAGCGCTATTGTTTAACGCCCTTAGCTAGGCATGATGATTTCAATGATGCTCACATAAAAGATAAGGATTGAAGCACAACGAGAGCATCATGGAGCATATGGCTAGCACATTTAAGTCTAATCCACTTCGTATGCATAGGGATTTTGTGAACAAACAACTTGTTGGAGCAAGAATCAACTAGCATAGGAAGGCAAAACAAGCATAGCTTCAAAAATTTCAACACATGGAGAGGAAGCTTGATACTATTGCAATAAGGAAGCATATGATCCTCTCTCATAGTAATTTTTAGTAGCATCATGAATGAATTCAACAATATAACCAGCACCTAAGGCTTTCTTTTCATGATCTACAAGCATAGAAATTTAACTACTCTCCTCATAAGGAAACATATTCTCAAGAGTAGTAGTGGGAGTATCGTAAAAGACTTGAGCACTACAAATTGTGTCCACAATGAAAAAGCAAGGTTTAGCAAAGGGGTTCTCGAGAGTATGACAAGTTTTATCATCCCTCTTCTTTATAGCATAAGTATCCTCACAATAATCATCATAGATAGGGGGCATGCTTTCATCAAAATGATTTTGATCATTCAAAGTGGAAGAACTAAAAATATCATCTTCATCAAATATAGCATCCCCAAGCTTGTGGCTTTGCATATCATTAGCATCATGGGTATTCAAAGAATTCATGCTAACAACATTGCAATCATGCTCATCATTCACATATTCTATGCCAAGCATTCTATGTAATTCTTCTTTTCAGCACTTGAGCACAATTTTCCTTCCCATCATGCTCACGAAAGACATTAAAAAGATGGAGCATATGAGGCATCCTCAATTCCATTTTTTTGTAGTTTTCTTGTGAAAGAACAAGAAACAAAAAGATTCGATTGCAGGATCTAAAGATATACCTTCAAGCGCTAACCTCCCCGACAACGACGCCAGAAAAGAGCTTCGTTGACGGGAGGTGAGTGCCGCGTACCTAACCTCCCCGGCAACGGCACCAGAAAAGTGCTTGATGTCTACTACGCAACCTTCTCCTTGTAGACGTTGTTGGGCCTCCAAGTGTAGAGGTTTGTAGGACAGTAGCAATTTTCCCTTAAGTGGGTGACCTAAGGTTTATCAATCTGCAGGAGGCGTAGGATGAAGATGGTCTCTCTCAAGCAACCCTGCAACCAAATAACAAAGAGTCTCTTGTGTTCCCAACACACCCAATACAATGGTAAATTGTATAGGTGCACTAGTTCGGCGAAGAGATGGTGATACAAGTGCAATATGGATGGTAGATATAGGTTTTTGTAATCTGAAATTACAAAAACAGCAAGGTAACTAATAGTAAAAGTGAGCACGAACGGTGTTGCAACTCGTGGAAACAAGGCCTAGGGTTCATACTTTCACTAGTGAAGTTCTCTCAACAATGATAACATAATTGGATCATATAACTAGCCCTCAACACGCAACAAGAGTCACTCCAAAGTCACTAATAGCGGAGAACAAACAAAGCGATTATTGTCGGGTGCGAAACCACCACAAAGTTATTCTTTCTGATCAATCTATTCAAGAATTCGTAGTAAAATAACACGAAGCTATTCTTTCCGTTCGATCCATCATAGAGTTCGTACTAGAATAACACCTTAAGACACACATCAACCAAGACCCTAATGTCACCTAGATACTCCATTGTCACCTCAAGTATCCGTGGGCATGATTATACGATATGCATCACACAATCTCAGAATCATCTGTTCAACCAACACATAGAACTTCAAAGAGTGCCCCAAAGTTTCTACCGGAGAGTCAAAACGTGTGCCAACCCATATGCATAGGTTCCCAATGTCACGAAACCCGCAAGTTGATCACCAAAACATACATCAAGTACTTACATAAATATCCCATTGTCATCACAGATAGACACGTGCAAGACATACATCAAGTGTTCTTAAAGACTCAATCCGATAAGATAACTCCAAAGGTAAAACTCAATACTTTACAAGAAGGGAGAGGGGGAAGAACATCATAAGATCCAACTATAGTAGCAAAGCACGCGGTACATCGAGATCATGACATCTCAAGAACACGAGAGAGAGAGAGAGAGAGAGAGGGATCAAACATATAGCTACTGGTACATACCCTCAGCCCCGAGGGAGAACTACTCCCTCCTCGTCATGGAGATCGCCGGGATGATGAAGATGGCCACCGGAGATGGATCCCACCTCGGGCAGGGTGCCGGAACGGGCTCCAGATTGGTTTTTGGTGGCTACAGAGGCTTGCGGCGGCGGAACTCCCGATCTAGGTTTCTTTTTGGGGGATTATGAATTTATAGGAATTTATGGCGGTGGAATTACGTTGGTTGGGCCCACGAGGAGGTCACAAGCCTCGTAGGTGCGGCCTAGGGGGGGCGCCTCCCGGGCTTTTGGCTCCCTCGTGGTTCTTCTGGCCTTCTTCCAAAGCTTCGGGGGTCTCTTTTGGTTCAAAAAAATCATCGCGAAAGTTTTATTCCATTTGGACTCCGTCTGAAAAGGGTCAAAAGCATGGAAAAAATAGAAACTGGAACTTGGCACTGAGTTAATATGTTAGTCCCAAAAAAGATATAAAATAGCATATTCATGCATATAAAACATCCAAAGTTGACATGATAATAGCATGGGACCATAAAAAATTATAGATACGTTGGAGACGTATCAGTTGCCGGGTTGCCCGTTTTCCCTCTCATCTCCGGCTAGCCACTCTACACGGCCACTTAACCCATCTCCGCGTGCGAGACCGTTCGATTCCGATCATGCGGTTGAAACCGGGGCGAAAAACTGCTAAACCTAGCCCCCTTCCCTATTTAAACAACCTCCACCTTCCATTTCTATCTCCTCCCACCTCCTTCTCGAAATTCATGCCAGCCTCCACCTTCTCCACCTTATCCTCCCAGATCCAATCTGAGCGACCTTGACCGTCGATTCGGAGATCCAGCGGACCAGATCCACCCATGCCCAAAATCCTCCTCCTTCCATAGCTCTTCTCCCCGCAGCTCCTCTCCTCCCGAGCTCCTCGCCGGATCTCCCGCCACCGGCCGGAGTAGCCCCCGCCGCCGCCTCGGTCCCGGCCACATCCACCGCCTCCCGGCCCGTCGGCTGCACCGCCGCCTCTCTGGCGTCGGCACGTCGCCGCCTGGAGCCCGCCGCCGCCCTGGCTCCCGATCCTATCGGGATCAAGGGAGCAGTCCCTCGTGCCTCGCCTCCTCCCGCTTGGGCCGCGCCTCATCCCGCCGGCGCCGTCGCGTCCTCCGGCCCCGTCGGCCGTTGTAGCTGCTGCCGTCGCCTGCCCTCGATCCGATCTGGATCAGGGAGGCCTCCTGCTCGCCAACGCTTGTGGGCCCCTGTTTGCCCCGGCGCAGTGGGCCTCGCCAGCCCGAACCGCCCGCGTTAACCGCGACCCAGCTCCACCGCGTCGGCCCACGCGCCCCCAGGCCTACGTCAGCCCCGTCACCGACCGACCCATGTGGCCTCTGGTAAGAGCGCCTATCCCTCACCCAGCGCGATTTAGTTGTAGGTGCGCACGCTTGTAGGTCCAATAGCATTAGATTCGGCTCGTAGCGTTTTTTTTTCATAACCTGTGATTAATATATATTTCAGAAATAGCTGATTTTTGAATGCCCGTAGATTTTAAACCGTGCATCGGATCGCGACGTATTATATATGTAACTCGTGTATAATTTCGCGTAGATAATGAATTTACAACTTGCATGCATGTTTGGAGTGGTTTGACCCGCCATATGCCTAGTTTTGCGTGCTGTCCTAATAGGGGATTATCCCGTATTTATTTTTGTGCGTGTCCGGATTGCTCAAACCCCATAGATGAAATGTTCGTGTTATTAGGGACCTTTTCCCATTTATTTTAGAGTAGTTGTTTGCATTTTTGCATATAGGTTCCGTCGCTAGTTTATTATATCGTGTTTAGGACATATTCTCGCATATACGTGTGCCGATATTTTTATTTTGCAAACCCACATATTAAACATGTTTTCGGGGTAGAAAAATCCATAGAATTTAACTATGCATTTAGTTTTAACTTTTGACTAAGTTAGTGCACGTGATATTTTGCCAGGTTGCCCTTTTGTTTATTTTGTGGGAATTATTCCGTGCATGATATGAATTAGATTTGAACTAGAGATATGCCCTTGGATGTGTAGGCTAGCCTCTGGTAATTTTGGTTGTAATAAAAATCCATGTTTAGGTGTTGTTTGCTTGCTCTCAACATGCTAGAAAATAGTGCTGATTTGGAGATGCTGAAATATTTCTAAGTCTGAAATCTGTTATATTTTGTTGTTGTCTTTCCATGAGTTTATATGGTGATCTGTAGCTCTTTTGAGGTTGGTGCAATGGAGTTAGTTGTAGTCCTTAAGATTCTCTAGCATGCTGTCAATTTTCATGTCATTTGGAGATCTGTAGCATATTGTTTTGTTGCTGTCAATATGCCTTCAGATCGGAAACTGCATTTTCATAAACTGATATTTTCACCAAGTCTGAAATTACGTGTGAGATGCCATTTAGTGAGTTCTTTTCCTAGTGACCCATGCTTCCATGCTAGATGTTATTAGTAGTATTTGTAGTGCATCTTTCCCTCTACTGTCTCATGCTTTTGTTGAGCATTTTGGATTTGTGTAGCTTGTTGTTCGAGGGTGTAGAAAATGCTATGTGGCTGATTTTGGCAGATTATGTCTATTTCTTGTTTAGCTTGTAGTTGTTGAACCGTTGCTCCGTTTTGATCGTGTCCTACATAAAACTTGCTTAGAATCTTGTGTAGTATCATATTTTATTGTCGCCTTCTTGGTTTGGCATGCTTGTGATTGTCGTTGCACACATATTGCATTCATGCCATCATATCTTGCGGTGTTCGTATCTTTTGAACCGTAGCTCCGTTGGAGATGTTCTCTACGTGTAAATTGATTGGAACGACGCATAGAATCACGTGAACCTATTTATTTTGCTGCTTAACAAATATTAAAACGTGTTAGTTCAGATCTGGACAGAATTATAAATTAACGTATGAGGTCAGTTCGGAGATGCGATATGTCGTTTCCGACCTCATTTAAAATGCCTAGATAGATAGTTTAATTACGCTTCACCTGTTGCTATGTTTGACCAACATTTAATATCGCCGTGTACCTAATCGGGACAAAACTAAATAATTCGTATGTGGAGTTTCGTCGATATGCAACTCTTTGCGTATTGAACTTCGGTTAATGTGTAGTGTTCAATTGTTGTGAATTGCCATGCCATGTCTTGCATATATTCATTTGTTCATGCATCATATGTCTTGTGCATAGTGTGTTGAATATCTGTGTTGATGCTTGTTTCCGGTTTCCTCCGTCTCGATAGAGTTCCACAAGCGTGTCAGAAAGTGAGGACCCATTCGACTACATCGGTTCGTCTGCTTCGTGGAGTTATTCTTCTTTCAAGCGGGATCTCAGGCAAGATGACCATTTCCCAAGATATCATTACTATCATTGCCATGATAGTTTTATGGTTTCTATCGTTATGTCTCGCTGCTTACCACCTGTTAATATGTCAGCCTCCCAACATTGCCATGAAAACCTTCAACATGTTCACAACCTAGCAAACCACTGATTGGCTATGTTACCGCTTGCTTAACCATGTGTTAGCGTTGCTAGTTGCAGGTGCAGTTGCTTCCATGTGATAACATGGGTTCCTTGTTATATCACCATATTATTGCTATTTAATTTAATTCACCTATATACTTGGTAAAAGGTGGAAGGCTCGGCCTTTCTAGCCTAGTGTTTTGTTCCACCTTTGCCCCCTTAGTTTCGGCTACCGGTGTTATGTTCCATAATTGAGCGCTCCTAACACGATCGGGGTAGTTATGGGGACCCCCTTGATAATTCGTTTTAGATTAAAGCTAGTCTGGCAAGGCCCAACTTTGGTTCTATATTTGCCCAACATAATAATTCTGTTAATACTGAAAATCATAGGGAGTTAGCACTACCCGAGGAGTAATTCCACATAATACAGGGAGGGCCAGTGCTGGTCCAAAATAGAGCCACTTGCGGGGCCACCCGGGGCAACTCGGGGGATGTCTATCCGGCCACCGTACGTAGTGCTCATCCGTCGTGTCCTGATAACGAGATACGCGGCTCCTATCGAGATCGTCGACACGTCGGGTGGCCTTGCTGGGTTAGTTTTACCTTTGACGAAGATCTTGTGCATCGGGATTCCGGTGATGCTTTGGGTAATCTCAGAGTTGAGGTTTTCCACTAAGGAGTCCGACGAGATCGCAAGTTTCGTGATCGAGGATTTCTATGCGGCTTGTGGTACTTTTTGATGGACTAGTTGGAGCACCCCTGCAGGGTTAAATCTTTCGGAAAGTCGTGCCCGCGGTTATGTGGAAACGTGGGAACTTTGTTTAACACTGGTTCTAGACAACTTGAAGTAAACTGAATTAAAACTGGCCAACTGAGTGCGTAACCGTGACTGTCTCTTTCGTGAGCTCCTTCTCCGATCGAGGACAAGGTGGGGTTATGTTTGACGTAAGTAGGTGTTCAGGATCATTCTTTTGATCAGAAGTAGTTCACGTCCGCTATGCGTAGATCATCCCCCTCTTATTTCTTGTACTCGTAAGTTAGCCACCAAATACATGCTTAGTCGCTTGCTGCGGCCTCACCACTTAACCATACCTCACCTATTAAGCTTTGCTAGTCTTGTTACCTTTGGAAATGATATAGATTGCTGAGTCCCATGTGGCTCACAGATTACTACAACACCAGTTCAGGTACAGGTAAAGGTTACTTGACGCGAGCGCGTTGATTGTTCATTTGGAGTTTCTTCTTCTTCTTCGTCGATCTAGGATGGGTTCCAGGCCGACAGCCTGGGATAGCAAGGATGGACGTCGTTTTCTTTTGTCGTTTGTTTTCCTCCGTAGTCGGACCCTGCTCTTCTTCGTGATATTTATGTATTGTACTGATGTGACTCTGATGTAGCTTGTGGCGAGTGTAAGCCAATTCCATATACTCTTCTCTTCAGCACATGTACTTATAACGATATCCATTCTTGCGAAACAACGAGATGTGTTTCTATCCCTGTCGAGGCCCTCGTGCCAAAATAAGGATAGGATTGCATCTTGGGCGTTAAAAGTTGGTATCAGAGCCGTACCGACCTAGGAGCCCCCTTGATTGATCGAACTTGGCCGAGTCGAGTCTAGTGAAAAACTGCTTTGAGTATAGTTATATATCGGAGAGTTGGATTCTTTTTTCTCCTCTTCTATGCTCTGGTGAGGAATCTTGACGTAATAATTTTAATTCTACTCCTCTACTCACTCAAAAAAATTTAGGATCACGCGGATATTTTTGGAATCTATATGATGTCGATGTGACGGAGTTCTGTGTTGGTGCCTCCTGTCTGACTTGATTTCTTCCGGGGAGTTGAGTTCCATGGGATTCTTGAGCACATTGCTATCATTCAGATTTCTTAGTATCTTAGGACGAAGGATGTTCGAAATTGCTTCAATACTAGTAGTGGCGAGAGGAGTCCGGCTTCCCCAGTACTCGTGCAGAGAGTTCCCGATGTATCGCCATACTTAGTATCGTTGTGATTATGAGTGTCTGAGATAGATGAAGTTCCAAGATTCTAGTTACGTGTTGACGGATGTGATACACTGGACGGGTTAGTATAGGAGTTGAGTGATATATTACTCCTTGTATCCGTGGACCAGATTGCATGACCAGAAATTTCGGGTGTTCTTAGGTGGGAATTCAAGTAGTTACTTATAGGACAATCTTCCAACAAATGCATGATGTTAGGTTGGGGTTCGATATCTAGTGGATTCGTTTGTTCACGGTCGACTTACAGCGGTTCTTGTTGTATCTTAAAGAGTCCTTGTAGCTTGCTACGACTCGGGGACGCTTCGTATGTCGTGTGCACTGCCTTGCACAGGATGGCTACTGTAAGGATCGAGCCCGTGCGATCATGTCCACGAAAATATCGGATGGAATGTCTCTCATGAGTTTGTTATGGCTTGTTTCGGAAACCTCACCCCTTTGTTTTGTTGGAATATGGTAATTCAAGTTGCTTCGATGTCAAATGGTGAATTCATATTTTTTTCCAAGAGGTGTTCTCATATTTTATGGGAATGCTAATCCTTTTTGCTCAAATCAAGTTGCCTTATGAATTCTTGTCAACCGGAGTCGTCATATCAATTCTTTTCCAACCGGTGTGCTTCTCTTCA
Organism: Hordeum vulgare subsp. vulgare; assembly: GCF_904849725.1. NCBI lineage: Eukaryota > Viridiplantae > Streptophyta > Magnoliopsida > Poales > Poaceae > Hordeum > Hordeum vulgare. The sequence goes on along the minus strand of NC_058524.1, from coordinate 114,342,199 downwards.
AGTCAATTCTATCCTTTCCAATTTTGCAAGATCAATCTCTCTTTTCTTTCCGGAGTTCATTCATCTGTTCCAAGTTGTCTTTATTTTTCCCCGCCCGCCCTCCCGCCCTTTTCTTCAGTGATTAGTTTATCTTCCAAGTGTCTTCCTCTTCAGTGATGCTTCCGCTATCTTCTTCCATTTGTATCCGGTGATTCACTGAGAAGATTCTCAGGAACTTCGTGTTCATCTTTATTCATTCTTGTCATCTCTTCCGGTGAATTCAATTCAGTTATCCGTGTCATCATATCCTTTTCATCCTTTAAATTCTTTCCTATGTTGGAAATTCTTATCAGCCTATCTTGTTATTCATTTCTCTCTATTCTATCCGGAGCGTTGAAGTTATCTCAGAAGTTTCTTATTTTCAATCCTTTCAATTATTTCGAGGGCCTCACCTCATCTAGTTTTCATTTGTACCGGTGCAATATTCTCTTTCTGAGCAATCTTTTCAACGGTGGGTTCTTTGAGTGGGCCCATAACCCACAGGCTTTTTCGAGGATCTTATCTGGCTCTTGTAATCTTTCTGGAGATCTCTAATTCTCTTCAACTATGATGTAAGTATGAATTTCATCAGTCATATCCCTTCTCCAAGATCGTTTCAAATTAATTTTCATCATTGGTTCAACCTTTCAGATTCTTATTCCGGAGTGTCTCAGTTATTCTTGGTGGTGTTCTCCTTATCATTTTCAGCTTGGAAGACCGAAGGAGTGTTTCTCTCAAATCTTGGTCCATTCTCTTGAAGATTCATCATTTAAGCTTTGTGCCATCATCTTGAATTGTACCCTATCGTGAGAAATCCCTTTCTTGCTATTCGGTGCATTTCAAATTCGTTTTATTCTTGATCCTCCGAAGGCCATCATTTCAGAAGATTTCTTCGTTCTCAGCTTTTAGCTTTCATCCTCAAATTATTCTCAATTGTTGTCTCTTCGTTCGTCTCTTATTATTCCGGTGCCTCATTCAAGTTTTCTGTTAGGTGGCTCATGATCTTTTCGTTCTCATGTATCTCCATTTATTCTTGTTATATCCCCCATTCAATACAATTCTTACCGGTGTCTCCTACAAGACTTCTTCAAGTTTGTGCTGATATCTCTCCTCAATCATTTCTAGAAGAATAAGTGGTACGCTAATTCCGTTGCTTGTCATCCATTAAAATTGATGAAGGATAAGCATAACATTATTCTTATTCTTGTTCATAGTGATTTGAATTCTTCTTCCGGAGTGGCTCATGATATCAATTCTTTGTCTCAAGATGTTCTTCATGATTCTTGTGGTAGTAGTTCTCATTTTCTTCTTCATTCTTTCTTGCCAAGAGCTAATTTCTATTCTTTCTAACGGAGGCTTTGTGTTGTTGCCCTCTTCAATCTATCATCTTGTTCTATCAAGACCATGTTCTTTCTTTGTTTTTCAATTTAGTTAGTTTGTTGTGAATCTTCTCAAGTTCTTTCTATCTTATCGAATTTTTGTCCCCTTGTCCTACCGAAGTGCTGCCAAAATTTTCTTTGAATTCCTTCTTGTTTCTCATATCATTCCTCATCTCTTTGCAACCTTCAAGGATCATTGGTTTCACTCGTTTGTCAAAGAAGCAATTAAGTTTTACCTCTTGCTTTCTCATCCTCACCCCCTTCCATTCCTGGATCTCGGGTCGAGATCCTCCTGTAGTGTAGGAGAGTTGTGACAGCCCGAGACCGACGTTCGAGAAGATTCCCCCTTTATCCCGTTTTCGTCGTGTGGCTTATTTGTTTATCACATCATCATCGCATCATGCGCATCATCAGCATTGCATCGGCACTCCATTGCCGCCAGTTTTCAAAACTTGCATCCGTTGTTAGTTGTCGGTTCTCTCCGTGTTCGTCGTTGCCCGTGTTGAGCCCGACCACACTCGCACGCGCCCACGACATCGTCAAAACCTTGATTTTAAAAGTGTGTATAAAACTTCTTCTGATTGGGTTGAGACTTGGCGTGCGGTCTTATTTAGTTATAGATAGGCCGCCTGCCAATTTTCGTCGTAATCGGAGTCCGTCTGGTACCCAAACGGTCGACCGTAGCGGCACCGCCTTCAGTTATTCGTCGGACGTTTTTCAGTGTTTTAAATCGCGTTGACGGGTTGCCCGTTTTCCCTCTCGTCTTCGGCTAGCCACTCTACACGGCCACTTAACCCGTCCCCGTGTGTGAGACCGTTCGACTCCGATCGCGCGGTTCAAACTGGGGTGAAAAACTGCTAAACCTAGCCCCCTTCCCTATTTAAACAACCCCCACCTTCCATTTCTATCTCCTCCCACCTCCTCCTCGAAATCCATGCGAGCCTCCACCTTCTCCACCTTATCCTCCCAGATCCAATCTGAGCGATCTGGACCATCGGATCGGAGATCCAACGGACCAGATCCACCCAATGCCGAAATCCTCCTCCTCCCGTAGCTCTTCTGCCCGCAGCTCCTCTCCTCTCGAGCTCCTCGCCGGATCCCCTGCCACCGGCCGGAGTAGCCCCCGCCGCCGCCTCGGTCTCGGCCGGATCCGCCGCCTCGGTCCCGGCTGGATCCGCCGCCTCCCGGCCCGTCGGCTGCCCCGCCTCCCTGGCTCCCGATCCTATCGGGATCGAGGGAGCAGTCCCTCGTGCCTCGCCTCCTCCCGCGTGGGCCGCGCCTCATCCCGCCGGCGCCGTCGCGTCCTCCGGCCCCGTCGGCCGCTGTAGCTGCCGCCGTCGCGTGCCCTCGATCCGATCTGGATCAGGGAGGCCTCCCGCTCGCCAGCGCTCGTGGGTCGCCACTTGCCCCGGCGTAGTGGGCCTCGCCAACCCGAGCCGCCTACGTTGACTGCGGACCAGCTCCACCGCGTCGGCCCATGCGCCCCCAGGCCTGCCTCGGCCCTGTCACCGACCGTCCCATGTGGCCGCTGGTAAGAGCGCCTATCCCTCGCCCGACGCGATTTAGTTGTAGGTGCGCACGCCTGTAGACCCAATAGCATCAGATTTGGCCCGTAGCGTTTTTTTCCATAACCTGCGATTAATATATATTTCAGAAATAGCTGATTTTCGAATGCCCGTAGATTTTAAACCGTGCATCGGATCGCGACGTATTATATATGTCACTCACGTATAATTTTACGTAGATTATGAATTTACAACTTGCATGCATGTTTGGATTGTTTTGACCCGCCATATACCTAGTTTTGCGTGCTATCCTAATAGGGGATTATCCCGTATTTATTTTTGTGCGTGTCCGGATTTCTCAAACCCCATAGATGAAATGTTCGTGTTATTAGGGACCTTTTGCCATGTATTTGAGAGTAGTTGTTTGCATTTTGGCATATAGGTTCCGTGGCTAGTTTATTATATCATGTTAAGGACATATTCTCGCATATACGTGTGGCGATATTTTTATTTTGCAAACCCACGTATTATACATGTTTTGGGGGTAAGAAAAATCCATAGATTTAACTGTGCATTTAGTTTTAACTTTTGAGCAAGTTATTGCACGTGATATTTTGCCATGTTGTCCTTTCGTTTATTTTGTGGGATTTATTCCGTGCATGATATGAATTAGATTTGAACTAGAGATATGCCCTTGGATGTGTAGGCTAGCCTCTGGTAATTTTGGTTGCAATAAAAATCCATGTTTAGGTGTTGTTTGCTTGCTCTCAACATGCTAGAAAATAGTGCTGATTTGGAGATGCTGAAATATTTCTAAGTCTGAAATCTGTTATATTTTGTTGTTGTCTTTCCATGAGTTTATATGGTGATCTGTAGCTCTTTTGAGGTTGGTGCAATGGAGTTAGTTGTAGTCCTTAAGATTCTCTAGCATGCTGTCAATTTTCATGTCATTTGGAGATCTGTAGCATATTGTTTTGTTGCTGTCAATATGCCTTCAGATCGAAAACTGCATTTTCATAAACTGATATTTTCACCAAGTCTGAAATTACGTGTGAGATGCCATTTAGTGAGTTCTTTTCCTAGTGACCCATGCTTCCATGCTAGATGTTATTAGTAGTATGTTGTAGCGCATCTTGCCCTCTACTGTCTTATGCTTTGGTTGAGCATTTTGGATTTGTGTAGCTTGTTGTTCGAGGGTGTAGAAAATGCTATGTGGCTGATTTTGGCAGATTATGTCTATTTCTTGTTTAGCTTGTAGTTGTTGAACCGTTGCTCCGTTTTGATCGTGTCCTACATAAAACTTGCTTAGAATCTTGTGTAGTATCATATTTTGTTGCCTCCTTCTTGGTTTGGGATGCTTGTGACTGTCTTTGCACACATACTGCATTCATGCCATCATATCTTGCGGTGTTCGTATCTTTTGAACCATAGCTCCGATGGAGATGTTCTCTATGTGTAAATTGATTGGAATGATGCGTAGAATCACGTGAACCTATTTATTTTGCTGCTTAACAAATATTAAAACGTGTTAGTTTAGATCTGGACAAAATTATAAATTAACGTATGAGGTCAGTTCGGAGATGCTATATGTCGTTTCCGACCTCATTTAAAATGCCTAGATAGATAGTTTAATTACGCTTCACCTGTTTCTATGTTTGAACAACATTTAATATCTCCGTGTACCTAATCGGGACAGAACCAAATTATTCGTATGTGGAATATCGTCAATATGCAACTCGTTGCGTATTGAACTTCGGTTAATGTGTAGTGTTCGATTGTTGTGAATTGCCATGCCATGTCTTGCATATATTCATTTGTTCATGCAACATATGTGTTGTGCATCATGTGGTGAATATATGTTTTGATGCTAGTTTCCGGTTTCCTCCGTCTCGATAGAGTTCTGCAAGCGTGTCAGGAAGTGAGGACCCTTTCGACTACATCGGTTCGTCTGCTTCATGGAGTTATTCTTCTTCCAAGCGGGATCTCAGGCAAGATGACCATTTCCCGAGATATCATTACTATCATTGCCATGCTAGTTTTATGGTTTCTATCGTTATGTCTCGCTGCCTACCATGTGTTAATATGTCAGCCTCCCAACATTGCCATGAAAACCTTCAACCTGTTCACAACCTAGCAAACCACTAATTGGCTATGTTACCGCTTGCTTAACCATGTGTTAGCGTTGCTACTTGCAGGTGCAGTTGCTTCCATGTGATAACATGGGTTCATTGTTATATCACCATATTAATGCTATTTAATTTAATGCACCTATATACTTGGTAAAAGGTGGAAGGCTCGGCCTTTCTAGTCTGCTGTTTTGTTCCACCTTTGCCCCCTTAGTTTCGGCTACCGGTGTTATGTTCCATAATTGAGCGCTCCTAACACGATCGTGGTTGTTATGGGGACCCCCAAGATAATTTGTTTTAGATTAAAGCTGGTCTGGCAAGGCCCAACTTTCGTTCTATATTTTCCCAACATAATAATTCTGTTAATACTGAAAAGCGTAGTGAGTTAGCGCCGATGAGATGGTGATTGGTTACAAGTGATGAACTAGGGTTTGGAGATGAGATGGTGCCGATGAATATGTTGATGGTGACGAGTCCCCTCCGATGAGAGGAGTGTTGGTGATGACAATGGCGACGATTTCCCCCTCTGGGAGGGAAGTTTCCCCGGCAGGATCGTCCTGCCGGAGCTCAAGATTTGTTCTGCTCAAGTTCCGCCTCGTGGCGGCGGCAAATCCACGAAAAAGCTCCTCCCTGATTATTTCCTGGACGAAACCCTTCATATAGAAGAAGAGGGGGCCAGTGGGCCAGCAGGCTGCCCACAAGCCCTCATGGCGCGGCCTGGGGGGGGGGGGGTGGCCGCACCGTGCAGGCTTGTGGCCACGTGCTGGCGCCCCTCTGGCGCTTCTTCGGCCTAGTATTTTTTATAAATCCGGAAAAAAATCCTCGTTGATTTTTACGGCGTTTGGAGTTGCGCAGAATAGGTATCTCAACTTTGCTCCACTTTCAGGCCAGAATTCCAGTTGCCGGCATTCTCCCTCTTCATGTAAACATTGCAAAATAAGAGAGAAAAGGCATAAGTATTGTACCGTGAAGTGAAATAACATCCCAAGAAGCGATAAATATCAACATGAAAACATGATGCATAATGGACATATCGACTCCCCCAAGCTTAGACCTCGCTTGTCCTCAAGCGAAAGCCTATCTCAATAAATATGTCCACATGTTTAGGGAGAGAGGTGTCGACAAAACAAGATACGAACATGCATGCATCATGATCATGATCAGAACAGCAATACCAACATATAATCTCTCATGTTAAAGTGATAATTCCTTCACAAAGTAAAGCATGGATCAAGAACCTTACCGAGAAGTAACAACCGATAGCCTTTAGTTATTGAAGCAATTGCAATTTATCACAACATCAGAAAGAGTCAAATAAGAGCTTGTAAAGAAAATCCACATACTCAATCATTCTTTCGTTCTCTACAATTGCTACAACTCACGTGGTATTCATGAGATCAAAGTTTTAGCTGGACACAGAGAAAGATAGGGGCTTACAGTTTTGCCTCCCAACTGCTTACTGATGGCTGCTGTGTATCCCTTGCAACGGCGCCAGAAATAGTTGTGTCGACGGCACCAGGAATCCTTCAGCTGCGGCTATGCCTTAAGGGACTTCCTAGACAAGTATGCAAAGGATTTCCCCCGTGGCCTTGGAGCCTTGCGTTGGTATTCCCTCGAAGCGAAAAGGGTGTGTAGCACAGCGATAGTAAGTATTTCCCTTAGTTTGAGAACCAAGGTATCAATCCGGCGGAAGAGTATCTCAAGATCCTGCACAAACACAAAAAGCTTGCACCCAACGCTATGAAGGGGTTGTCAATCCCTTATAGATTGTTTTCCAAGTGAGAACTGAAAGCAACAAAGTAACAAAGCAAAGTAAAAGCGGAGTTGTAAACGATGGATGTGAATAGACCCGGGGGTCGTAGTGTTTACTAGTGGCTTCTCTCATGAAAGCAAGTAGATGGTGGGTGAACAAATTACTGTCGAGCAATTGATAGAACTGTGCAGAGTCGTGACGATATCTATGCAATGATTATTTCTATAGGCATCACGTTCGAAACAAGTAGATCGATACTTTCTGCATCTACTACTATTACTCCACACGTCGACCGCTATCCAGCATGCATCTAGTGTATTAAGTCCATAAGAACAGAGTAACGCCTTAAGAAAGATGACATGATGTAGAGGGATAATCTCAAACCAATGATAAAAACCCCATCTTTTTACCCTTGATGGCAACTGCTTCATGTGTGCCTTGCTGCCCCTATTGTCACTCGGAAAGGTCACCACATGGCAGAACCCAAAACCAATCACTTATCCCATTGCAAGAATCATAGATCTAGTTGGCCAAACAAAACCCAAGACTCGGAGAGACTTACAAGGATATCAAATCATGCATATAAGAAATCAGCAAAGACTCAAATATATATCATAGATAATCTGATCACAAGTACACAATTCATCGGATCTCGAGAAACACACCGCCAAAGAAGATTACATCGGATAGATCTCCATGAAGATCATGGAGAACTTTGTATTGAAGATCCAAGAGAGAGAAGAAGCCATCTAGCTACTAACTACGGACTCGTAGGTCTGAAGTGAACTACTCACGAGTCATTGGAGGGGCGATGATGATGATGATGAAGCCCTCCACCTCCAAAGTCTCCTCCGGCAGGGCGCCGGGAAGGGTCTCCAGATGAGATCTCGCGGAAATGGAAGCTTGCGGCGGTGGAAAAGTATTCTCGAGGCTCCCCCGATTTTTTGCGAAATATTGTGGAATATATAGGCACAAGACCTAGGTCAAGGGGCGGCCAGGGAAGCCACAAGCTTGCCCACCGCCGCTTCCCCCTTGGTGGCGTGGTGGGAGCTTGTGGGCTCCCTGGAGCCCACCTGGCTTGGCCCAAAGGCCCCCTGGTCTTCTTTCGTTCGGGAAAAAATCATTTCAGGATTTTTATTCCGTTCGGACTCCATTCCAAAATCAGATCTGAAAAGAGTCAAAAACACGGAAAAAACAGGAACTCGCACTTGTCACTGAATTAATAAGTTAGTCCCAAAAAGATATAAAAAGGTACATAAAACATACAAAGAAGGCAAGATAACAGCGTGAAACCATAAAAAATTATAGATACATTTGAGACGTATCAAGCATCCCCAAGCTTAACTCCTGCTCGTCCTCGAGTAGGGAAGTGATAAGAATGAATTTTTGATGCTTTCATGCTACCTAGCATAGGTGTCCTTTGTAATTCCTCTTATGTGACGTGAATGTTTAGATCCATTAGATTCAAAACAATAGTTTGCTATTGACGTGGAAACAATAATAATTCAAGCAAACTAGCAAAGTAATCATGAACTTTCAAAATAACAAGGCCAAAAGAAAGTTATCCCTACAAAAGCATATAGTCTGGCTATGCTCTATCATCGTTGCACAACGAATTTAAATCATGCACAACCCCCGTATTGGCCAAGTAATTGTTTCACACCTTTACTTTCTCAAACATTTTCAACCCTCACGCAATACATGAGCGTGAGCCATGGTTATAGCACTATAGATGGTGTGGAATGTGGCGGAGGTTGCAAGACAAAAAGGAGAAGATAGTCACATTAACTAGGCATATCAATGAGCGGTGGAGATTCTCATCAATAGATATCAATGTGAATGAGTAGGGATTGCCATACAAATGATGCACTAGAGCTACAAGTATGTGAAAGCTCTTAAAGAAAACTAGTGGGTGTGCATCCAACTTGCTTGCTCACGAAGACCTAAGGCAATTTTGAGGAAGCCTATCATTGGAATATACAAGCCAAGTTATATAATGGTAATTACCACTAGCTATATGGTGGTGATAAAACGAGAGACTCTCAATCATGAAGATCATGGTGCTCAAAATGCACAAGTGTGGAAAAAGTGGTAGCATTGTTCCTTCTCTCTTTTTCTCTCATTTTATTTATTTATTTTGGTGGGCTCTTTGGCCTCTTTTTTTATGGGCTTCTTTGGCCTCTTTTATTTCCTCACATGGGACAATGCTCCAATAATGATGATCATCACACTTTCAACTCAAAACTTAGAGCAATTATGACTCTATATGGAATGCCTTCGGTAGTGTATCGTGGCAATGGTCTAGCATGGCATAGACATCAATGGAAACATCATGCTAGCTATCTTATGATCATGCAATGGCAATGTAGACGTGGTGGCACATATCATGGTGGTAGTTGCAATGCAATATATCTCGGAATGACTTTGAAAAAGCCATAGTAGGTAGGTATGGTGGCTGTTTTGAGGGAAGCTAATGGTGGGTTTTGTGCACCGACGAAAGTTGCACGGCACTAAGAAGATAGTGATGGTGGAAGGTGAAAGTGCATCTAAACCATGGACTCAACTTTAGTCATAAAGAACTCATATACTTGTTGCAAAAGTTTTATTAGTAATCGAAACAAAGCATTCAACGCATACTCCTAGGGGAAGGGTTGGTAGGTATGAACCATCGCGCGATCCCGACCGCCACGCAAAGGATGACAATCAATATACTAATCATGCTCAGGCTTCATCACATAGCGGTTCACCATACGTGCATGCTACGGGAATCACTAACTTCAACACAAGTATTTCTAGATCCACAACACCTTACTAGCATGACTTCAATATTACCATAACCACAACTCAAAACTAATTGAGATGAATCAAACTTCTCTAACTATTCAATGCACATGAAGGTGGAAGTTTTCATATCCCTTTGGATAACTACCCTTTTTGAGACTACTTTCAAAGCATAGATCAACTACCAAGCCACGCACCGCTGTGCTCTAAAAGATATAAGTGAAGCACATAGAGCAAAAGTATCTAGCTCAAAAGATATAAGTGAAACACATGTGAGCTGAATTGTCTACCAAAAGATATATGTGAAGCTCGACAAAATCACGGTGTGTGCATGTCTCTCTCTCTAGGTGTGCAGCAAGGATGATTGTGACACAAAAAAAGACTCCTACGGTACAAGACGCTCCAAGCAAAAACACATAACATGTGGTGAATAAAAATATAGCCCCAAGTAACGTTACCGATGGGTTGAAGACGAGAGAGGGGATGCCTTCCCAGGGCATCCCCAAGCTTAGGCTTTTACGGCATCCTTGAATCTCTTGGGGTGCCTTGGGCATCCCCAAGCTTGAGCTCTTGCCACTCTTTATCTCTTTGTCCATAAGAACTTCACCCAAAACTTGAAAACTCCACAACACGAAACTTAAGCAGAAACTCGTGATAACATTAGTACAAGAAAGCAAACCACCACTTCGTTAGGTACTGTAGCAAACTTAAATGCTACTTGTGCTGATGTTGGGTTACTGTACTTTCAATCTTCCTTGGCTAATACCCCCGATACTATCCATAGTTTCATCAAAATAAGCAACCAACACAACAAAAATAGAATCTGTTAACAGCAGACCAGTCTATAGCAATCTGTATGTTTTGTATACCTCTGGTACTTCATAAATTCTGAACAATTATGACCGTCGGAAGAATTTGCGTAGTAATCAGCAGCAAAAAAGAATCAATTCAAAATCTCTTACGGAAAAAATGAAAATTCTTTTCGTGAGCAGAAAGTTTCTGTCTTTTCCAGCATAACCAAACGATCATCCTCAAGACTAATCATAACGGTTTTGCTTGGCATAAACGCAAAAAGAAACACAAAAAAAACACAATCATAACAGAATTATGAAAGTGTGGAAAACACAAAGCAGAAAGAAAAAGGATAGATTCGTTGGGTTGCCTCCCAAGAAGCGCTATTGTTTTAACGCCCTTAGCTAGGCATTTAATGATGCCCTCACAGAAGACAAGAATTGAAGCACAACGAGAGCATCCTAAAGCATGTGAAAATCACATTTAAGTCTAACATACTTCCTATGCATAGGCATTTTATAGGAAAACAAATTGTCAAGACTACCAATAGCTGCCAAATGCAAGGAAGAAGAAAGAGACAATATCAATCTCAACATAACGAGAGGTAATTTGGTAACATGAAAGTTTCTACCAAAATATTTTCGTCTCTCATAGCAATTACATGTGGGATCATATTCGAATTCAACAATGTAACTATCACATAGGATATTCTTTTCATGATCCACATGCATGCAAAGTTGACGCTCTTCAAAAATAGTGGGATTATCATCTAAAGTCATGACTTCTCCAATCCCACTTTCAGTATTGTTGCAAATATCATATTCATCATGAGGTTTAACCAAATTTTCAAGATCATAAGAAAGATCATCACCCCAAGCATGATTATTGCAACAAGTAGTGGTCATAGCAAGACTAGCATCCCCAAGCTTAGGGTTTTGCATAATTTTAGCATGATTGCCACTAATAGAATTTATAGTGAAACCATTGCAATCATGCTTTTCATCCAAGGAGCCCTCGTGAATCACTTCATGAATTTCTTCATCACGATTTTCAGATTCACGCATCTTACGCAAAACTCCAAAGAAATAGTCAATTGCCCT